>NW_022589737.1:6508836-6678771 GCF_004348235.1 Phoca vitulina
TTCCTTCCTTCCTTCCTTCCTTCCTTCCTTCCTTCCTTCCTTCCTTCCTTTTTTGATGGTAGCCATCCTAATGGGTGAGAGGTGTGTCTCACTGTAGTTTTAGTTTGCATGTCCCTAGTGATTAGTGCTGTTGAACATCTATTCATGTTATTATTTGCTATTTGTGCATCTTCTTTGGAAAAATGTCTATTTAAGTCCTTTGCCCATTTTTAATAGGGTTGTTTGTTTGCTAGCCAAACATTTTTAATGATCACCAAGATAAGAAAATAAATATAAAGGACTAGGGCAAGCTGGTCAAACAGTTTATCACTACCCTGCTGGTATGATTAGACCTCTGGCTCAGAGTGGTCATGACACTAGTGATGAGAAATCCAACCCCCACCCCCTAAGATGGTGAGAACCAGCATTTGGCTTTAGGGCCCTACCTTTCATCCAAACTAAAGTTAAAGAAGAAATTATTTATGTGTAAAAAAAAAATTCTTATCCTTTTCATTTTCCCTTTTGCAGCCCAATCTGAAAATTACTACCACAACTTCAGCAACTATTTCCACCAGCACTGCTACTCACACGGATCAAGTGCTCATTGTCTACCACATCTGGCACCCCCATGACCAGAATCCATCAGTATTCAAATCCCATAGGTGAGAACTAGACAGTCATCCGAGTCATCTGATTGGCTAAACATCCTAAGTGTCTGAAAATGAGAAGAAAATGTGGGTGTTTCTTTCTTTCTTTCTTCCTTTGATTTTTCATCCATACCAGAGAATAATGAAGGCTGTGGTTAGGAATTTTAAGCAGCAGCTTCAGTCAGGCTGGGTGGTTTATAGAGATTAACTTACCCCCTTGGAGTGTTCAGCAACCAACCAGAAGGCTCTCCTAGACAAGCAATTTTATAATTAAGTGGTAATTGTTTTTTGGGTTTTTTTTTTTTTTTTCCTGGGTAGCCTAGAGAAAGATAAACAGCTGCAGGAATCAATAAGCATCAAGGTCATAGGCTGAATTATTTACCAATTCTCTGCTATTTATCTCAAACTTTCTTCTCTACAAGGAAAAATTGTGTCTACTTCACAGAATATTTAGAACACACCTGGTTTAGTTTCACAGTTATTACTGTCTTTACCTCTTTATGACCGAGCAAAATTGCCACCTCACTAACAGAGTCTAGATAATGGGATCATGAAAAGGTCTGATGACAGGGCTCCTTCGCTGATCCGTGTTAGGGTGGATAAAGCCTGGCTGGGACACCACGCTGTAGGAAGTACAGGGCTTGAGGGTGGGCAACAAAAGGTGTGCACTGTGTGTACCCACTCACATAATTGTCCATTTCCATGATGACTACAATATCTCCTTCACAGTCTCTTAGCCCTCCGCCCCTATGGATTCTATATTCTGCAGTCAGCATGATCTTTCCTAAACCCAAATCTGTCAGTTCTCTGTGAGGATGTCTTCAGGCCCATTATTGGTCTCTAAGGATCATCTATATCCAAACACATCCCTTTTGAGTTTAGCAGCAGCATTCCCACTGAACATACCTGGCCCCGTATCCTCCTGCTGTTTGCTTTCCTCCCTAAACTCCTGCCATGCTTCTTGGAATTCCTCAAACATACCCTGCTGTTTCTCCTCAGGTTCATCTCAGCTGTTGGTCCTGCTGGAATAATCTCCCAGTTTCCCAGGGCAAGCTCTACTCATCTAAGTTCTGTCAGCCCATCCCAGAGTGTGCCTCCCAACCCCCACGAGAAGTCCTGAATCATTTGAGATGAAGGACCACGCTTATGCAAGCATGCATTATATCACTAATAATAGTTTAATGTGTAGCCCATAATAGACAGTCAGTAAATATTTGTGTGGTTATTGAAGGTTCTCATAAGTTACCTTGTACCATAGGGAAGGAAAGAGGGCATGTGGACAAGGTTGCCTAGTAGAATGTTGCTGTAAACTTCTGACTAAGCCTGTCTGAAAGATATCTTGCTTGCCTTCGACTGAACCTCACATTAGCAGGAAATTATTATGATGGTTTAGAGAGAAAGCAATATATAAAAATTAATATTAACAACCTGATATATTGTGAGTTGGTTAGAAGATTGGTATTCTTCTAAGCAAACCTGCCCATTTCCATGTATTTTATTGTTGAATCAATTTGTATACAACCTCCAAAGAATATACCTGTTGTATAAAGCAACAAGGCATCTGCATTAAAATAAACACTTTTTGGTGAGTCACTAGCCCTTTCAGTCCATTAGCATATTGGTTAACAGGTACAGGAATAAAAAGAGTTTAGAAGGACAGGATAGCCTAGACAGAATCCTCTACCAATTCTGAATTGAGTTAAAAGCACCTACACCCCAAATCAAATTGACTTATTGTTATTTGATGTCCTTTTCGAGCACAGTTCCAGCTTTTCTTCTTTGGTAGGTAAGGCTGATAAGTAACTTTGAGTTTGCTAAAATACCTCTGTAGATCTATATGGTGCCAAACATTTGGATGGAAAGCTATTTGATATTCTGTGAACAAACTATCTGGATAAATAACTGAGACTTTTCCTTTTCTTTTGTAGTTTTGGATGCTTTGTAGACAAATCTAAAAGCACATGGCTTCCTATTCCCAGGTCCTCTGCCCTCCTCTGAGGACTTGGATGTTGACCTTGACTCTAGGCCAGGGACCAGACGTTCTGGCCCTGCACTCTCAGAGGCCATGAGCAGCTTTTAAGAGCTTCTTGATCTCTGTTAAAGGTGTAGATACCAATGATGCATTCATTTCCCATCTCTCTTTCTCATCTACCCCGGCAACTATTAATGAACTCAAAATCAATCTGTCTGTTTGCTTGATGAGATTAGAGGACTTTCACTAGTCTTACAACTGCTCATAGGAAACCAGATGCAGCAATCAGTTTATTGTGAACTGTCTTTCTCTCTCTCTCTACATCTCTGCTATTGATTAAGTAATGCCACCCTGGGGCTTGTTCCTGATAAAGCAGCTTCACAGGAAGCAAAGTGATGGGTCTCCACACAATCCTGGTTATTATTCTCTATCCATTCACCAGAGCAGAGATAGCTTAACTTAAGTAAGGTAACATGTTGATGCTAAACAGCCCCCCTTGAGAATCCTACTTTTAATCAGAGACAGTGATTATCCTGAAAAGAGATTTTCCAGGGGTTAGGTAGGCCCTAGCCTACATA
The DNA here is from genome assembly GCF_004348235.1 of Phoca vitulina. Classification (NCBI taxonomy): domain Eukaryota; kingdom Metazoa; phylum Chordata; class Mammalia; order Carnivora; family Phocidae; genus Phoca; species Phoca vitulina. The sequence continues at coordinate 6,512,013 of NW_022589737.1, forward strand.
AGGGCTGGGAGGCTCAACAGCATATACCACAGACTGTTTGGAAGGATTCAAATAACTTTATAGCAGGAGCTCGAATTAGCTTTGCTGAGTGTTCCAAAATCCAATTCTTCCCATTATCTTAATTATTCTAATCCTAACATACAAAGACTGGAGGGCAGCAGGGTCTCCATTATGACCACTGAAAGAAAAAAAAAAAAAACCGTGAAAACAAAAGGAAAATTCTGGAAATAGCATCAGCTGAACCTGGGAGACCATAAAGCCTGTGGCCCAGAAAAAGCTGGGTTTGGGGCCAGGCAAATGATTAGGTGAATAGAAAACCCTTGGAGTATCAGAGCAGGCTTACTAATTCCCCTTTCATGGATTAGACAACCAACAGAGGTTTAGAAGAATGAAGGGCTCATTCCATGCCACACAAATTAACACTTGAATCTATACATGTTCGCTGTTTTCTGTTAACTGCAAAAGTACATTTAATATCTATGCCTAGAGGGTGTCCACTTCCTTAAAGACTAGCAATAAACTGTTGTGTTTTTAAGTCATAAATTGATTCTATCATGGATAAAGTTCACAAGCATTAAAGTAGGGAGGTACGGGCAAGATTCTTTTTTCAGAGTCCTTATCCTCAGTTAAAAAGTGACAGCAATTTTCTGATTATTTTCTTTAAATAGGATAACACAGGGATTGCATGAGAAATTTGGCTTGCTATGCAAAGTTACCAATTCTCTTGGGCAAAGAAAATTAAAGAGGTACTATATTAGAATTTACTCTAAGCTGCTATTACAAAGAGACCCACTCAATAGAGTGTTTAACAAGAATAAAAATCTCAGACCCTTTATCAAAAGTGATTCTCAGCCAGAAGAAGGAGTACAAAAGCAAGGGGCTCACACATCATTTCTTTTAAAGCACAACCAGGAAGTGGCAGACCTTAGTCACATGGCCACATAGCCCACTGAGGCTGGGAAAACAACCTTCAGCTGGGTACGGATATTCACAGATAAAAGACAGGAGTTCTGTTATTAAAGGAAGAGGGTTGGCCAAATTATATTGGTGGACAATTTGCAGGCTCTTCCATGGGTGCAAACCTAAAAGAAATGCAAGGCAACATGGAACTCAAATTAGATATTAGTCTACTGCTTGGACTGAAATAGTAATTGGAATAAAACAGAGAAGGAGAAAATGAAACTTGAGGTAGGTAAAGGTAGTCATCCCAGACTTACTTAAAGAGGGTCAAACACATATGGGTATATTAGAAGTTGGAATTGGAACAGAAAAGGAGTATGTCGTCTATGTTCTTTAAATTTGAGTCCAAACTGGCTTAAATGGTGCTTAACTCTAATCAGTTGGGATGCTTGATAGTGGCAATCCTATAAGGCAATTCACTTTAATTGGGCTGAATTTGAAGATTTGTAATGACTTAGCCTTTGATTTTGAAATGCCCCTCTTTATTCCTGGTAATTCACTTGCTCTGAAATGTACTTGATCTGATATTAATATAGCCTCTCCAGCTTTCTTATTGTTAATGTTTGTTATACATATATATGTATGTATCTATACATATATATTTAAAACGTATCTATGTATTTGTATTTCAAGAAGGTTTCTTGTAGTCAACACATAGTTGTATCTTCTGTATTCAGTCTGACAATTTCTGCCTTTTATTAGACCATTTACATTTAATGTAATTATTGATATATTTAGGCTCAAGTTTATCATCTTGCTATTTGTTCTCTATTCATCTCATGTGCTTAGTTCTTATTTCATCATTTTCTGCTGCCTTTTGGATTAATTAAGGATTTTCTATTTTTCCATTTTTTATCAACTGTTGCCTTGTTATATCTTTTGTTTTATTTATTTTGTTAGTGGTTGTTCTAGGGGTTATAATATGCATTTAACTTATCATAGACTGCCTTGAAATAACATCATTTCTTATATAACAGAATACTTCCATTTTCCTGCCTCCCCTTTGTGCTATTATAATCATACATTTTACTTCTACACATATTATAATATCCCATAATGCATTGCTATCTGTTTTGCCTTAAACATTCATTTATCTTGTAAAGAAATTAAAAGATGAAGAAAAAGGCAAATACATTTTAAAGTGCTCTTTATTTCTTTGTGTAGATCCATGTTTTCATCTGTTATCATTTTCCTTCTGCCCAAAGAACTTTGTTTTCAATATTTCTTGTAGAACTGATTTACTGGTGATAAATTCTTTCAGCCTTTGTCTGAAAAAGGTTTTTCTCTCTTCATTTTTAAGGCTATTTTCACTGAATATAAAATACTAAGGTGACAAGTTTTTTTTCTTCTTTCAGTTATTTAACCCTAAGTGGGGTTTTCTTTCTGTTTACCCTAGATGGAATTCATCGACCTTATTTCATTTGAGTGTATAGGTTTTATCAAATTTGGAAAAACTTGAACCATTATATTTTTCAAATATTTTTATACCTCATTCTCTTTTTCCTTTCTTTCTGCTAATCCTATTACATGTATGTTAGACTACTTGATATGGTCCCCAATTTCTGAAGCTCTCTTCATTTGATTTTCAGTACTTTTTTCCTGTTGGCTTCATTTTAGGTAGATTCTATTACTATCTTCACAATTACTAATATTTTCTTCTGTAATGTCTAATCTGTCTTTAATTTCATCCAGTGAAAATTTCACTTTTTCATATTTTCATTTCTAGGGCAAAGATTAGCAAGCTTTTTCTGTAAACAGCTGAATAAGAAATATTTCAGGCTTTGCAGGGCATATGATCTCTTTTGCATAGCCTACTATTCAACAGAGACTCAAGGAGAACCCTATGTAGATTTCTAAACATTTTTTTTTCTATATAGCTCTCTCCTTTAAGGAACTCTGTCCCACAACTTCCAGCTGCCACCAGTTCCTTGAACTCCATTCTTCCTATCCTTAATTCACCAAGACTGCACTTTGTTAGGGTTCCCCTTTCTGAAAGCATAGTTCAGAAATTGACTCCAGGTGGAAATCTGGGGAATCTAGAATCACTGAGTTCACCTAATTTTTTTCTCTTCTTTCAGGCATTGCTATTTTCTCCAGTCTGTTGTCCAATATCTAGAAACAGTTGGACTCATACATTTTGTGTGTGTGTTTTCTAGTTATTTATTATGGTCACATAAACCCAGTCTTTGTTACCCCTATCATGGCTAAAAGCAAGGTCTTTTTATTTATTTTATTTTATTTTTTTGCCTTTTTATTTATTTTTTTATTATGTTACATTGGTCACCATACAGTACATCATTAGTTTCTGATGTAGTGTTCCATGATTCATTGTTTGCGTATAACACCCAGTGCTCCATGCAATACGTGCCCTCTTTAATACCCATCACCGGGCTAACCTATCCCTCCACTCCCCTCCCCTCTAAAACCCTCAGTTTGTTTCCTGGAGTCCATAGTCTCTCATGGTTCATCTCCCCCTCTGATTTCCCCCCCTTCATTTTTCCCTTCCTTTTCCTAATGTCCTCAATGCTATTCTTCATGTTCCACAAATAAATGAAACCATATGATAATTTTCTTTCTCTGCTTGACTTATTTCACTTAGCATAATCTTCTCCAGTTCCATCCATGTTGATGCAAATGCTGGGTATTCATCCTTTCTGATGGCTGAGTAATATTCCATTGTATATATGGACCACATCTTCTTTATCCATTCATCTGTTGAAGGGCATCTCGGCTCCTTCCACAGTTTGGCTATTGTGGACATTGCTACTATAAACATTAGAATGCATGTGGCCCTTCTTTTCACTACATCTGTATCTTTGGGGTAAATACCCAGTAGTGCAGTTGCTGGGTCATAGGGTAGTTCTATTTTTAACTTTTTGAGGAACCTCCACACTGTTTTCCAAAGTGGCTGTACTAAATTGCATTCCCGCCAACAGTGTAAGAGGGCTCCCCTTTCTCCACAACGTCTCTGTTGTTTCTTGCCTTGTCAATTTTTGCCATTCTAACTGGTGTTAAGGTGGTATCTCAATGTGGTTTTGACTTGATTTCCCTGATGGCTAATGATGTTGAACACTTTTTCATGTGTCTGTTAGCCATTTATATGTCTTCTTTTGAGAAGTGTCTGTTTATGTCTTCTGCCCATTTTTTGACTTGATTATTTGTTTTTTGGGTGTTGAGTTTGAGAATTTATAGATCTTGGATATCAGCCCTTTGTCTGTAGTGTCATTTGCAAAAATCTTCCCCCATTCCATGGGTTGCCTCTTTGTTTTGTTGACTGTTTCCTTTGCTGTGCAGAAACCTTTTATCTTGATGAAGTCCTAAAAGTTCATTTTCACTTTTGTTTCCCTTGCCTTTGGAGACGTGTCTTGAAAGAAGCTGCTGTGGTCAATGTTGAAGAGTTACTGCCTATGTTCTCCTCTAGGATTTTGATGGATTCCTGTCTCACATTGAGGTCTTTCATCCATTTAGAGTTTACCTTTGTGTACCATGTAAGGGTTTCATTCTTCTGTACATAGCTTTCCAATTTTCCCAGCACCATTTATTGGAGACTGTCTTTTTTCCATTGGATATTTTTTCCTGGTTTGTCGAAGATTAGTTGACCAAAGAGTTGAGGGTCCATATCTGGGCTCTCTATTCTGTTCTATTGATCTATGTGTCTGTTTTTGTGCCAGTACCATGCTGTCTTGGTGATCACAGCTTTGTAATATAGCTTGAAATTAGGCAACATGATGCCCCCAGCTTTGTTTTTCTTTTTCAACATTTCCTTGGTGATTTGGGGTCTTTTCTGGTTTCATACAAATTTTAGGAATGTCTATGCTGCCCAGAGCAATCTATACTTTCAACACCATCCCGGTCAAAATACCAATGGCATTTTTCAAAGCGCTGGAACAAACAATCCTAAAATTCGTATGAAGCAAGGTCTTGTCTTTTTAGCCCTTTAAAGATGAGTTGTCACAGGGGGTGCCTGTCCTACATTTACACATAGCCTTTACATTATATTAGTGTGTCCTTCTATGACAAAATGCCTAACCAATAAGTGAACAATAAATGACAGGATGCTGGTAGGTTTAGTGATCTCTGACTTGTTTCATGAAGTGATGCTACTCTAGGTTCAGTGATATTTGACATTATGAGATTGTACAGAAATAGTAGTTATAATATAAAGTTTTGGGGTTTTTTATTGAGGGATTGTTAATAATCATTAAAATGGGTTGGTGGTGGGGAGGTGCCTGGGTGGCTCAGTCAGTTAAGCGTCTGCCTTCGGCTCAGGTCATGATCCCAGGGTCTTGGGATAGAGCCCCACAGCTCCATGTCAGGTTCCCTGCTCAGTGGTGAGTCTGCTTCTTCCTCTCCCTATGCCCCTCCCCCTGCCACTCGTGTTCCCTCGCTCTGCTCTCTCTCTCTCAAATAAATAAAAAAAATCATTAAAAAATAATAAATAAATAAAATGGGTTGGTGGAAACATCCTGCTACATACCACTGCCTCCTACATGGGAAGAATATTGTTGAACAAAATAATTTTTATTAAAAACTCAAAATAACTGTAGTAAGTATGAATTCACTATCACTCATTTCTCTCCACATTCACACCACTTTACAAACATTCATGGTTTATATCCTGGAGGTCCAACAACTATGAGGGACAATGGAGATACATTTCTGTGTGAAGGCGGTATGCATATGCAGGGATTCAAATTGAAGCCTAGTAATTGAAGCTTGAAGCATGACTACAGGGATTCCTCCATTGACAAAGATGTTGAGCAGCCACTCAAGTTGTAGATGAAAGAATAAATATCTGTTTAACTTTGTCTTTAGTTCCTCAAGGTTAGAAAGCAGAAAGGACTGAAAATTGTCAGGATGTGAAGTTAATACTCATGGGCTTGATGGTGAAGGGAAGGGCAAAACATCAGAGGCATTTTAGAAAGTCTCATTTTGAACAAGAAATCAGCATACTTTGTTGGGCTGTCTCTAAAAGGAGTCACACACTGTGTAAACAGTCCTATTAGGGCCTCCCTATAAGGCATACCTCAGAAGTTTAATAGGTGTGCACTGTATTGCCAAACAATGCATCAGCAGTTTTATTAAAAGGTCAAAGGCCAGAGTTGTCAAGCAGAAGAGCCAAAATACCATCAGGGTGTACAACCTAGAAATATGGTTTCCAAGTTGATCTTGGGAATAATTCAGGGACCTATGTAATTAGTAGCTAATTTTACATAGATTAGGGGGAAAATATTTTACTATTCTTTTTGGAAATATTTTAGACTACCTAGAAATTGAGTAACCCTTAGTATTGAATACAGGAGAATTTAAGAGTTGCATAGACTTTATTTGAATGTAGTCCTAAAATGATAATTTGGGTTGGCACATATATACTCCAATGCTTTCCTGCTCAACCAGAGTAGGAGGCTCTCTGTACCTCAAAAGATGTTGCTACTAGAAATCATGTTAGCAGCAGTAAGCCGAGGCCAAAGAAAAAAATCCTCTTAACTGGTTTAGGTAAGACCACAGTTACAGGGAGGTAGCCCTGACTCAGAGCAGGAATTGGAGGAATCCCACCATGACGGATTGTCCTCACCATTCCAGCAGATAGTTGTCTATCAAGAATCAGCAGAGTTTAAGTTTATCTGTTCAATTTTAAGATTGCCTTTATCTAGCTGTACTTTCCATGAAACCTTGTTTTTTAGTTATAATTTTTTTTCTTATCCTGGAAAAATATGTGCTCCTGTTTTGAGTTCATTGGAGTTCAAATTCAGAAGAAAATGGTCTTGTGCTGCTTTTCTTTGGCATCAGAATGCAGAATTTGACAATGTGTTGGCTTTGAACTTTCAGGCTTGGTAGTAGAACCGGTACCGAAATGGCTTTGCATTCATCCAAGGAATACATGGAATGAACCAGGGATACTGCAAGGTGATGAAGACACAAAGAAGATCAAAGTGCACATGGTCCCTGCCTTGATGGAGCTCACAGTCTCACGATAGAGAATAAGTATTAAAGAGGAATCACCCACATAATTATTTGAGTCCAGTTGTGATCATGTCTGTGGAGGAGAATACATCTAAAGTGCTCAGAACTAATGGTAAGGGTTTACTTTAGTCTGGAAATTGAATGCTGAGGAATGCAAGATGAGAAGGAGGTGACAAGGGGCAAGGGTGGGGGTGGATGTGCAGATGGAGAAGTGGGAGGGAACTTGACAAGTTTGAGGAAAGAGAAAAGGCCAGTGTGAAGGGGCTGAAGTGGGAAGGAGGGAGATCAAATGAGGTGCTGATTAGGGGCTTACCCAAGCTGGACCACAGGGACCATGCTGAAGACTTGGAACTTGATTCTAAGATCAATGGGAAACCACTAAATTCTTTTAAAACATGATCATGACATGATCAGATCCACCTATTTGAGGGAGAATGGACTGGAAAGAGGTAGGGATGGATGCAGAAAAATTTGCAAAAGGGTGAAGGTGAGCTAAGATGTCAATAATTTACCAATGGTCTCTGCCATTCTCTGGTCCTTCTGTATGCTCCAACCAAATTAAATACTCTTTTGTAAGACTTAGGGGACAGATGCCCATTTATTATGTAAGTGGACAAAGAGGAAAAGAGAAAATGGCACAAATTACCTGCTCCTCCACTGTCGTTATGCCAAATGTCTGACAGACTCTCTCTTGGGTGTGCGTGACTTATGATGCTCATAGAGTTCATGGATCCTCTGGAGAATGGCCCCACCTTTCCCATCCTGGAGAGAGCCCAGGGGAGTAGATGTGGATATCATGTATCATTGTAATGAATCTGGATAGTATACCAACCTCAGCAGCCCTGGTCTGTGACCAGATCTTTTGTAATTCCTTTTCCACTTCTGCCTTTTTGAACAAAACTAATTTTTCGCTAGATTCCCCATCCTGAGCTATCTAAGAGGCAGTGACCTGTCTCCTAGGACTTACTTCCCCAAAATTCATGAAAAGTTTGGGTGGGGAATGCCAGAGTCCAATTCTCTTTGGCTCAACATATCTCTCTTACTTAGAGAGACAAGTTGAAGAAATAACAGCTACAAGAACAACAAAGCACCCAAACAAAAAAAAACCAGACAAATAAAAAAAGCAATCTTCTACCAGAGGCATATTAACCAGTAATAAATTCTTTTTTGGTTCACACGGTTTAGAATCACACATATTGAATATCTGCACTTCAACACTGATGTGGCCATGTTCTTGCTTATTTTGTTTTGCTTATTTGCTTCAGTTTTCAGGATAAAGAAAGAAATCAGTAGAGGAAAATTCCCGTATAGAGGCTGAAGCGTGCTTTATAATGTTTCTTCCCATCATCCAGCGTTAGATAACCACAAAAACACTCTTTTATAGCACTTAGGGTAAAAGATATTTTTAAAATATCCTCTTCAGGAGAACTTCTCTGTGATAAGATCGTTTGAGACCAAAATTATCTTTGCTATACTCAAGCCTAGTTTCCATTTCTTGTCTCAGAAGATCTCCAGAAGTGATTGAAGTAATGCTATTTAGGTGTGGTCTGAGGATCGGTGCTAGGCCAGGACTCATTTGTCATTGGTCTATGATTAAATGCATATACAAACTGATGATAAGCATTTAAATTTTCATTAAAGTTCCTAGAATTTTATGTCTGCTTTATTAAATCTAATAAAGATTTTGTGTAGTATTTTATATGTCTCATAATTTTTTTTTCATTTTCCTGTTAACTCATTTCTGTTGTATTTTATAAAAAAAAACAACAACAACTTAATCTACAACAGATTGGGGAAAAAAAAACAAAAACAAACCCTAAAACCTAGCTCTCTGTGTACTATTCTATTTTTTGTAACTTCTTTTGAATCTATAATTCTTTCAAATAAAAACAAAACAAAAAAATGTGAAAATATGGAGCTGGTCCTTCACCACAGAAAGTTAGAGAAGCATCGAATCAGATGCATATGGGAAGAGTAACTAAAAAAAAAATCCTCAGTTCATGGTCAGTAGTTATGGCTAGACTCATCAGGATGTAATTTGTTGCTACCCTTTAAATCCATTATCTATTACAAGAATAATGCTGTGTAAGAAAACCAAAGACACACAGGACAGTGGTACAACTAGTGAACATTCATCTAGCTCACTGGCAGCTCTTCAGAGCTGGACTCATCAGTGTCTGCAGTCAGCCTGCTGCTCAGCTGGCAAATGGCTAGTCCTCGCTGGCCTCAGGTGGCTGGCTCTGGCCCGCACAGTCTCCCAGTCTCCAGCAGACCAGCTCAGGCTCGTTCCCGTGACAGACACAGGTTCCAAGAGAGCACACATGGGACTGCAAGACCTCTTCAGGACTAGGCTCAGAACCAGCACATTGTCATTGTCACTGCATTTTACAGGCAAGTCACAAGGTCAGAACAGATTCCGGGGAGGAGGATAGATTCCACTTGATAGGATATTGGATTAAAAGAAAGAAGAAGAAGAAGAAGAGGAAACAACTGGGGCCCTTTTTCAATCAGCTTACCAGGTCTGGGCTAATTGTATGAGCTTCCACATTTTCCAGGATATCAGGGTGATCTCAGGTTTCAGATGGTAGTGCCTGATTTCCTGGCCCTAAGGGCTATTGATAAAAAACTGCCCCTCTTCCTCAAGTGATCAAAATAGACACCATTAATTGATTGCTATACTCTGCTGATTAACTTGGGAGTGACTTTTGAATCTTTCAGAATTGGGTTTACAAATTAAAATCTGTCACTCAGCGCTCCAATTATGGGCAGTTGGGAGTACCTCAGGTCCACAGCCTCTCAGAGGACAGGGGGCATATTCCTTGTGGTTAATAACAGGTAACTCTTCCCTCAGGTATTAATCTTGACCCCCTCATGGTTAATTGTAGCCCAATTACAAGGCCCGTGAACATTTATCTACCAATGGAAAGGCAAAAGAACAGTCAGGTCTTTGTCGAGGAAAGCTTATGTTCTTCCACATAGGTTAAGTAGCCTCAGGCGGCATATGGGCTTCCTGGAGCTCCTCTGCATTAAGATATTAATATTTTTGTTAGTTGTGGGATTATCAAGGATGATAAGTGGGATTATCAAGGATGGTAAATGTGATTATAACACTAGAAATCCTCAAGAATGGCACAAATAAAGCCTGAACACATTAGGTAACATGCTAGGTCTGAATTCAGGCCATGGGTAAAATATTTTGGATGTTCTCTTGGAGCGCTAGAAGATAGAAGGATAAGGTAGAGGGAACTGGGAGCTGTACGGGAAGATGAGGATTTCTCGGCTGCAAGAATGATGTACTTAGCTAGTGGGCCCTAAGAGTGGCCAGCAGGTTCAGAGAGCATGGCTGAATCTAGCACTGGAGAGTCACAGAGATTTGCTGGAATTCTTAACAAAATAAGAGGTCTCCCTAGCTTGGCATTAGCTGAAGTCTGTCTCTGTAACAATGATAAAGCTCCCAAAGAACAATTATGGAGCCCTGGGGACTTAAGAAAAGCAGAAACTATTCATCAGCTTTCTTTTTTTTTATCAGTATCTCTGTGCCAGACACTATGATAAAAATCTCACATAACCATATTGAACCTTTACACCAACTATGTAAGATTGTAACCCCAAGATTCCATGGGGAATCAGTTATACAGTCAATATTCAACTCAGACATGTGACATTAAGACCTACATCCTGACCACTGTACTCTATAACCTCTCAAGAATTTTAAACTTTTGATAAAAGGGGTCAGCCTGGTTTGTTCCAGGGGTAAGGATAAGCTTCAATGGTGGAGAAGCGAAAAACAGCCACAGTCAGGTCAGGGGCAGAGCATGGATCTGAACCGCTTTCCTCTGCAGTCTCTCAAAGACACAACAGACTTCCAAGGGCCTTCCCTGTGTGCTTTGGCCAGCCAAATAGGACTCGGGTCCCAATAGCAGGCAGACTGGGAAAGATATCAAGCTTTGGGGCTTAGATGCATGACAAACCTTAAGGTGTGGGATTTGGACATGTACAGTCTCCTTAGGACTTGACAGGACTTGAAGAGCTTCCCATCCCACAAGTCTAGTAAGAGGGAGCTGGTGTGCACCAGAGCACGAAGGGGAGGAAGGAATGGAGATGTAAACAGGTAATAGAAGTCCACTTGGACAGTCAGCATGGAGGGAGTAGACAGGCATGAGCAGGCCCTGCCATGGAGTCGGGGACACAATGGCAGAGCTCAAGTCTTGCAGAACAAGTGAGTCCAGCAACAGTAAGGCAGAGAGAACATTAGCCCCGCAGAGACCAAAGTGCAAGAGAGGGCCGATTGCAAGGTGTGCCCACTCCTCAGCCTCAGTTACCAGACCCAAGACAGACCCTCAAAGGGGACAGCTGAGAACAACAAGTCAACTGGAAAGACTCTTCAGCTGCCCCCCTGTGGAGGACGGTAGTGGTCCCACCCCACCCGTGCAGGCCTGAATTCACAAACTTAGAATGATAAATTGTCACTGTGGCAGAAGATGGTTTTTAATTGTTGGTGAAGGGAAGAGATTTCTTCATCCTTGAGTGTCTTTCCTGCCTGTGCCTGTTCATGTCAGGCCCTGCTTTCATACAGGTCCAAGATTTCAGCAACAGAGCCTGGTGGACGCCATTTAAATTTCTTTCTTTGATGCTGTAGCATTTTGAATCAGTACATTGTCACAGTTTCTTACTGGGTTGGTCCACAAGAACATAAAATTGGCTGGACTTATAGGGGAGGTTTGAGTTAGACATGTCAGAGGACTTCCTGGTCTGAACAACCCTGGCAGGAGAGAATGAAGTTACTTCTGTCCTGGTCATACTTGCTCTTTTTCTCTGCCTTTTTCCCTCTCTCTTTGGAGCATTTATTTTTTTTCCCTCCTTCTGCATTTCACTAATTGATTTTAGCCGGAGCTCACAGAGATCTTCCTTACTGGGGGCTCACCCATGGCTGTGGAGAAATGGAATGGGCGCCGTCGTCCTGTGCGCCGGAAGAGAGTGCGGGCGTGACAACCTTATGGTAAATTTATGTGTTCGCATTTTTGTTGAGTATGACTATATTTCTGTACATTTTATTTCACCCTTCAAACATTTATGTTCCTGTGTTATGATTAATTAAGTGTAGTAAAATGAAGTCTTTGTAAAGTATTAAAAAACCCTCACTTCTCTGGAGTCTTTGTAGTTTCTTTTTACTCTTGCCAATCCTTATTTCTCTTTGCTCTTTTCTTCTGTTTGTCACCTTTCTTTATTTCTCCCTTTTGTTCCTCTGGGACAGTCCTCCAATCCCCACTCCATTAAAGGATTTGCTGATGCGGAATGCTTTCAAGACAATAGGGGTTTATTCTCACTAGAGAGTCAACTCCTCTCTCTCTCTCCTCCCCTACTCTGCCCTCCCTTCCACTTCCCTTCCTTTCTTGTCTGGTTTCTTTCCTTCCCTCCCCTTCACTCCTCTCTCTCTCTCTCTCTTTTTTTCCCACCCATTTCATCTCTTTCCATTTCTCAATTTCAGCCAATCCCTCCCATAGTAATAGTTTTATTGAGAAGATGGCAGTGACTAGTAGAGTTGTTCTATAATCTCACTAGCTGAAGGAAATTCACTGGCAGTGCTAGGTGGGGGTCTCTTGGCCCATGTGCCCCATCAGACAAGGAGTTAAGTTATGGATAGGAGAAGAACATTCTGGGCCCACTGTCCCTTACTTGCAGGCAAATACTCTTCATAAAGGGACTACAAGTAAACTTACGGTCCAAGTTGATTTGTCTAAACCTTCTGATACTCAATTCTCAATCAGTGTGAAGAAAGGCTTTGTAGAGTGCTACTTTAGAGATGCGTCAATGCATGGTTTAACTGATTTACTAAGGGCTCTCAGAGAAGACTTAAAGGTCACCACTGGACAAATAATCGTTTGTCTAAGTCAGTGGTTCTCAAACTTCACTGGGTGGGCTTATTAAAATGCAGATTCTTGGACCTTATCTCTAAAAAGTTTGGTTCAGGGCGCCTGGGTGGCTCAGTTGGTTAAGCGACTGCCTTCGGCTCAGGTCATGATCCTGGAGTCCCGGGATCGAGTCCTGCATCGGGCTCCCTGCTCAGCAGGGAGTCTGCTTCTCCCTCTGACCCTCCCACCTCTCATGTGCTCTCTCTCTCCTCTCTCCTCTCATCCTCTCTCAAATAAATAAATAAAATCTTTAAAAAAAATAAAAATAAAAAAATAAAAAGTTTGGTTCAGGGTGTCTCGGGAGGGGCCCAAGAAGCTGCATTTTAAAGAAAGTCCTTGGGTGATTCTGAAGCAGATCACTCATGGATGACACTCTGAGAAACGCTGCTTCCGTGAGCAAAGGTTGTCGTTATCCCTGAAATGAGGGTGAGGGGAAAAATTGGGAGTACTCCTTGATATTATGCAAGAATTTGAGTCCTCTCTGTATGAAAAGCTCTCTGCCAGGCACTGAGTGGGAAGCAAGGAAAGAGAAGCCCAGGTCTGTGTCAGCAGTCCTTCGCCTGTCTTTAATTTTTCCTCCAAGTTTGGAACTGGGATAATTTATCCATGTCACAATATACTCGGGTACGCACTTTTGCATTCACTTCCCTAGGCCTCCTACATGGGCTGTCTGACTACTGTGTAAACACACAAATGAGTCATGAAAATAAGGTAATAACTATATTATTAGCAGTAATGGTAATAGCTGAATGAAAGTCTACAAGAATGTCTTATAGTTTATATGGACATGGTGCTAAGCACATCATAGCATGGCCTTTCTTCTATAGTTCTTTGAAAGTAGGAAAGACAATCATACCTCACTCTTGCCTTTGATCAGAATGGCGTTTGTATGCCTGCCATGCTGCTTCTGACCATAGCCAGGATCTCAGGACTGCATTCCAGAAGGTTGGGTATAAACCCTAATGTTCCGGCAGAGCTCCCCGTGGGAGAGTTGCCTTCTTCTGCTTTAAAACTCTGCAGCAGTCACTCTGATTGCCTAAATTCTGTTTCTTGCCTTTCTCTCTTAATTATGATCTGGTAGTCAGAAATTAGTGGAATCATCCTCACTGCATGTTTTGGGGCAAGATATTTTCCTTCTCTTTGCTTCATCTGCAAGCCATGAACAACCAGCCTAGAGCAGAGCCAGGGCTGGTGAGATGCTTTGAAAGGCCTGCATGATCCTGGGAGGCAGGATGCTGCAGAAACACAGTTTTCAGTTCTCTAGTTCTCTGTAATAAGCAGCAGCTATGGGAAATGTTAAGACTGGGCCAGCAAGTGTGTGTGTGTGTGTGTGAAATCTGCATGTAAGTTCCTGGAGTAGACCTCTACTTTAAAAAGAGTGATTTCCAAAGGGAATTCTTCATATCAGCTTTTTAAAATTTTATAAAAGGAGTATTGAAAAATCTTGATGTAATAATCAACTTGGGAATTTTACACATTTTAAATTGGTGTGCCATCAATATTCTATTTGGTATAAGCCAATTTATCTTAATTTTTTTGAGGAGGATCACAAATCACCCCATCCTTGCCCCAATGAAAGCTATGAATGTAATTCCCAAGAAAACTTACATAAACTGAATGCGGTATTTTAAATTTCAAAGGACTGTGGACCCTGAAAAGTCCATCCACACGCTCTGGGTTAAGACATGCTTGTTGAAATGGGTAAGAAATGCCTTTGCATTTCTTGAATATAACCTGGAGACAAGACCCAGAAAAGGTGGCCATCAGAAAGGCTGTCAACTCTTGGGGCGCCGGGGTGGCTCAGTTGGTTGAGCGTCTAACTCTTGGTTTAGGCTCAGGTCATGGTTTCAGGGTCATGAGATGGAGCCCCACACAGAACCAGCACCGGGCCCCCCGCTCAGTCTGCTTCTGTCCTTCTTCTTCTGCCCCTCCCCCCACTTGCATACTCTCTTTCTCTCCAAAACAAATAGATAAATCTTAAAAAAATAAATAAATAAAAGGAAAGGTTGGCAACCCAATGCGGATCACAGAGTTGATTTGGAGCACCTTAATCCAAAAGTCCTGCAGAACCTGGGAGTTCTTTTACATGACATTTTAGTGGTTTTCCTTCTGGTCTGACTAGGATTGAAATGTGCATGAGAAAAAAATAATAGTTATTTAAAAATGGCAGGCATAATATTTAATTTTGTGTCTATTCAAATATATATTATACACCTACATTTTTTTGAGTGCTTGCTAGCTGTATTGCATAGCATTAGGGTGGAGGAAGGAACTAAGATTTATCAATCCGATATATGTTGGGTGTTTTCACTGATTTTTTTTTTCACCACAATGCTATGATGTGTTTATTTTTATCCCCATTTTGCAATGAAGAAATAAAAGCTCAGAGAGGTTAAATTATTTACCCATTGTCACACAGCTAGTGATAGATGACTGGCCTTGGTTTTGGATCTTTCTGACAGTGTTCTCTACCCTCTGGCCTCAGCCCTGGTGCCGCCATCATGGAGCTGAACACCAAATGCAGCCACAGAGAGACCTCGCCTGATCCTCATGACCATTAGCTTGAAGGGCAGAACCAATCTAAATTATAATCCCATTGTGTAAATGAAGGGACGACAGCTTAGAGAAATGAGATGAGATTCTCTGGTCAGTGCCAGAGAGTGATAGACTCCAGGCTGTCATGTGACCACTCTTGTTCCACCACCACCACCATTTCATATTCCTATTGTGGACTTTTCTTCATCAGCACCTACTTCGCCTTTCAGACACACCGTGCGTCCCCTGAGCGAGCAGCCTTCTTCACTAGAGCCAACAGAACTGAGCCAGGGCCTCCTCTGCCCTCCACAAAGCCCGCAGCTCCAGGTCTCCTTGGTGTCTCTTAGGACTGGCGTCCACGAGGCCTCCCGGACTTGAGGTGATGTCCAAGGAGGTAACGCTCTCCTCACCACTTATCACACAACATAAAACTCTTAGGGAAAAAATAAATTAAATCCAGACCAAAAAAAAAAAAAAAAAAAAAGCAATCCTTTCCTCCAAGTTAATTAATTTGAGCACTATTTTCAGGAAAAGCGTTTCTTAAATCCCTATCGCTGAAGGCAATTTTCTTGCCACAATCACTCAATGTTCCTGACAGAAAGGAGCATAATCACTCCTTGACAGAAGGTGACTGGCAGAAAGAAGGCTGAGGGGAAAGCAGATTTCTACAGCCACTGAAGGGGCTGCAGATGCCTCAGGGGACCCTCCACCCCTGCAACCCCAGGGAAGCGCCAGTGTCGGATAAACATGGTTCTATCAGCAGAAATCCTGACTGCTGCGGGGTGCGTGGTATGGGGCTGTGTGTGTGCCTTTGTGTGCATGTTTGTGCATGTGCTTCTGTGTGCACCTATATGCACATGTTTGGTGTGCATGCATACACATATGTATGCCATGTGCACGTGAGTGGTGTGTACACGCATGCGTGCCTGCATGCGTGAGTCCGTGTGTGCCTGTGCTGGGGGTTGGAAGGAATAGCAGGATCTGTGCATCCACGGGGACCCCGGGCACATGGTCATTGACCTCATCCAGGCTGGTTTGCCTGGATCATGCATAAGGACATGCGCATTCCTGAAGCACTGGGGGCCTCTGGTTTTAGGTCATCTCCGTCCCTACCTGTGTGCCTTAGCATCCTCTCAAGCCCAGGGGCAGCTGGGCTTTTTCTGGGGGATGGAACTGACCATTATTGATGGGAAAACTATGGTGGAGCTTTTCCCACTCCTGGAAATAGGGGTAAAATATGGGGTCAGTGCCCCAGTTCCCTTAGCCATTAAGAGTAATAATAGCTTCCATTCATCAAGCAATCAGGCACTAGGCACTTTGCATTTCTTATTTCTTATAATCTTTTTAACACTCTGGGGAAGTTGCTATTTTAATCAGTGGCTTACAGATGAAGAAACTGAGGCCCAGAGGCCATATGACTCAATCAGTTCACTGACTTGAACATCAGTCTGCTTGATTGTCAAAGCCTTGCTCTGAACACATTGCTGTCATGCAGCCTGTTATCTGGGTACTGGGCACACCTCATGCTGTGGTCCCAGGACAGCCTTGACTGGGAAGACTGTCAGAACAAAGGGCTTCTCCTTTCCTCTAGAACCTGAGATTCTCCATGCACTTCCCCAGCTGGAGGACAGAATCCACTCCTTCTCTGACGGGTGAGGGCAATGCTGAAGAGAGATGGTCTTGAGAGTGCTTGTGTTCACCAGGGCACTGGGTGAAGAGTAGCAGGCTTCAGAGCTAGACAGGGCAGTGACAATCCCCTTGGTGCCTCTACTCCTTACCAGCAGTGGTCTCGCTTA
Source organism: Phoca vitulina (assembly GCF_004348235.1). Lineage (NCBI taxonomy): Eukaryota > Metazoa > Chordata > Mammalia > Carnivora > Phocidae > Phoca > Phoca vitulina. Next base: position 6,529,180 of record NW_022589737.1, read on the forward strand.
CATCATCATCTCTGAGCCTATAATGATTCAAGAGTAAGTTGCAGATAAAATATTTGCCTCTCAGGGTCTTGTGAGCATTAAATGAGAGAATATATTTAAATGGCTTAACACAGTGCCAGGCTAAAAGAATTGCTCAGGAAACTATTATTATTAATTATTTTCTCCTCCAAGTGGCAGGGAGCAAGCCTTCATTTCATGCTGCACATTGGTACCCGTAAGCATCAGAAGTTCGAGCCAGGCATGTCTAGATCCCATCTGGGTCTGATCCTTGTCAGTCTTGTGACACCAGGCATAATATTTATCCTCTCTGTGACTCATGTTCCTCATTGGCAAGATGGGGACGTTCATAAGGTAGTGTATAAGGAAAGAGGAACACGAGGGTCCAGCTAAAGTATGCTGCATGGTTATGGCACAGAAGAGGTGCTCAGAAATGTTAGATATTGTTGTTGATCATCATCATCATCATCATACCATCATCATCATTAGCATCATTGCATTGCCAGTTCATCAAATCATGTAGGAATTGTCCCAACTCTTATGGAAACTCAGGCTGCAAAAGAGTATTTTCCTTGCCTGGAGACTAGTATATCAGTACAATTCATAGTTCATTAGAAGAGGCTGTGTGCGCTAAATGAGTCCCCTAGGAGTTGAGGACATTTCTAAAAATTGTTTTAAGTTAATCTGTGGAGTATAAAGCAAAGACAGAGAACGGTCTTTTCCTCAGGCCTCCTTTGTGCTCACTTTGCGCCAAGCACACCCTGTGTCTGAGAGGACATCTCTCTTCTTTCTTTTCTAAATCACATGGATGGAAGCATGTCTCTGGGTACGGGTGTGTCACCCGAGAAAGCGTTCTGCTAATGACAATAGAGGATGTGTTCGCTTTGCACTGGGCATCAGAACTTTGTCTAGATCCTCCAGCTTTTGTCCATCGGACCAGGCCAGATGTAAGTGTTCTCATGTCTTTAGTCTTTCCGCTCCTGTCTCCCAAATTTATTTACTTGGATTTTATGTCCCTCTCTAGTTCTAACATGTTTCTCTTCAATCTATTCATCTATAAATGTTTGTCTAATTTGGTGGATCTCGATCTGGTTATGTTAGAATCACTTGGGGAACTTTAAAAAATATTAGCCCATAGAGGCTGAGGGGTGGGGGAAAGAGGAGATGTCAGTCAAAGGATACAAACTTTCAGTTAGAAGATTGAATACCTTCTGGAGACCTAATGCACAGCATGGTGACTATTGTTAATAATAATGTGTTGTATACTTGAAATTTGCTAAGAGGATAGATTTCAGGTGTTCTTACCGCCCACGCACACAAAAGGTAACTGTGTGCGGTGATGGATCTCTGAATTAGCTTGATTATGATAATCATTTCACAATGTGTACATATATCACAACCTCATCTTTTTTTTTTTTTTTAAAGATTTTATTTATTTATTTGAGACAGAGAGAATGAGAGAGAGAGAGCACATGAGAGGGGGGAGGGGCAGAGGGAGAAGCAGACCCCCTGCCGAGCAGGGAGCCCGATGCGGGACTCGATCCTGGGACTCCAGGATCATGACCTGAGCCGAAGGCAGTCGCTTAACCAACTGAGCCACCCAGGCGCCCCCACAACCTCATCTTTGTACACCTTAAATATATACAATTTTTTATTGGTCCAAAACCAAACAAAAGAGCTAGTTGGAAAGCTCTACATAGGGAATGGCGAAGGAAGGAACATCTGAGTGTGGGATGCTTGGGGTAGGGTGTGCATGTAAGGCTGGCTGTCAAGGGGATTTAGAGGAAAATGGGAGTACAGAGCACGTGAGGGACATGGAAATGGGAGGCACAGAGGGATTTTAGCAAGTTGAAGATAAATATGGGTTGTTTTAAAGCAAGATTGGCCAACGATGGCCCCTGGGCCAAATCCAGCCTTCTGTCTGTTTTATTTCTACAGCTAAAGCTGTTTCTACATTTTTAAATGGTTTGGAAAAAAAAATCAGAAGAAAAAATAATACTTGCGACACATGAAAATGATATAAAATTCAAATTTTAGTGTCTATTAATTTTTATTGTACCACACATACAAAAATAAATACTAGCACCTGAGTCCCATCTCAGACCACTAAAAAGGGATCTGGTTTGGGCGTGGGAGGAGGGGTCTTGGGTAGTAGTAGCTCTTTAGAAGCTTCCCAGGTAACGATGTGGCCCAAGTTGAGAATTAGTAATCCACTTCTCACTCTACGTTGGGAAGAATCCCAACCTTGCAAGGCTGATGAGGAAATTCAAAATGTGACCATGTCTGTGGAAGTTCTTTGTAAACTAGGCAGTAGCATGCGTACCAATGCTTCTTGTCGCCTTTGGCTTTTAGACCCAGATCCCCGAGTTGGAGTCCAGATGCGGGTGCTGTCAGTGAGCAGTGAGCATGCTCTCTCCATGCAGTCCTAACCTCCTCCCCACTTGCATGCTTTCACGCTCTTTTCTCTCCAGCTCTCCCTGGGCAGCCGGTGTTGACCTGCACCTCCCTCAGGGTGTCTCCCGAGCTTGCCTGACTTCAGGGGTAGCTTTGTGCCACAGATCCTTGTGGCAGGACAGAACCCACAAATTCAAACCAATCTGACTTGCCACCGGGTAGGAGACGAAATGGTCCCTGACAGGGACTAAGGTGACCTTCTGAGTCCTATCTTGTCCACCTAGGGCAGCGCTTCATGGAAGCAGGCCCTTGGCCAGGTGTGCCGGGCCATTAGCGCCTGCGCGGAGAATCAGCTCCTTGCAGCTGTGTTCATCGAGGCAGACAGCACCTGTGTAAAATCCGTTGTCGCACACTGTTACCCTGGCCCTGGTTCCGTATGTGAAATCAATTACCACACATTAGGGCATGTTTAACACTTTAACGGAGCGTTTTTCTGTACTATTGTTTGCATGGGGGTGCAGGAAGAATCATTATCAAGTGATTGGAAATGGATTCTATATCAGCACAAAGGGACCAGAGGCAGGAGCTACGTTAAGTGAATTCAGAGTGTCGGAGGGCACTCCGTGGAGCCCCAGTGCCAGCCTCCCAGTGACTGGAGGGTTCTCAGAGGAGCTGGCTGAGGGTACACCAGGCAATTGTGAAAATACTTGTTCAAACCTGGTGGATGAGAATAATTTCTTCTGAGTCTTGTAGGTGGACAGCTTGACTCCAGAGTGCTGGCTTTTGTCCATGGTGCCCCCCGCCCCCCGCACCGCATATTCCCTACCCAAGGAGGTACAAACACCTGCTTGAAAGCACGGGCTTGAAATCAGGCCACCTTGATATGAACCCCAATCCACCCCGTTCATTGCTGTGAGGCTTTGGGCAAGGCACCCAACCTCTCTAAACCTCAGTTTCTTTATCTGTAAAATGGCGGTCATAACAGCACCTACCCAATAGAACTGTCAGGAGGAGTGTAAAACATTCAGTCCTGTGCCTGGTACTATTTCATAAATATTAATGTCATAGTCCATTTGGGCTACTGTAACAGAAAACTGTGCTGGATTATAAACAACGGACATTATTTCTCACAGTTCCAGAGGTTGGGAAACCCAAGAGCAAGGTGCTTGCCATTTTGGTGTCTGGCGAGATGACCAGGTTCCTCATTCATTATTGTTGTGTCCTCTCCGGTGGGAGGAATGAGGGAACACTTGGGGGCCTCTTTAATCAGGGCGCTAACCCCACTCATGACCCACAGCCCCCATGATCTAATCACTTCCCAAAGGCCCCACCTCCCAACACCATCTCACTGGTGATTAGGTTTCAACATGGGAATTTGGGGGTGACACATTCAGTCTATAGTACTAAATAAATGTTTTAAAACACAGGGATTTTCTCCCCCTCCTCCTTGATCACAGAACTCCTTGTCCTTCAATCATGCTAAACACCTTCCCGGCAACACCATATTCTGAAGTCGCTTTTCCTCTTTCTCCCCGTCCTGTGTGCATGTCAATGAAGGGGCTGGTCTTGCTTATCTCTGAAACCGTTCCCACCTTCAGACTCCTAAGTGTGGCCGGTGAATTCAAATAAACACATACACATACACACACACCCTCCCTTGCATGCACAAAGACAAAGAAAACGGAGGAAGGTTAATTTTTTTGGCCCCTTCTCATAATGACTCATCCATAACGATTTCTACTGGTTGTATTTTCTTCTGTGACAGAAACAATTTACTGCATTCCTGCAAAGCCCATTTTCTCAGCATGATCTAGTTGTGTGGTGGTTTGGGAAGTAATTTACCTATATTTTGCTTCAAAATAGCTTACAAAGACAAAGGGGTTCTGTTGACACCAAGGTGCATTCCTTATGGGCTGGAAAAATAGGATAAAACAATTTAAAAAGTAAAAACATGGTATTATCATCACTTTGAACTTCAGCTATAAATCACACACCCCTAGCTGAGATTGGCCTCTCCTCCCCTTCATTTGTGCATCTTGCTCTGAGTGCTCTGCAGTGGACTGTTTGCAGGGGCAAATTCGTGATACATCTTGTTGGAAGCAAGTTTTTCTGTTTGATCATGAGCCCCATCCTCAGGACGCTAATGCATGTTTTTCTTCCATTTCTTGCCTTTCATACCTATGAAAAGCAGGTGGCAATTGCAAGACCCGTAACTAAGGAGTATTGCCCTCACCTCCCTAGATGCTGTCCTCCGTCTCAGCTCTCTCTCTCTCCCTCCTCCCCACTCTGGACTTTCCTCAGCCTGGGAGTGTTGATTCTAGTTCCCCTAATCCTTCTCGGTTCAAACTGCAGACTAGAGAACTATCAGGCTGATCTTTGTCAGTCCCCTGACTTTGGGCAGGAAGACTGAGCCTGTCCTCCCCATCCTTGAGCTCTCCAGGGAGGGAGAATCCTCAGTCTTGCTCGATAATCCGCTCTAGCCTGAGCTCTCCAAATTAGACAGGATTTAGGCCTCGTATTGGTCTTAGAGTTGGCATACATTTGTTATTAGTTTTGCCCAAGGTTTTATACTCCTTTTAAAATTAATAATGATTTTAGGATTTTATAATGGGCAAGGTTTATGATCGTCAGTCTAATCCTATAAGCCTAAATCCTAAACCAACATGAATTATGCTCAGGACAGCCTAAGCAGCAGCACAGATCTTTGATTTCCTGAGCAGTTGACATGAGTAAGGGGAGAGAAACTGCCATTGTTATCTCCACACTGTGTTCTCACCAACCCAGGGGAGCCTGTGGAAATTTACTTCTAAAGAAGAGGGCTTCAAGGACCTAATCTAGATTACATTTTGGTAAAAATGCATTTGTTTAAGTTGCATTTGTAAAAGTAGAATATCTCAGCCATCAGGAAGGATGAATACCTACCATTTACGTCAACGTGGATGGAACTGGAGGGTATTATGATAAGTGAAATAAGTCAGTCAGAGAAAGACAATTAACACATGGTTTCACTCATACGTGGAATATAAGAAATAGCACAGAGGATCATAGGGGAAGGAAGGGAAAACTGAATGGGAAGAAATCAGAGAGGGAGACAAACCATGAGAGACTCTTGACTCCAGGAAACCAACGGAAGGAGGGTGGGGGGATGGGGTGATTGGGTGACGGGCATTCAGGAGGGCACGTGATGTGATGAGCATTGGGTGTGATATGCAACTGGTGAATCATTGAACGCTACACCTGAAACTAATGATGAACTATATGTTGGCTAATTGAATTTAAATTAAAAAAACAAAAAACAAAAAAATTAAAAAAAATAAAAGTGGAATGTGATCCTCTCCATTTTTTAAAGAAATGTTGAGTTCCTATACTACATTTCTGGGCACTTTATAATTTACTCTTTATTATTTGCTCATTCACAAATATCTGTTGAAGACCTACTCTCTGCTAGCCATTGTGGTAGAGACTTCAAAAAAAAAAAGGTTTAAAAGTGATCTTGGCTTTGGAGGAGTTCCCAGTTTAGTGGATTATGTCAACGTTCTCAAAAATTTGAGTAGGAAGATCCTTTTCTTTCTGTATTTGTTTTCGCTCATTTAGCTGGCTAGTTGGAGCTAAAGAGTGACGGGGTCTCCCAAGAAGCACTGCTGACTTAGTATGGATAATGTTTCCATCCACATTCGTTTCTGCCTCCTGACATCTAGACTCTTCCTTCTTTCTGTTCCTGCCAGGATAAGAAGATATATGTTTACTTATAAACAAGAGTACCGTGACCCATGAGTCATGAAAAGATCCTAGAAAAGGTCAAGTTTCAAAAAGTAGTCTAGAATCCTGCCTGTCTCATTTTCATCTGTCCTGACTTCTGTTGCTTCCTGGGCACGTGCTAATTCATACTGCATTATCATAGTGACAACTGAGTTCCAAGGACAGAAGTTAATTCTCTGTTTCTCAAGTCTCCAGAGCTATGCAATCAGGTAAAAAGTCCAGTGGGTCTCCAAATAGGATATTTAAAGCCTCTACTCCATGTTCATGGCCAGCACCAGGGCCCTTGAGGAAGCTGGGAGGGACAGCACCAAGAAGAGTCCAACCGTGATCACACTGGGCCTCTTCTGGGCCACTTGGCCACATTAAGGGCATTGTCTTCCTTGTCCTTCCCTTGTGGAGGCGGCTGAGCACAGCTAAGTGGTCTTGGAACCCTGTGGAGGAGGCTGACAGTCCTCTTGATCTGCCAGGAAGCCCAGGAGAGACACGTCTGGTTAATAATAGAATCAGCTACTTGACAAGGCTCTTTTAATTTATTAGAGGGACCCTTGAGGTGGCAGGTGGTTGGAACCAGGAAGGAAAAAAGTGCACAAATAGTGTTTCTTTGTGCCTGTGGCATCGGCTTCTGAAACGACTCCCACTTCCAATCTCTTTGACACTTTGGGGGCTCAGCTGATCACCTCCAGTAAGAGAAGACTTTGCCATAATGCCCCTTCCCCTCCTCTGAGGCCAATGCGTTTTATTTAATTGACATCACCCTATGGTACCTGGACATCTAGAATTTGTCCTAATAGTCTTCCTTATGCCCCAGGGAGGACTCTTGAGGCCAACCCAGAAAGGCAGCTTTGGCCGTTGAACAGGCTACTTCATTAATTTGGGATGAACTGAGTGTCAGCAAATTGAGTTTCAAGGGCAGCCCAGGAAACCTGTCAATTTGAAGCAGTCTGCTGTGTGTCCAAAGGATCCTCAGTAGCTGGATTTTGGAGGCTTGTTTACGTTGGTTTATGTAACAGCCACAATCCCCCAGGTAGATTAAGTAATTTCTTCATTTAGAACATCCAAAATTGTATGACATTTGAGAGATTTCCTCAACCTTGGCAAGGGCAAATGCTCACTTTATTGCTTTCCCTGATTCTTTACTTAAAGACAATAGACTGCGTTCTCCCTTAATGGCCACTGCAGGAGCAGAGGTGAGTGGAAATTACTTACAGATGTTTTATGATGCTCAAGCCCTTGCAGTTGTGCTCCCCAAACTGGCAAATAGCTTCTCTCCTGTGTTTTCCCCTACTGTCTCCTGTAATTTTTCCTCCCATTTTCTTTCCAAGTCGGGATCTTTGCCCTTTACGTGAAGCATAATAATACTTAGCATTTATGCAACACTTGGTATTTTTAAGACCCCAAAAGATCATTAATTAGCTAATCCACACAAGATAATGCTTGTACAGCCAGTCAGCTGTTATCCCATTGCACAGATGGGAAAACCGAGGCCCCAGTGGACCGACTCACAACCCAAAGCCAGATAATCTTCCTCCCACATCAGAGCCTCTGGCTTCAAGAGGAGGCTTCCTCCGCACTTGGCTCCCAGAAGTAAAGTCAAGAGAGAAAGAGGAAAAGATCAGAAGTGGTTTTCCCTATATACTTTCTTTATTAAAATCCAACCTGTTCCCATTTTTAACTATTTCCTCAGTAATTTGTCTGAGCTATGGAGAATTCCAGGCCTGGTCAACAGGGAGTGTCTGCACAGCACTTTGGGGCTACTCATGACTTAATAAGCTCATCCATGCTCCTACCCTCCACATCATCAATGGAAATTGGAAATACTTCAGGACTCAACCAGTTCCTATCAAACACCTCTTCTGTGGCTTCCCTGGAGTGTACCCACTTTCTAGCATAGTCACCTAGGCTATGTTTTATTAGCTTACTTATGAGCCTATCACAGAGAACAGAACCTTGCTGTAGTAAAGCTATACTTATTTATTAACTCACCATTTCTACACGGTCCATCTTGCTCTTGGGATAAAAGTAAACTGGATTGGGGCGCCTGGGTGGCTCAGATGGTTAAGCGTCTGCCTTCGGCTCAGGTCATGATCCCAGGGTCCTGGGATCGAGCCCCGCATCGAGCTCCCTGCTTGGCAGGGAACCTGCTTCTCCCTCTCCCTCTACTGTTCCCCCTGCTTGTGCTCTCTCACTCTCTCTATCAAATAAATAAATAAAATCTTTAAAAAAAAAAAAAAAAGTAAACTGGATTGGTCAGACTTGATGTATTCCTTTCAAAGCCATGTTGGTTGTCACCCAACACCCAATGATTTCTCTCAATTAATTCTCTCTTCATTTGTCTTGAAGTTGTTTTTCATAGGCAAGTTAGGCATTATTACCAATATCTACTTTTCTGAGCCCTAATCTTTCTGACGTTTTGAAAACCATTACATTGGTCTCTTTCTAGTCTTTGGGAACTTCATCCAGTCAGTCATGAGTTCTCAAAAATGGGATTTGTTGAAACTAAAATTCTATCAGTCAATGTTTAATGACAGTGCCCACTAAGTTATAAGACTCCGAATGGCAGAGGCAATATTTTATTTTATTCTTTTAATTTTTTAAAATTCCCCCTGGTGCTGAGCATGGTGCCCTGGCAGATTAACAGGTGCTTAAAACCTGTGTGAAATGCACCCAGCCCTCTGGGAAATGCTGCAGAATATATTCTTTTGTCCAATCTTCTAGGAATTTTCAATTTAGGTGGACAAGCAAGTTTTATATCCATGAAACTTTTAGAAAATAGTAAATGACAATATGATCAAGGGCCAGAACAGACCATAAAGACCATGTGTATAATGCTCCAGCAAGTAAGAAAATTAAGAATGGGGTCTTACATGGGACATGCCTGGCTGTATTCTGAGTACATCTGGAAGCAGTGGCAGGGTGGGGTTCCATTTGAGCTTTGGAGTCAGACAGTTTTGGATTCAAACTCAAACCTTCTGCCATCGACTATCTGTGTGTGATTTGTACAAATTACTTGACCTTTGCAAGCCTTGGTTAACTCCTCTGTAGTATAGGAATAATAATATTTCTAAGAATGCAGAGGAAAGAGAATGTTGTCTCTTTTGTTCACTACCATACCCTCATAGTAAAAGATCAATAAATACTTGCAGAAACAATCCACATCATGTTTTCATTAGTTTAAGTAATACATTTATGTTAGAAATTTAACACAGTATTCAGAATAGTAAGTGCCAAATAAAGATTTTTTTTTTAAATCATTATCATCATTTCCCCTGGGCTTAGGAGTACTAAGCCTTCTGGCCATGTCAGCCTTGAGTGTTATTTTTCCTGTAGCAATGACACAACAGCTTTTCTAAAAGAGTATCAGGTCTGTCAAAAGCTGTACATACATTCTGACCTGTTTCATGAATTCTTCACTAACTTCACCTAGCTACTTTGTCATTGGTTGATTCCAGTCTTTCTAGATCTTTGATTTCTTTGTTATTTCCCCCAGATTATATGATTCACTTGTGGCACTTCTTTTCTTTTTTTGCAGCCTTCATCTCAGCTTGATGGTTGGAGGTGATTTTCTTATGAATGACCAATGTCCAGTGTGAATCCATAAGATAGTCAGAAATCCTACCAGCTCCTGGATAACTAGCTTATAGTTCTTGGGAAGGAATGTCCTCAGATCTTCTCCAGAACTGGAAGAACTCCCTAGCAGACAGGAAGCACTTCTCGTTCTCCCTGAATTATTTGAAATTCAGAACAGGACTAATCTACATAAGAGGTATTACTTTTGTAACGGGAGCACAGACTTGGGATCTGGGCTCTACCACTTACTAGCTGTACAATTTTGGAGAGACCCACCCCTGATTTTCTATTTCTTCTTCAATAAATTGTGGTTAAAAAATACCAAATAGGGTTGTGATCAGTATTAAGAAAAATGATGTATATAAAGCACTTTATATCCTGCCTGGCATATAAGTTAATTTTATTTTTCTGTTTCTTATTTCCAGAAACCATGTCCAACCATTCAGAAGTTCTCCAAGAGAGATCCATTGGTCCAGAAGTTACTTTTCACACATGAAGAGAATGATGCTCCAGGAACTGACTTCTCACAACCAACTCTGAGTGTGGCCTGTACTTTTAGACACTGCAGGATGCTGGGTGCTGCAAAGAATACCAAGGACTACGAAATCCCCAGTCTAAATAATACTCTAGACTCACACTAATGCATAAGACCACAGTGAGCAGCACAGATAGCCTTTACTGAGTTAAATTAAGTAGTGTAAAATCCCAGTGCTTTGGTCATTCAGAAGAGAGGAAGGGCAATGAGAGCTGAGTGGTTAGAAAGAGCTTCACTGAAGATGGCCTGGAAGCTTCACTGGCCCTTGAAGAATGAAGGTGAAAGGAGGAGATAGGGAGAGACTTTTGCTGTCAGCATATTGTAGGAAAAAAAAGAGAGATTTCCTTGTACTAGACCTACCAGATGCCTTACAGGTAGTATGAAGATGAAGAAGTTATATATACTACCTGGTAGTCAGGAGACCCCCCACCCTCACCCCCAGTCCAGGAAAAGACCATACAAGAGCAGGTGAAGACTGAGCATTGACCTCCATAGTGGTCAAGACCCACAGGAGACCTGGGACTCAGTGCCCATACTTGCAGTTACAGAGGTCAAGGCTATACCTAGCTCTGCAGATGCTGTCCTGGCCAGCAGGGGGCATTACAGCAGGTGTCCAGGAGGGCAAGGCGTACACAGGGGCACTGCATTTTACAACTCCAGGGGCACCATTCATATAGAATACACTGGGAAAAGTGCCATCTGAAGTCAACACAAGGCGGCCGCCCCAAGTGTAGTCCATCCTTTATGACGGTATCTTCTGCAGTCAGCATATACGCTGGGAAGATGCTACTGCAATGATATAGTCCCATGTACTTGATCAGCATGGGATGAGTGTTCAAAAAAAAAAAAAAAGTTTACCAGGGCATTATACATAGTACAGTGATTTTGTTACTACCACGACCATATAAAAAAATTGTCACATATGACAATTCAGCAAAGTGCATCGTGCGTTGTTTTATTTTTTCTATTATGTTATGTTAGTCACCATACGATACATCATTAGTTTTTGTGTGCATTGATTTTAACCTGGAATTCCCATCAGTTCAAAGCGGCTTTTTATAGGCACATGTCCCCCAGAGGCTAAGTAGGTTGAGATTGTTTGAAGAGAGAAGGTGGTGTAAAATGGTCCCCAACTGTCTTCATAGACCTGCTCAATTTTTGATTTATTCCTTCTCTTTCTTTCTTCCCTTCCTTGCCCTCCCTCTTTTCCCTTCTCCTTCCCCTTCTTTCCCCTTTCCTTCTTCCTTCCCTTGGCAAAGGCAAAAAGTACAACATGCCTGTAAGGAGCTCCGGGTGTGAGAACCACCTTCCACTAGAGGGGAAAAAAAAAAAAAGACATGAGGGGACAGCTGAAGACACATCTGGAACTTGTCTGACTTGTCTGTCACACTCTGCTCTCTCACTTTCTCTATTGTATTTTTGGTACTACCTTTGATTCCTGACTCAGTTCTTCTCCATAGGTTTGGTATATGAAGTTTTTTTTAATCTTAAAACTTGTTTTAACTGTGAGACACAGTATGAACTATATTTTATGTCCTTAACCCAGAACGCATGCACAGGTACACAGGTACACACATAAAGCAAACAAAGCCATTGCTGAACCATATTTAATCTTACCGTGAGTGACATTTTCTACTCTATTCTGTTCTCTTCTGTCCCATCCCATGCATTCAGTTTCATTTAAAAATAATTCACTGGGTCATAAGCCACTAGATTCATTTCCTAAATAATGAATGGATCATAGTTGGTGGTTTGAAAAACTATTTTCGATGATTACTGACTTCTGAATTAGTCCCATCTCTGTGTGGTCTTTTGGTCTCTTGTTTCTACCTGATTCCAGAATATTCCTAATTGGATTATCTCCTTGAAATCCTGGCCAAAAATGATGAGATGCACAATATGTATTAAAGAGCACGTAAAACAGTTTGAAATGATTTTGTGGAAGCAAACACATGGAATTAGTTTAAAACTCGGGATCTCATGTGTTATTCAATATATAAAACGTTTTCTTTTTTTCTATTCTATTATAATCCCTACCTGCATTTGGATGTGGATGCCGGCAGGCCCATGACTCTTTTGCTTCCTATGAAGCAGATGTGCACACTGGCCAATCAGGATGGACATTGGCAGTAGGCAATCCTTATGAGTGTACTGAGGCTGGCTGGTTCCATATCAGATTGGTTCTTAAGTAAGCAATCATCTATTTAAGTCACAAATACAATCTGAGTTAGGAAATTAGAATATGCAGCCTAAGATTTTCATCAGGATTTGGAACTTGATTTAATCAAATCAACACTCTGCCAGAAAGACAGTAGCCTTCTCCTCTCCCCACTCCAGCTTGCAGATAAGCTGTGCTGGGGATGGGCAGTGGGACTGAGGAGAGAAAAGTGGTCATAGGACTTGAGCCAGGCTTCTCATGGCAGGGATTAGGACGTGCCAGCTGAGGAAAAGGTGCATGCCCACATCGACAGAATAGGTGCGAGGTCCCAAGTGGGGATTGTCATGGACCTTTGCCCTTGTGTCTCTTCACCCTTTGGAAGGAGCCCTCTTAGGCAGAATTCAAACTGGCTCTGGCAGACTTTTCCTTCTTTGGCATGGCGCATGTCTGGCTATAGGTACCTGGGAGTGCAGGCTGATCTGATTTATCCTTTTCCTGTGAGTTGGGTACAAGTCTGCTCTCCTTCACACTGACCACCAAAAACCTGGCCAGGAATCTTCGTTAAAAAAGAAAGCATACTCCTTCCCCACAGGGCTGGGTGTGGAAGCATGGTGACGGCTTCTTCCAAAGAAACACTCATCAGATCTTCCCTGGACTCTTTTATGTCTTGAAATCATGTGAAATGCTTAGAGCTGTGCGATGAGTTTTCATTAATTTCCTTTGGTAATCTACATTGCTTTGACCACTCACTTTGAAATTTCCTACCTACTGTATTGTGGCACCTTGGCAAAAACTTAAATCTTTATATCCTGCCACTTTATGAAAAATATTTAAAATGACATGAGGTTAGGGGCGCCTGGGTGGCTCAGTCATTAAATGTCTGCCTTCAGCTCAGGTCATGATCCCAGGGTCCTGGGATCAAGCCCCACATCGGGCTCCCTGCTCGGCGGGAAGCCTGCTTCTCCCTCTCCCACTCCCCCTGCTTGTGTTCCTGCTCTTGCTATCTCTCTGTGAAATAAATAAATAAAATCTTAAAAAAAAAAATGACATGAGGTTAAAAAAAATAAAATGACATAAAGAAAAAGTAACAGTATTTTTTATATTGTAACTGTATTATTTTAAGTCAGGTCAATCAATTTCAAATTAAATTGTCAGTTGCATGATACTTAATTTTTGTCTTGCTTTACAACTGATTTTTTAAAAATTCATGTAAACTTACTTTCTGAACAATCCTCTCATATAGGATTCACTACCAAAATAACAACAAAACAAAATCTGTAATCCACTCTTCTCTGTTGTCACAAATGCAATCTTAAAGCAGGTATTTCAAAAAACCAAAACCAAAACAAAAAAAGACTTGGTCAGTTACCATGTCAATTACATCATCAGTTCTGCTCAGTTACCACAACAGGACTCGAGGGTGAAGAAAGTTCAAGGTAAAACTCCTCACCCCCTCATACCTACCCCCACCCCACCAAACTCTGAAGTGGAGGACTAGGAAAGAAAGTCAAGTTCAACCATCAATTCCAGGAATTAAGTCAGGAAAATAAGGCATGCACCATGGTTCAGGGGCTCAAACTGGAGAGAATAGGGCTGTGGGGAGGGAGGTCCAGAGAGCTCTAAAAGGGACCCAAGACCGTCAGTGTTCTAGGATAGTGCTGGTGTGGTCAGGCTCCCAGTCCAGTTCAGTCTGGTTTCTGGCTAACTGCCTTTCTGGGTCTCTCTCCGCTTCCTGCTTGTTCCTTTTTTACCCCTGGGTCTTACAGCCAGTAATGGGAAGATAATTGTCATTGGCTTTGATCCAGCCTTCCAGGTGGCAATATTTTCCTATTTTTACTTCTTTTGGTGGCGATTAAATATTTTTTACTATTAAACAGCTCCTACCCAAATAATGAGAGTTTAGTTTGGAGGATGGGGTTTGCCAGGTAGGGATTATATGAAAACTCTTTGCGGATTGTAAAGAAGCACATATAATAAGTGTAACCTGAGGGGAAAAGATTGCTATTTAAAAAAATAAATGACTTCATCCACTTGTGCATTATAAGGCAGTGCAGGTTTTATCTCAGGGAAGATGGTTCTTTTGTTTAGAAAAGCCAATTAATAGGCCTTTGGGTTAGGCTCCAAAGCCTAGTGTGCAGTGAAGGATTGAGACAAAAGAGAATTAAATCTCTCTGCATAATAAAGCCAAAGCCTTGACCCACGTGATCCAAGAGCTGCGCCACTTTTAAAGCCCCACAGTCCAAACTGGATTTCCAGGTTTGCATCTCTTGAGTCTGTCTTTGCTGGAGTCTAAGAACTCAGCCCTTAGTTCTTGAGCACTCAGTGACCCTGGGAAGCTCCAGGTTCCCTTCTTCTAAAAGTTTCTTCTTTCATCCAAGCCATCCCATCCCCTCCATCTTGCCACCCTCTTTACCTCATTCCTCCTTCCCTCCCACCTGCAGGATTTACTACTCAAGGGTCAAGCCTCTCTCCAGCTTCCTCCCTCCCTCCCCCTCTCTTCTCCTCTTTCCCCTCCCTCACTCTCTTCCTCAGGCCCTCTCTCCCCTCCCTCTCTCCCTCCTCCTCCTCTTTTTTTTTTCTTTTAAGATTTATTTATTTGGAGAGAGAGAGAGAGAGAGAGAGCGCCCCCGCGCTCGCCTTGCGCGCGTGGTGGGGAGGGGCACAGGGAGAGGGAGAGAGAATCTCCAGCACAGTCCACACTGAGTGCGGAGCCAACATGGGACGGGATCTCAAGACCCTGGGATCAGAGCTGAAACCGAGAGTGGGAGGCTTAACCAACTGTGCCACCCAGGTGCTCCTCCTCCCCTTCTTTTGACTGATTCATTGGACAGCTGAAGGCACTCTTTGACTCAAAGGTTTTCTTTAAACTCCCAACTTATACTCTTCATGTTTTAACTTTTGCTTTCTTGTGTCGAGAAAATTCCTTCCCCCTTTCCTCCCTCCAGACTCTCTCTTCTTTTCTTCCCTCCTCCTCCTCCCAGTTTCCCTTGCTCTCTTTTTTCAACTGGTGAGGAAAACAAAAAAAACTGACTCTCATTATGGAGGATGAGTACTAGTGCTAGTTATACACCTGTACCAAGCAGAAGGCAAGTCATAAGTTTTGAAGTGAAATGAGACATAGTAAAGAGCCTGTGCCATCAAACTCAACAGCCCTTGAGGTAACCCCAAAGCCTCCTTCAAGAGCACCACACAGTCTCCATTTAACGGCTTATCCTTCTCCAATTAATCTGACTTTCTTCACGAATGAGCTTCCATGTAAAAAGAAAAAAAAAAAAACGTTTCATTTTATTGTTCCACTGTTTGGTTTAATTACTGGTATGGCACAGTTATTGTTTTCCACAAAGTTTCCTTGCAACTCTATAATACTGGAACCACATTAAGGATTAGATAATCATTTGTGGGCTAGGCTTGAGCTCTATTTATAACATCGTTTCTATGGGAAAGTTTATTCCAGGTTCCAAGCAACTAACTTAAAAAACGAACTTTTTGATTATGACTTGGAACAAAGCATATATATTGGAAACTGCTTGCTCATGAATATGTAGGACAGGTTTGTGATGGCTGCATTAGGGCATGGTTCAGTCAGCATGCGTGGTTTTCTTAAGGTTCTCTCACCTGTTCTCAGCAAAAACAGGGCTGCTGGCCAGGCTCTGGGCAATTTGCTAACTACAGCCCAGAATCACTCACAAAAAGGCAGATGGATCACTACTTTACATAAGCAGTTCCCACTCATGTATATGGTGCTAGGACTCTGCTCTGCATGTAGAAGGTGATTTCCAGGGAAATATTGTTTATCTGTATGGAACATAATCCATGCCAGTGCTCAAAAGTCAATTGCTTTCCTGGCAGACTTTGGGGGGCAGTGTTTATGGTAGAAAACACACAAGTGCTCTTTCAATGGCTTCTGTGGGTCACCTTGAGCCAGCCAACTTAGCTTTTCAGACCCCTTCACAAGAGTTATTTTGGGGAAAAATGCAATAAGCATGATACACCACACACACACACACACACATACACATACACTACATACACTAACATACAACCTTTCATTTTCTAATCCTTTGTGATTTATTGGTTGTACTAAGAGTGGGCCAATGGAGGATATTTTCTGAACCTAACCGGAATTTGCTTCATGGATTGGGGACTTTAATCTTCCAAGCATTTACCTCCAGTGATGATCATCTGGGGAAAAAGAAGTTGCCAGGGCAATGCTGCCCCAGCCCCCATGTTCTCAGAATGAGTCCCCTGTGGAGAGTCATTTACACTTAGGAAGAAATGTGATCACCTCATGCTTACTAGGGTGTTTGGGACAATTTGAATTGCAATGTGCTGTATCCAATCCACAGAGTAAAGAAAAATGAAACAGTATCATTAAAGCTTGAAGTGTTGAAATAAGTGGCATGGGCCTGGCTTCCATGGGGATAAAAGATTCATGTTAGCATCAGAATAAAAGCCCTGCTAAAAATTGGGTGCGCAGGCATCTTCTTTGTGTGGACTTTCTATGTAGACACACAAGCACACATATATATATGTATATGTATGTGTATGTGTATATGTATATGTATGTGTGTGTGTATGTGTATGTGTATATGTATATTTATTTTTTCTTCTGGTCACTGCTTTTTCTCTCTGAGATGCATGATTTGTTGGAAGGCACTTCTCTATTAGGAGAGGAACCTGCTTGTTTCTTCTGGAGAGCAGGGATATTTACAAATTCCTCTAAATTCTCTCCCAACTCTCCCTAAAAGATAAGGAGCTGATTTGCCTGGGGCTATTATTGCAAGAGGGTTGTGTGCACATAGCATTAGCAGCTCCTGATATATGGGCACCTCTGAAGCTGCTGGAAGCACCGCCCTTAATAACACTCTTCTTTACAAAGTGCTTGTTGTTAAATATTTATGAGGCCTTGCAAGATGGGCCCCCATGACTGCCTGGGAATATATAAACGCTCTCCAGCATGGTTGCGTTGCAAAAGGGGCTGTGCAGAGTCTTTCCAGTCGCTTCTCAGATGCTGCTGAAATTGCACAGCTCTGAGCCGGTGAAGTCACCACTTCAGCGGAGGGATGCTGCAGGGGTGTTGGCTATAGAGCCAAAATCTAAGGGGAGGGGGAAGAGGAAAAGGAGGAGGGGAAAAGGAGGAGTGGGGGGGGGGGAGGCGGGGGGGGGGGGGGGGGCTGAGGGATATGACTGTTCCCAAGTAAAAGCCAGGGCAGGCTCCCACCATCACAATCTTTTAAATATTAATAGGTTCCAAAAATACGTTCATAATGAATGAACAAAACTAAAAAGGAAAAGCGATAGACCTGGGGAACGGTTGCAGTAAAGAAGACAAATTAAAGGTTAGTTTCTCTTCCTTAGCCCCACGCCCTGCGGGTAGCAGGTGTTGGGCAGGCAGAGCACAGCCACTGATTTCCTGAACCCGCCCAGACAGGTGCCCCTGCACCTGACTGTGTTGACACATCACCTGCGGATCTTGTAGTCTGAAGCTTCCAGGGCAGTAGGGCTGGGGCAGGGCCTGAGAGTCTGCATTTCTCACAAGCTCCCCCATGAAGTTGCTGCTGCTACTGCTGGTCCACCTTGAGAAGCAGGGGTCTAGCCGCCATCCAAAGAGAACTTTCTGTGATGACAGACTCCTTTATATCTGTGATGCCCCATACAGTAGCCACTAGCCACATGTGGATACAAGCCCTTGAAGTGTAGCTACTGTCACTGGGGAACTGATGTTTTAATTTTATCCCACTTTAATTAATTTAAATGTCAATAGTCATATGTGACTAGAGGCTGCCTGTTGGAGAACTAAGGAAGAAGTTTCCATCAGTTGACTTCATAGCCAGTGCTTATCAGCGGAAGGCAAGGTCTAGAACTTGCCAGCAGCTTAAATCTGAGACTCCTCCTGGGCTGCTGCCTTCCTCCCTGGTTTGTCCTTCAGCTCTTCCACCGAATGGCACCTGCTTTGAGATGGCACCTTCTCAACTGGGCTCTGATGACCTACCTCTTTACTGTACACCCTTGTTCTTAAGGCCTAGATCCCTGTGCTGCATGACCTCAGATGCTGCTGGGGGCCCTGCCTCAGGTCACATGTCCTTGTGTCAGGAGTTCAACTAAAGTTGGACAGTTAGGTAGTCAGGGCCAGGGTCCCCAAGAAGAAAATATGGAGTCAGGACAGCTAAGATAAAACAGCGCTGATATCCTGTTTTGCAGCCTAGACAGGACCACACTGACATTCTGCTTTACAGCCTTTGTGGAAATGTATTCTGCAAAACATCCTAAAATAAGACAATTAGCCACAAAAGCATTTGTCAATATCATGGGCAAGGGGCAGTTAAGACCTAAGCCCCCAAATGTCAGCAAAAAAGTCACCTTCAGCACGTGGACATTAACCTAATAGGTAGACAGATACGTGACCAAAGCCCTGATTGGCATGAGCCAGCACATCCTGATTGCTTAAGATAGTTCCGCAAAACAACTCATAAAAACCCTTAAACTTAGAAACTCCGGGGCAAACAGCTTGGGCCCCTCCTCCCTCTCTGGGAGCTTTATACTATTGCTTAATAAACTTTGCTTTGCTGCCCACCACTCTTCATCTGGTCTACCTCTTCATTCGAAGCCACGTGACCAAGAACCAGGGCGCTAAGGAGGCGCAAATCCCGTAACACCTGAAGTATCACAACAGTATCGCCACCAGAACCTCTGTCTGCAGACACCTGACCGCCTGGGCCAGTACCCCATGTCAGCCCCATGGGCCCAAGTGAACCCTTCCTCCCTAGACTCTGCTTTAGGCTGTTGATGAGGCCCTCAAGTGAGCGGTGGGAGGCAACAGAAAGTAGAGAGAAAAAACTCAGGATCCAAGTTCAGACAAACATAGATTCAACCCCTGACTTGCTTCTTCCTACCTGTGTAGTTTTGGGCAATTGCAACTTTTCCATCACCCAGAAAATGGAGCTATCATCGTTTCTACCTTTCAATAATGTTACATAGACTAGAGATAATATTTACAAAGTGTGTTCAATACATGCTGTCTGCTGGTGTGCTAGTGGAAATAGCAGCAGGAAAAATATAACAACAATGATGAAATCCTGTGCTTTATTTCTTCAGTGGAGCCCACTGGCCCCACCTCCACTTATTCCTAGTTTATTCTCTTCTTTCCATGAGTCCTTGAAAACAAAAATATGTGGGGACAGTATATAAATTCCTTAGAGGGATCACCAGGTTCACTTTACTAAGGGGAGCACGTGTGAAAGGAAATACAAATAATAAAAGAAAAATCTTGGAATTCTTTTTAGCCCTGCTAATCGTTAAATAAATGAAAGGAAAACCGCTGCTCAAACTATTAAAGAGTCCGTTAGAGTGATATAATTCTGTGCTGGTGACCTTGTAAATTGGTGTAATAATTCTGGAAAGTAATCTGGCAAAAGCCATTCATTCAGTGGACATATATTGAATGCCTACCAAATTCCAGATATTTTGTTAGGCTCCTGGGATACAGAAATGAATAAGGTCAGATCCTTGTCCACAAAAGTTTATAAAATGGCGGGCATTATGTAAGATGTGTCCTTATAAGAATCCATCCTACTTCTTGACTCGGTAACCCCAAATAAATCACTTTTAAAAATATTTCCTCTTAATGATGTGTTTTGCTATGCCATCTGTAATAGTGAAAGACTACTACCATCCAAATAACTGACAGTTAAGAAATGTCTAAAATTACAATTTATCAATAGAGTAAAATTTAATATTGACATTAAAATGACAAATGCAATAACTATGGAGACGTTTCGAATGATGTCAAATGAAAAGAACACAAAACATTATGCACAAAATAATTTAAGTATGAAAAATTATGGATGACTAAATTAAGAATAAGATATCAGTAAATTTCATAAATGAGGTTTTATGTTTTGAATGGAGCAGTATATTGGGATAGCCATTGGGGCTGCTGATGCATCCTACCTCTCACAAATCCTGCACCCAACCTCCCTACTTCCCTGATCATGGTTTCATGGCAAGATGGCAAGTCCCTGACCTCTGGGAAATTAGGCAGGGTCTTGAGATTTGCTTTGGCCAATGACATACACATGGAAGTGCCACTCACCCCTTCTTGGTGGGAGATTTAAGAGCTGGTCCTCTTAGGGTGGACAATTCATCACATTCCCTTCTCCTGCCAATACAACCAGCAGCACTTCAAATGCTAGATGCTGTATTAGCCAGGATCCTGGAGTGAAGAGCTAGGCAGCAGAGCCCCAGACAACATGAAATGTACATTTACCATGTGTGAAAAAATAAATCTTTGTTCTTTTTACCCCTGAAGATTTTTTTTTAACCAATATCCTGATCAATAGATAGGTATTATTTACTAATTTTAAAATTTTACAGATCATTTGTTAATTCTAAAATGATACTAATATGGCCTTGGGGAGCTGTATCACAGATCACAAGATGGTATGAGTTTTAGGACCCTGGAACTCACCGACCAGGGACCTCCATATACTTCCATAAACACTTACAGGTTTGAACATCAGCTGGTATGTCCAAATTCAGCAGTTCTAAAACTTTATGGCCTTGAGACCCCCTTTACACACTTCAAAATATCTGAGGTCCTCAAAGTAGGATTATTTTGTGAGTTATCACTATCGCTATTTACCATATTAGAAGGAAAAAAACGGAAAAAAAGAATATTATTGTAAAATAACAATAAACCCTTTATAAAATGTTTTTATGAAAATTAACCACAGTTCCCAAAATAAGAGCAATTTAGTAAGAAAAGTGTGATTATTTTACATTTTGCAAATCTCTCTAATGTCTGACAATAGAACTCAGTTGGATTCTCTTACCTGCTTTTGCATTCAATTTGTTGGAATAGGTTGGTTTTGGTTGAAGTATGTGAAGAAAATTGGGCCTCATACAGATATGTAGTAGGAAAAAGGAGACATATTCTCATAGGTTTTTTAAATAATTATGGATACTCTTTGTTACTACACCAAACTTGACAGGTTGCAGTAGTTTCTTAAAGGTTAAAAGCAGTATTGAATCTGAAACCACATTAGTGAAGTCTTACAGTCTGTTATATAAAAATTCATGGATCTTTTACCCCTGTATGATTTCATAACATCAGGCATTAGCCATTTGGAAAATACTGGTTTGTTGAGTTATTCAGATCATACAAAAGTTGACATGTTTTTTAATCCGATATAAAAAAACCCACCCTTTATTAATATAACTACTAATCATATAAGAAAAAAATCCTCTTTGAGTATTGGGATGCTGTCTAGCTCATGGTTGCAGACACACATTTTTTAAAATTCTGAGTTTTGCTCAGATGCTCACATTTTGTCATTGGCAACAAATACTCTAAGTTGTTTTCCCTTAACTGGTAGGCTCCCTTTGCTCATTTTTGAGAAAATGTCTGCCAAATGCCCAACTCTGAATAACCATGGTTTGTCTGAAATTTGTTCTTTCAAGCAAAAATTGTGTTCCAAGAAAAAAAAGCAGCTAACAACTTTGTATGGTGACAGACGGTAACTATACTTACTGTGGTGACCATTCCTTAATGTTCATAAATATTGACTCACTATATTGTACATCTGGAACAACTACAATAACATATGTCAATTATTCTTCAATAAAAAAACAAGAAAAAGTGGCTAGTTGAGCTCACAACTTAATCACGCATGTTCATTTCCTTGCGATAACCTTCATACTTGGTTTTGCCAGCCCATGTGTTCTATGTGGACATCAGTCTGTCACACAGAATATTAATAATGTTTATATTTAAGGGTTGAGGTTTAATAAAATTAATCATTTTTACTGTTTCTTTAGAAGGTATTCTTTAGGTGAACTGGCTTTTGTATTTTCCTTACTGCGAGCACGTGGCAGTGAAAAATACAATGGCTAGGACAGTTTGGTGTTTGTGCTTTAATTCCCACTAAGTGGTCAGCATTTTTACCCACCATTGCTTTTGTATCTCCAGGGCGGATGCCAACTGAGTGAAAAAGCCAAATAGCATTCTTAGCATAAGGATGAAAATAATTTTGACCCCCGAGGGGCTCCTATAAAGGTGTCGAGGACTCCTGGGGGGCTGTGATCACACTCTGTGCACACTATTCTAGTCTCTTGTACACGTGGTATTGCTACAATAGAATTAGTGCTAGACTTCTTCCCCGTCCTGCCTTTGAGTATCAGGTGACCTTGGGGAAGGTACTTTCATCTATCTACTGTGCCTGACTTTTCCTTGTCTGCAAGATAATAGCAATCCTTCCTTCTTTCATTCAACAGATACTTATTAACTCTTACCATGAATCACCTGCACGAGACCCTGGGGATATAGCCAAGAAAAGGCAGACAAAGTCTTTGAAATCATTTTGTAGTCTAAAGGGGAACTGTGATGCTGTTCTGTATGGGCATTTATTTAGATAAAAATAATGTATAAACATTTCACAAATAAATGAGTGAAACCAGTACAGGCTGTTGTATGTTCAAGAAATGAACTTCATCTAAGAGCTCGGATGGGAGAGATGGTGGACAGTGGCACGATGGACCCAGGATGGGCAAGGGAGCCTCTGTTCCCAGAAAGTGACATTCGAGCTGAGACCTAAAGATGAGAAGGTTCCACACATGAACACTAACTGACCAGTGCTCAGTGGGGCATCTCAGCAACATCTGTGGGTTGTAAAAGCAATGGTAAGAAAGGAGGAAGAGGATAAATAATACTAATATTACTTAACATTTGTTAAGTACACGTAACCTGGGCAGTGTTTGAAGGACCTTACTTGCAAATTAACTCATTTAATCTTCATAGTAACTTGATGAAATAAAATTTTATTATTTATTTCCACATTGGGGAAGATAAAATTAAGGTCCAGGAGCCTCACAGGTAGGAAAGAATAGAGGCAGAATTCAAACCCAGGTAATGTGGTTTCAAAGGTTCTAGCACTCCCTGAAGTACTTTACCATTTTATGAAACATAGATATGGGTGTCTAGTATCACTATCATTGATATACATGTATTATTGATATGCATGCGTTTTTAAAATCCATGTGTCTAAATAATACAAGTTGAGGTGATTTTTAAAATATTTCAGAAATTATAGGACATATTATCTATAAGTCTAACAAATATTGGAAGGGTGATAAGAGGAATAAAGCTTGAGTTATAAAGAAGGGATAAAGCAAGGACAAGTATGGGGGATAGACCGTGGGCTTTGGGGGAAGGTTGAATGTCTGAGCATATAAAGAGTTGGCTTTCTACAGCTGCTCTTCCTTGAGGGGCTATTCTAAGCACAAAGCATGGCAAACTCTAGGAAAGCTGCCTACCTAGCGGGCAAACCTCAGGACGGCTCTGTTTGATCGATTTGCTCCAGCAGCCTCTGAGCTCAGAGAGATGCCTCCACCCGCCCCTTCCTGAAATCCTTTCCTATGTCCTAAAAGAGCCTTCTCTCTTCTCTCAGGCACACATTAATCTTGGCCTAAGGAGAGTGGGTGCACAAAATCTGGCTGTCTTTCTTGTGAGGGGCAACACTGTTAAGAGCTGATATTTAAATACTCTGCTTGACTGTTTTTTTAACTGAGCACCAGCATGGTCTGTGAAGGCCAAGGTTTTGTTAGGGGTGGAGTCTCATCCTGCCCTTAAATTACAGCAACCAAGAGACGCAGGTGTCCTTGGTCTTGAATTTCCCTTTCAAGAAAGTTCTCCTTTTTCTCTAGGAGCATTCTTTGTATTTGTTTCATTTTTTTTTTTTTTTAAGATTTTATTTATTTGACTGAGAGATAGAGAGAGCACAAGTAGGCAGAGTGGCAGGCAGAGGGAGAAGGAGAAGCAGACTCCCCGCTGAGCAGGGAGCCCAATGTGGGACTTGATCCCAGGACCATGGGATCATGACCTGAGCCGAAGGCAGATGCTTAACGACTGAGCCACCCAGGCGCCCCTTTGTTTCATTTTCTAAGGGTGGATTTAGATGCTGTTTTTTTGTTTGTGTGCTTGCTTGTTTTTGTGGGTTTTTGTTGTTGTTGTTTGTTTGTTTGTTTGTTTTTACCAGCAGACACGGTTCTGGAGAAAACAGGAGACAATCTGAACAAGAAGGTCTAGGAAGTAAATATTTTTTACTATTTCGGAGGTGACAAATGATGAAATGGTCATATCAGTTTGAAAAGGAAGGTTGAATTAGAGTATATGGAGGTTTCTAGATGGTAGTCCTGGCTCATTTTGACAAGCCACCTTACATTTCCTGTTAGTGGGGCCAATAGGGATTCTAAAATTCTGATATGTTACGCATTCATTCTCCTTCTGGAGTATATTGGGCAGACAAAATCTAAATCTGGATTTTTTAAACCTGTTCTGCTTGGAACCCCCTTTCAGCAGTCGTGAAGGGGATGGGAGGCAGTCATTCAATCAACCAACATCTACAGAGCGCCGACTGCATGCAGGCATCGTGTTGGGCACTAGACATATGCAGTGAGCAAGGTAAGTGCTGTCCTTGCCCCCAAAGAGGTGGCCACCTAGCAGTTGATGAGAGTGACCCATTATGTACAGAATTTAGTCCTGCTGACATGCAAATATGATGAATTTTATCCTTGGGATAAAAGAGTTAAAGTCATGCCATTTTATACTAGTAATAGTACAGCTTATAGTGGGTAACAGTGGTAATAATCCACACCCATCTGTATATTAAGGGTTTTTGTGCTGAAAGAAGATGAGTATGGATTCCTCATGAGAAAGGAATAGATAAAATTTTTATATAGAAACTCTTTCTTCTTATCCCCATAACGGAACGCCAAATTTTCAGGTACTTATGACCTTCTGTGCCAAGATTTAGACAACAGTTTCTGATAAGCACTGTTCTTGGAGGAACATGGGTAAATACTAAAATGTGAAAGTCCATTTTGTTATGAAATATATAATTTAATGGAGAGCAGAAACAAAAGTCTTGAAAATGAAAACTTTTGATTTGCCAGTGATGGGCTTTTTGAGAGAAGAAAAGTATGAAGGCATAAAATATAATTCACAGCAACAATGGAGTAGAAAATACATAATAATGGAAATGTGAGATTCCACACAGCCTGAAGAAGGGATCAGAACCCTTTCTGGTTGCAATGGTTTCCAGAGAGATGTGGAAGTGGCTATTAAGACAATGTCAAAGTTATGGACCCCATTACATAGGAGCCCCACCTCTATACCATCTCAGAGCTAACAATGGATGGATGGATGGTAGATGATGGATGGTGGCCAAATATCCCAGGTAAGTTCCATACAAGGTGAAGAGAGGAGACATATACAGTCACCCCACCCCCGGTGTAACTCAGTGTACGCAGTAGCAGTAGAGCACCTTAGCCGTGGAGTAGCCCGAGTGAATGAAAACGATCTAGGGACAGTTTTGCAGAATCCCGGCACCCCATCACAGTAATGGAAGAGCATCTGGGAGGGGTAGGGCTAAGCCCCCAGGGAGGCCCTGAAGAATGAGAGAGCCTGTGACTGGGGCACAGATGATGTGGACTGTTTACTCCGGGCTATCACGGGATGCTGGAATGGTGGATATCCACAGAAGACACCAAAGGAAAATGATAAGGACCAGAAGAGACCAGCTGCATCTCACAGGTAACTGACAAAGGTGGAGGATGGGAATGCACCAGGTAAGAACTTCCCTGAGAGTCCTGGATGAGAGAGCGTGCCACCCTCCCTCCTCTCCATACCTGGAGGGTGGAGGGGGGTATGGGATGTGAGTGTTTAGCTGGAAGATACTGAGTTTTAAGCCAGAAGAAACAGATCAGCTTAAATGGTCCAGGTTACGTTTGCCACAACAGTAGAAATAGGAAAGTTCAGTAATGGGGAAATATGCCTATTCCATCGTGGCACACGTGAATTTGCGATGTGACATGCTTGGGACAGTCAACCTAATGCTTTGTTCCCTCTGTGGTTTGCATTTTGTTAGTGCTGCATCTGAGTGTGGGCTCAGAAGAGAGCTCTAAGGTGGCATATTGACAGTGGGAGCTACAAGCATTTAATTTATAGGTGAGCGGCAGTAGGAAATTGACAATCAGACTGAACGGTGGACAGGATTTCTAAAAAGTTAACATAGTAGAGAAACTACATATAATTATATATTCTATGTATATCACATATATATTCAATCCCTGATGTGATTTCTGTTTGTAGTGGGGAAACAAATCACATCAGTGACAAGGCTAAATGTATGCATTTTGTGGGTAACTTGAAATTTTTAGTGAGTGCAAAGTTGCTTTGGATCATCTCTGCCGAGTTGATGCATAGCATGACTATGCCATTCATGTGCCTAGATCAATATAAATATGGATACTCCTGTATGAATTAGGCAGGAAAAGTGGGACAATTTGACAGCCCCTTGCTGAGACACAGCGGCTCCCATCCCCTGGAAGGGCGTGAATAGCCAAGCGCAGCCCCGCTAAACTACAAGAAGGAAAATAGCAGCCCAGTAAATGCAGATGCTTTGGGGATGTTCGCTTGACAGACTGAAGGCTGTTTGTCATCTGGATTGTCACCTATCAGGGTTTTAAATAGGAGCCTTCTATAGGATATTATGTAACCTGCTAGCTCACAACAACCCCAGTGGAACAGAACGGAGGGCAGCACGGAGCAGGGGCTGTGAGCTGGAGGACCGGGCCCTGCTATTCATCCCACTAATGGATTCTAGGTCTCCTGCATCGCCATGCTTGAACACACAGCAAGGGGATGGAGATGCTTGCTCTTTAAAGGCTGTGTCAATCAAGAGCAGAAAATGAATCATGGCAAAGTTGGGAGCCAGCAGGAGAGGAGAAAGAAGGTTGTGTGTGTGTGTTGCGGGGAGGGTGGGGGGCTGGACAATTGAGACAGTGCCCTGGGAAGTGCAGAGATTTCCACCCCAGTGCGGTCCTTGCTCTACCTGATTGACACCGCCCCTCCCCCACACCCCTTGACCACTGAAGGCTGATGGTTGAACTCAATTCTCTCCTTCTGGGAAGGGAAGTAGGTCCAGTTTCCACAAAACTGTAATATGAGATGAAATGTTCACTTGTCTGAAATCAGGTAATGGTATGAGCTTTATAGATGTCCTCTGGCCATAGTATTGCTGGTTTGATTCGTACACTTTTTTTGAGTAGGACACAGTTCTTTACTGACCATTTCGGCAGGCAGAGGTTAAGTCTAGCAAAGTCAAGCATGGAATAATCAATATGGAAATCCTTTGCTATATGCAAAGGTGTTTTCCCGGGAATTTACATGTAAAGTTTGGTGATGAGTTTTATTATAGGGGCTCTTGGGGAGCTGGCTATTTTAAAGAATCTTGATGTAACAGTGAAGAAGCGTATTGTGATGGGATGAGTCACTCTCTACTCCCTAATTTATCTGTTCTGTGGGTTTGGAATTTTGCATATTAAGTTTTCCTTACCTTAAGTACATTACCCACATACTGCTGAGTCATCAAAGGGCATGAGGCAGAAAGCAAGACTTTGGATAGAAGTTTGCACATGATCATTATTATCTAGCTGAAAAAGAGCCTTGTTCGTAGGTTATGGGGCTATACTAAAGTGTGTGGAATTTTCACGCATTTGTGGTGGTTACTCTTGTGTCATGTAGGAGTGACAACAAATGAGACATGACAGGTTATATGTGGTGCACACAATCTATAGCTGCAAATTCATATGAAGGATTGCTGAGACTGCCATAACTGAGTTGCAATGTGGTGTCAGCTATGCTAATCGAGAAGCAGGTCTGGCTGGCAATACCCAGTTGTAGTGTCCTATTTATAACATGGCAGCCCCAATTCCCCTTATTTTATCTCCTCCCGCCCTGACTCTGGGTTTGCCCAGGCAACTTGTGTTGGTCAATGAGACAGTAGCAAACGTAACATAAGCAAGGGCTTAAAAATTGCTTGTGTTCTGCGGCTTGCCCTCTTTCGCTGCTCTGGTGAATCCTGTGACCACTTCCATGTGAAGGAGCCCAGGCGAGGCTGTTGGGTAAGAAGAGATGAGTAAACGTGTCATCTTTATTGCCCCCACAACTCCCCTAGACACCATCCATCAGCAAGAAAGGAAAGCCATCCTAGTCTGTAGAGCCCTAATTGAGCCACTAACTGATTACAATGATCAACCAGACCATTCCAGACAAGAACTACCTAGGCAACCCACCAGAGCTTGTAAAAAATAATACACATTTGTTGTTTAAAGCCACAGTTTGGGGGTGATTTGTTATACAGCAAAAACTAACTGATACACAAGTTAAGAATAGTGAGTTACAAGTGTGTTTCTATAAGGTTGGAGGGGCATTGTCTGGGTGACTTGGGCACCAACACTATGTAACCCATCAACACATTGATTATATAATGGGAAATTTGGAAGCTAAAGAATTGAAAAAGCTCACATAAGATGATGACTGAATTATATGGAGCTTTATTAAATAGTTAGCGAAGCTACCTATATCCATAATTGAAATATTTATAACACAGGTGTGATGCTATCGCACAAAGGGATTAGCACATTCTTGCAGCTATAGATAGCTACAGGCAAAGTCTCAGAGTTGGTCCCAGTCTTCACAGGCTTCCACTAAGGCTCCACATTCGTCCCTGCAGGCTGGTCGTCATCTTATGTGATAACATGTCCCTAGAGCATGTTGGCTACCAGTGCACCACAATATTGCTCTCTATTTATTTAGGTTCAATTTATATTGTCTTAAGCATTTTTCTCTTAAAAGCCACAGCTGCTAGTGTTATGGCATTATTAATTTTTTTTCCAGCTGTTTCTGTGTTTTTGCATGTGTACATCTGCACATGACACGGCACTGTGGATATGAGACATCTGCTTCTGTCTTGTTAGGAAAGAGAAGTAATACTGCTTCAATCTGCTGTACTTGGTATTTGATGTATATCATTGATGCGTGTTGGCTGTGGATTCCCCAAGCTTCCTTAACAACTGAGCTATACTAATCTGCATGACAGTTTTTTGTGGCCCATTTGCACCTACTTTCCAAAGAGGGATCTCTCGGTCTTAGTGAGTTCACACTGCTGTAACATAATATCACAGACTGGGTGGCTTCGACAACAAGTATTTATTCCCTCACAGTTCTAGAGGTTGGGAAGTCCAAGATCAAGGCGCCTGCAGATCTGGTGTCTGGTGAGAGATCTCTTCTTGGCTTGCAGACCTGTCATCTTCTTGTATCCTCACATGGTGGAGGCAAAAAGCTCTAGTCTCTTTCTCTTCTTATAATGGCAGTAATCCCATCATGAGGGCGCTATCCTCATGACCTCATCTAAGTATCATTACCTCCTAAAGGCCTCAGAGGCCTAACACCATCCCAGCGGGGGGTTAAAGTTTCAATACAGGAATGCTGGGGAGACACAAACCTGTAGTCCATAGTACTCCCTTCAATCTCTCCCAGGTGCAAAGAGTCCTCCCATCATTGTTCATCCTCTGGTCAATTGACGTTGCATGCTCCTCTTCCCCCACTGGCCTGGCCCTGTTTCTTGTCCTCTGTGTTTTGAATGAAAAAGCCAATGATAGTTCCAATAACCCTTTTGTGATCATTAATTTTTTATGTGTCAACATGACTGGGCCATGAGGTGCCAGGACATTTGATCAAACTTTATCCTGGGTGTGTCTGTAAGGGTGTTTTGGGTTTGATTAACATTTAAATCTGTAGACCCAGTAAAGCAGATTGTCCTCCCTAATGTGGGTGGGCCTCATCCAATCAATTAAGGCCTAACTAGAACAAAAGACTGAGCCTTCTGGAAGTAAGAAGGAATTCCTCCTGCATGACTATTGACTTGGGACATTGGCTTCTTCCTGGTTTCCAATGGGAGCTTATACCATTTTCTCTCCTGGGTCTCCAGCTTGCTGACTGCATATCTTGGGATTTCTCAGCCTCCATAATCACAAGAAGTATATCTCTTCTGTACACACACACACACACACACACACACGTCCTATTGACTCTATTTCTTTGGAGACCTCTGACTAATAACCTATCTTTGGAAGCTGTTTGTCTCAGAAGAAAACGTCAGACCCTTTTATCATTTTTTTTCTTTAAATATATCACCCTTCTCTTATTGTTATAACTAAAGCATGGGTAGTATACATGATCTGAGTCATACATTCCAATCATTACTCTTCTAGAAGAAACTGTCAACTAACATTCTAAAATTCCTTAATGCCTCTGAACCAAAATAAGTGGATTTTACTGAAACTTGACTTGAGAAGACATTAACCCGGAAAAGCGTACTCCTCTCAAGACCTACTGGTGGACTCGTGAAAACACACACACGTGCACACACAACTGATTTGAGATAAAAGATAGCATGTGGATAAGGTAAAGAGGTGCAGAGGGCATGATGAGAAGAGTACTACCGGAGAGAAACTTCATTCGACCCTTTATTCTGGGCTGGGCTCTAGAGGGAAATAAAGTTAATTCAGGGTAATCTGTAGTGAAAACTCTGCGGCATCACTATAAACAGAGTTGGGCCTTGAGTGATTTCAAAGTGGAAAAACAATTTAACCTGAGATTGGGGGTGGTCTTGTGCCATAGAAAGGATAAACTGTACTTCTCAAGTGCCAAGGGAGTCAAGAGAAATAGGTTTGTGAACTTTGGGGCTGAAGCAAGAGAGAAATAGAAGGACGTTCTGAGCAGCGGTGCAAGGCAGATATAGAAGGAAAACTATGTCAAACGCTTGAATGTTATGAAGCTGTGTCCCTGTGATTCCACCCCAAGATTTATATACAATTCTACTCCAACCTTCTCTGCTGGTCTAGTATAGCAGTTTGTGTCTCTTTATTTATTGACTCTGTTATGCCAGAAAGGAAAGAGTGGGGAGTCACAGCCCAGGGTCAAGCAGGGGAAAGCCAGGTCCACAGTGTGAGGAAGGAGTGTGGACTTCCAGGAATGTGTATGGAGGTGAGGGGGTAATATTTAAAGTTGAAAAAGGTTGGGATAAAAGAATTAAATAGGCAGTTTAATGCAAGATAATTTAGAGCCTTTAACATGCTAGTGTTTAGTACAGTGTTTCTAAAGCATGTTTGCCAAAACCTTCAATAAAAAAGACACATGCATACACACATGTACACACATACACAGTCATACACAACTTAAACAGGAGTTTCATGAAGCAATATTTACCCTTTCTATATCTAATGGCCTCTGGTGTCTTTTATTCCAGTTTATTTTAAGAAATATTCATTGCGACCCACTTAATTTCATTTCCTATTTATTAATGTTCATGACCTGCAATTTGAAAAACTAGTATAGTGCAAATCCTTGCAAGGGGAACATATTATTTGATATTTGCCCAATTTATTTCACCATAGAATAATTTCTGGTGGAGAGAATATCATGCAGAACTGGTGTTCCATGGAACATGCTTTTGGAAATGCAGAGCTAGTCCAATCCCTTCTTTTTAATGCTCAGGGCATGAGGAACCAGAAGCAAGATATGACTTGCCCCTCAAAATTGGACTCACACACAAAAAATTAGTGGCAGAGATAAAGACCCAGATCCAGGTGATTTGACTCCTAGATGGGTTCACTTTTTATGTACCGCAATACCATTCTACTTGGTGTTGTTTTGAAAATCAAATGGTGTAATCCATGTAACAGATACTCCAGATTATGAAAATGATGATTATGGCTATTGCATTAAGGGACAAGCCAATTAAAAACCAATTGATACCTGCCTGATTGAGCATAATGGAGAAAGAAGCGCAAGGGTAATTAAGACATCATTTCTTCACTTTAGAAATGTACTTCCTAGAGTGGCAGATGAACACATGTAAGTACCTGTGATATAATCCAGACCATGATAGATGCTTAAATAAAGCCATGATCAAAGGTCATGGGTAAATGGGAGGAAGAAATTCAAATGAACATGGAGTGGAGATCTGAGAAGAGTTTTGGAGAACAGAATTTTAATAAAGTCTTGAGTGTTTGCCAAGAGTTTCATAGACATAAAAGGGAATGGGTAAGTGTAGAGATAATTGAAGACGTTTCAGGGGAAGAGACAGCCTGAGCAAAGATAAGGGAAGTTAATCATCTGTAGGGTATTTGGGGAAGTCCCCAGTTAGAGAGAATGCCCTGATGGGAGGCAAAGCCAGAAAACTGAACTGGTGCTGTTTACCTAGGACCTGGGATACCAGGCTCTATCACTGGTATTATTTTATAGGCAATATAGGACTGATGGAGTTTTTGGAGGACTATTTTCACTTAGATTCTTCTAGTATTCTAGAACCTGGAATGCAAAGGAATACATAGAAGAGAGAGGATTCAGTTATGAAGTTGCTTCAACAGTGTAAGCAAGAAGTAAGGATCTAAACTAACTCAAAGACAATAGGGTCAAAAAAGAGGGGTGGTGCAAGAGATTTAATTAGGTTAGAATCATGGGGGTTTGACCAATAATGAGGAGAAGAAGAGGAGGAGAATAGTAAGCTTAAGAGGTCTTAGCACTTGGGTGAGCAAGAGGATGATAATATTAACCTGTGTACAGAGCCTTGGAAAAGAAGTTTTGAAGGAAAGATTATGGTGTCTTTGGAGGAAATGGGATTGATGAATTTCAAGCCAAGAGATATGTTCCATAAATTTCAAAAACAAAAAGCCAGTACTCACAAGGATCCTTTTTGAGATCAAGATTGCCCCTAGTTAACCTTATCATATCATAGGTTCAGAACTGGTAAGTAATTAACTCTTTCTGTGACTGAATTTGAGTAGTTACATGTCTTCTAACTTCTTTCACATGAAATCTAAGATCTCTGTGCAATAGAATTCTTCTCTCCAGTTGTCATAGACACTGGAAACTTCATCTACGATGGCAAGGCATTCTAGTATTTCTGTAGTAGTTTACAGTGGCAGAAGAGAACTTTAATGTTGGGTATAAATGCAGGAATAATAATAAGGGTCATAAAGAAATGTGAATGATAATGAAAATAAAACATATGGGATTTGGTAAAGAAATCAGCCAGACCAAGGTGGAAAACTCATGACAGGTAGTCAAAAGTAAGTTTTCAAGAAGAGAGAAGTAAGCTGATGGAGGAATTTTAATGTTAAGAAGAGAAATGTGGACATGGTAAGGTTGAAAATAGAAAACCATTACATTCCTGAGGAAATCACATGATGCAAAGAAGTCTTTAATGAGGGTTGTCTAGCATAGGAATTCTTGGTGAATTAAAATCAGGGAAATATTCAAGTCAGGAAGAGCTCTAAGGTTACTGCAATTAAATACAGAAGTTGAAGATTGTTGTAGCTAATACGAGGAAACTAAAATTGTTCTTGTCAAGATTGTCAATAATATCCATTTTTAAAAATATATTCATTTACTGTCTTCAGTTTATTTAACTTGTTAACATTGTAGATAGACACTGTCAATTATTTTTTTTCTTTTTAAAAGTCATCTTTAAAGGAATTTTGAAATTCAAGTATAATATCTACCAAGAAAAGTGCACAGATAAAAAGTGTACACATAAATTAACTTTTATAAAGTCAAAACTCACCATCCAGAGGGGAAAAAAAAGATATTACCAACACCGCAGAACTCCCCTCATGCCCCTTCCTATTTACCTACCTGATCTCCAGAAGTAACCTTTGTCCTGACTTCTACCACCATAATTTGTTTTGGGCACTCTACAGAAATGGATTTATATGTTGTGCCTACTTTTGTATCTGACTTCTGGTGCTCAATTGTTTGTCTGAAGGATTCATCCATGTTTGCATATAGCAACAATTTGTTTATTCTCATTGTTGCGTAGGATTCCATTCCATAGACCTATCATAATTTAAATATTGTAGTGTTAGTAGATGTTGGAGTTATTTGCATTTTGTGTCTACTGTCAATAGTGCTGCCATGAAAACTATCATGCACACCTTTGTTGCATATATGTAAACACTTTTTTTCTTTTTTAATTTTATTATGTTATGTTAGTCACGTAAACACTTTTTAAAAAGATTTTATTTATTTATTTGAGAGAGAGAGAGAGAGAGAGGGAGAGAGAGCACAGAGGGAGAGGGAAGAGCAGACTCCCTGCTAAGCAGGGAGCCTGATGCGGGGCTCCATCCCAGGAGCCTGAGATCATGACCTGAGCTGAAGGCAGACGCTTAACCGACTGAGCCACCCAGGCCCCCCATACGTACACATTTCTATTGGGCATTTACTTAGAGGTGGAATTTCTGGGTCATGTATTCACCTTCAGGAAATACAGCAAAATGCTTTTCCAAAAAATATACCAACTTACACTCCCACAAGTCCTGTATGCCAGTTCCAGTTGCTCTATCTCTTCAACAACACTTGTATTATCGTTCTTTTCAATGTAAGCCATGTGGTAATATTTCAGTATTTTGAAATTCATGTTTTCCTGATGGCTAATGAAATTGAATACTTTTTATGGGATTGTTGGCCATTTATATATAACATTCTATGAAATGCCTGTTCAAATCTTTTGCCCATTTTTACATGACATTTTGTCTTTTTTTTCCCCCTTATTGATTTAGAAGTATTATTTATGTATTCTGGATATGAGTCCACTCCTTTGTAAGTTAGATATATTGCAAATATCTCCTTCCACTCTAAGATTTGAGATTTTACTTTCTTAATTGTGAAAACACATTTTTAGTTTTAACAAAGTCTGTTTTAATCAATCAGTTTCTCTTGGTTGGTATTGTTTATGTCCTTGTCAAAAATCTCCCTAAATCAAGATAATAATGTAAAGAGTATTGTTTCTAACTTCTAGCAGTTTTATTTTTCTTTTACATTAGGACCTAAAATCAATTTGAAATTTGCTTCTGTATATAGTGTGAGAAAGATGGTAAAACTTTATTTTTCCAACATCGATATTAACTTTATTCAATACCATTTATTGATAAGATTATCTTTTCTTCATCCACCAGAGTATTACCTTTGTCATAAACCAAATGACTATAGTGGATTTCTTTCTGGGTTACTTATCCTGTTACTGCACATTACTATACTTTCTCAATTAGTGATTATAATGAGTCATGATATCTAGCAATTCAAGCCTTCCAATTTTTTTTCTTATTCTTCCAGATAGCCTTGGTTATTTTTAGTCCTTTTTATTTTGATCATTTTAGTATTAATTGGTCATTTTCCACCAAAAGATACTGTTGGGATATTGATTCAGATTGCCTGGAATTTACATATGTATAAGAGAAGAATTAGCATTTTCACAATTTTTAATTATTGAATTACTGATCCATACACATGATATATTTCTTCATTTATTTAGGATTTCTTTAAATTTTCTCAGTAATAGTTTGTAGTTTTCTGTGTATGCATGTTCTACCTGTTTTGTTAAGTTTATTCCTTCATGTTTGATGTTATATAAAGTTGTAAACAAGATTGGTTTTGTAATTTTCATAATCTTATTGTTGGTAATGGATAGAAATATAGTTGATATTTACATAATTATAAAATTATAATTATATCCAATAACCTTGCTAAATCTCCTTATTAATTTTGATAGTTATTTTCCATGAGTTATTTAAAATTTTCTAGGCTCATAAAGTGTGGGAGCTAAAAAAAATTTTCTGGGCTCATCATCATGCCATCAACAGTTGAATAATGTGAATAGTGATGGCTTTTTTCTTTCTTTCTAATCATGACAATCCTTTTTTTTTTGCCTTATTGCATAGGCTATTATGTCCACTATTATGTAGCATAAAGGTAATGATAGTAGTTACTGGTCTTAGTCTCAAAGGAATGTCTTCAAAATTCTATTAAATGTTATTGCTGTAATTTTGTTGTTGATAATAATTATAAAATTAAGAAAGGTCTTATTTTTATTTTGATAAGAGTTTTTTAAATTTTATACCATAAATGGTTGTTGAATGTCATCAAATGTTCTGCATCTAATGAAATGATATATTTTTTATTAATATACATATGTACTGAATTATATTATTTTGTTTTGAATTTTTGAAACTGTGATTTTGAGAAAAATGGTTTGCACTTTTCATTTTTTTGAACAATGTTTTTGTCACATTCTGTAAAAAGTTATGTTGGCCTTGTAAAGCTAGTTAGAGCCAATCTTCTGTGAAGTCCATCTGTGGGATTTATAATTTCAGGGCTTTTTTTTCCAGTTCAAGAATTTCTGTTTGTTATGTTTATATATGTTGCATTCTCTGGTGAAATTCTCCATCCTGTCATCCATTTTCTTGAACATATTAATTATTGCTATTTAAAGTCCATCTCTGAAAACCCAAGTCTGTGTCACTTGTGATTGTTTTCTACCATCTCTTTTACTTTTGCTTTTGTCTTTTAATATGTCTAGTAATTTTTTAAAAATTCTAGACACTGAGTATAAAGAATTAGACTCTGGATGATGTTATCTTTTTGCAGAGTAATTCACTTTACTCTCTGGCAGCCAACTGGAATAGAAATAGATCACTTCAATTCAATCAGAGGAGGAGCTAAAACAAAAAGACAAGGTTTCTTTTTTTTTTTTTTAAGATTTTATTTATTTATTTGAGAGAGAGACACACAGCGAGAGAGGGAACACAAGCAGGGGGAGTGGGAGAGGGAGAAGCAGGCTTCCCGCTGAGCAGGGAGCCCGATGCGGGGCTCGATCCCAGGACCCTGGGATCATGACCTGAGCTGAAGGCAGATGCTTAACTACTGAGCCACCCAGGTGCCCCAAAAAGACAAGGTTTCAAACAGCAAAGCTACTTTCTGACTCCCATTCATAGGGTCCAGCCCTTCAAAGGTGCTGACTGAGACCTAGAACATCATAAATGCCCACAAAATATTTATTAAATGAGTGATAAAGTCACTGAATGTTGGGAATGACGGGGGTGGTGGTTGGAGAGTAACTGTGAAGGAGAATTCAGAAAAAAAATTATTTCCAAGTAATAAGTTAGATTCAAGAAAAAAGGAGAAGGATGGATCATAAATGGCAAAAAATTTCTAGATTTCATGTAGTGGGTACTGCTGATAACAGAGTCAATCATTGGGAGCAGGCCTGAGATATAGCAGAGGAGGTAGAGCAGATTATGAGTTCTATTTTACATTAGGTAACATTGGGTGATATAAGACAATCCCAGTGCAGACTTATGATAGACAGTTTAAAAATATAGAATATGGGTTGAGAGATCCGGGATGGATGAGGGGAAACACATCAAGCCTCGCTTCCAGTCCATAGGCTACAGAATGTGCAAATTTCATACATTTACATAGATTTGACAGCCATTTAAAGTGGCATTAATTAATATAACAAGAAATTTGGACCAAGTGAAAACAAGAACTAGAACTCGAAAGTTCTGCCTTCCCAATAGTCCAGATATGACTTAAGTTCTCTTTTAAGTTCAAAGAGATTTCGAATGAACAAGCAGAAGATATTTGTTCATTATCCTGGAAGGAAACTCTCAAGGGGATATCTTTTCTGCCCATTTTCCTGGATCCCTCATAATCTCAGCAGCACCACTAAGCTTGTTAATAGGGAACACATTCTTTTATAACAGAAATGACCTTTATTGGTTCTTTAATACTCCCTGGATATGCTCCCAGCTATTTTTAATGTCTCTCATTGGTTAATCCACATTATTGATCAATTAAATTGTTCTTGTATTTGTCCTCCTGCATATCTACATATTGATAAAATATACAATTCAGTGTCAGAGTAGGCAGTTTGGCTGCAAAACTCACCTACACATAGTGACCATTCTGTTTAGGAAGTTAGTGAACCAGACAAATCTACTTAGATTTCTAGTTGTGGGTGTATATATATTCCTTGGGAGAAAAATTCTAGACAGTCTCAGGGCTGCGTTTCTTTTTTTCTGGTCAATGACAGAGCAGGGCTCCAAGTAGTGTGGTTTCAGCTGAGTCCCCAGCGTGAATTATAGCACTGTGTTCCAGGAGCCCTTTAGTATCTTAGAGTCTGTAATAGATATTTCTAATTCTCATGAAAATATTGAACAAACATCAAGGATATTTTACAACCTGAAGTTAATACAGAGGGTCGTTAACATTGTTATTAGAGACAGTCCAGATGATTTAGCCAAGACCTTTGACAAGGGTATACACCTGTCCGTGAATAACAGGTGGCTGTTTATTAATCATGCTATTAATTAGATGAAGGATAAGGATGGGAGGGAGTGTCCACTCCAAAGGGTATCTAAATGATGAGAGCATGAGCTAAGTGATTACAGTGACGCCATCATAGATGGGATACTCAGTTACCCAGTTCAGGCTGTGGGCACAGGTCCAAGAGACTGGCCTCAAGTCACTTGATGACTCTACCTCCAAATTCAAGTTTCATCTTCCCCCAGAATGCTACTTAACATGAACTCCACGTGCTGCTTGTATCTTT
Source organism: Phoca vitulina (assembly GCF_004348235.1). Taxonomy (NCBI): domain Eukaryota; kingdom Metazoa; phylum Chordata; class Mammalia; order Carnivora; family Phocidae; genus Phoca; species Phoca vitulina. Next base: position 6,567,881 of record NW_022589737.1, read on the forward strand.
TCTACTACTGTGATGCCTTCTTACCACTATTTTGGTCATTTGAGGCTGATGAAAGTCTATATTTTACTATCATCACTGAGTTATTTCTTCTGATAATATCAGGATTGTGTAACTATTACAGGAATAACTTTAGTCTCAGGTTGAGTCTTGCTTTGGTAAAGTTAGTAAGAAATTCTAGGTGATTACCATGCAGTATTTTGTTGTGGTGGTGGTTAAAAAGTAAAATAATAATTATTTAGGATGCTATAAAGCAATTAATTTATTTTAACAACTTTCAGGAACAAATCAAATAATACCAAAATGTTTGATAAATGACCAAGAAAAGAACACATACAGTAGACACAGGAGAGCCATGTATTGTCTTTCTTGATGAACTTGTAACCCATTTACCTGTCGCTCAAGTCTGTTCACAGCTGGGCTTTATATAAAGCCATTTATATACCCTGGAACAGTGTCAGGTTTCTGCTGTCCCCTGTTCTTGTACACATCTCACTCACAGTTGGGATGTTGAGTTAGTGTCCTTGTCTCTTGTTCTTAATGCTTGTACAGTTTTTTTCCATTCTTTTTTTTTAAATATTTTATTTGAGATAGTGCATGTGCATGTTTGAACGGGGCGGGGCGGGGGGGCCCCGAGGGCGAGGGAGAGGGACAAGCAGACTCCCCGCTGAGCATGGATCCTGAATCAGGGCTCTATCCCAGGACCCTGAGATTATGACATGAGCCAAACCAAGAGTCAGATGCTTAACAGACTGTGCCACCCAGGCGCCCCCAGTTTTTCCATTCTTCTAACACAGACTCATTCTTGCGGCTGTCTTCCCATTTTTTGGTGTTGGATGATTATAAACATCAAGAGTAACCTACATATTCTCTAATGCTTTTTGAATTCTTCTTATTATGTGTCAGATCTATTTCCTAATGCTTTAAATGCATTATCTAATTTAATACTCAGGAATTTAGTTCCCAGTTTTTGGATGAAGATATTGCAGCTCACAGAGATAAGATAACAGTTGGCTGTTCCCATGGTGAGTGAATGGCACAGCTGGATTTGAGGCACACCTAATCTTTCCTTTGAATGTCCTGAGACTATAGTAAACCCTCAAACTCTGATGTGCCTGCAAATCACCAGTGAATTTTGTCACAATGCAGATTCTGATTCTGGGGTCTAGGATGGGGCTAGCAGTCTGCATTTTTAATAAGCTCCCTGGGGAAGTGCTATAGTTGGTCTTGGATCAACTTTGAGCGGCTAGGGCCGGGGTGGAATTCTTTCTTCCTTGAGGAGGGGGTGTGGGGGACCTGGAGGGTGGGAAAACTTGCTTCACATCATCTAAAGCCTGAAAGTGTCTTCTCAACTTTATCCCATTGCATTTTCTGAATCCCAAAGGGGAAATAAATTCAGTCTTTTTTCTCCCCCCGCTGCCTCCATTTCAACGAACAGTCCCTGTGAACAGCCACAGGGAAGGGCTCTCTCTATTGCAGAGGGTCTGGTGCAGGGCATTGCCCCTCTGTTTTTCAGCAAACACCCCTGGATGATGAGCTGCTATTGGGCAAGAGCAGAACTTTTGATCTTCGTAGAAAGTCACTCTATTGTTTGCTTCAAAAATGCCCCGAGGCTGCCAGTTCCCCCAGTTGAGGCTTTAAACATATGATGGCCATTTATCTATTTTCAGTCCTTTCAAATTCCTTCTCGTTTTTGTGATTTGGGACAGGGGAGAGGGCAGCACCTGAATGGCCGCTACTCACCATTCATTATCCAATAGATCTCTATTAAGCCAAAGAATTTTTTTCCCCAATTGTTTCTTTCCTTCTAGGGATAAAGACGTCCTTTCACCCATTATGCCTCTGATCATTTTGCTGCCCTTTTCTGAAACTTCACTTTGTTGGCTCTGCTTTCTTTGAGGCAAAGATGATCAAAGCAGCTCTAAGCATGCCAGCAATTTTTACAATAAATAGCATTTTCTGGGTTATTTTTCATTCCCATTTTAATGCAGCTCACTCACCTTGCTTGTTCTTTAAACTGTCCCTGTGCATTTTCTATGGCTTTATATCAAACAGAAAAGTCACTTCAGATTACCTCCGAGTAGTTGCCCCTATCCCAAATTCACCTTAACTTAATGCTGAGGTTGGAGAGATTCAGTAAATTATACCCTCCACAATGGTTTTCTTTGCCTTTTCTTTCTTTGTTGTTGTGTTCTTTTTTTCTGCAGTTTCTTGGGAGCACAGTGGTATACCCTGGCCAGGCGTAAGTCTGAGAAGAATTGAGAATTTGAGAGTTATTCAAGCCTTCATCAAATCATAGCCATTCCCATTAACGATGTAGTGTTCCCACATTCTGTGTTCACTTTCTGGGTCTTCCCAGTGGATAATCAATCGCGGACCAGTTGCATGTGTCTCTGCTTTTCCAACCCCAGCTTACTCTTACTACTACTACTGTGGCTTCTTGCCATGTAAGGAGCAATTCCTTTTAGTGTCTGAAATTTGCTGAGCACTTACTATGTGCCAGGCACAATTAAGAACATCACATGTGTTAACTCATTTGGTCTCTGAACACCTCAGGAGGTAGATTCCATTATTGTTGTATTTTACAGATGAGGAAATGAAGGCACAGAGAGGCCCAATAACTTGACCATGGTCACACAGCTAGTACATGGAGAAGGCAGGATTGAACTCAGGCATCCTGGCTCTGGAGCCTGAACTTTTTAACACCCATTTCCTTTTTACTGTGTAATAGGCCATGCATTAACTGCTTTATATACATTACCTAAATTTCAGTATAATATGCCTATTTGAAGAGCCTCAGGTTTCCAACACTCATTCAAAACAAACTATATCTCAGTCTTTTAGGAAGCCTTTACTGATGAAAATAAAGAAGTAAGCAAAGCTCAGAGATTCCAGCTAAAAATCATAAAGTCAGTGCCATGCTTGCCACATTTGCTATTTATGGTTTTACATCTTTAAGCTTCCATACAGACACTGAGCACCTTGAGGGCAGGGACTGAGTTTTATTCACTTATGACTCAAATCTGTAATAGTCCCTGAGGAAGGCTTAAACACTCATCTCTCAGTGGTTCAGGAATTGATTCAAAGCCACATATAGTCTGGGAGGTGGGTGAGTGTGGGAGGTTGGGTGTGGGAGCTCTGACTGAGTCCCTTCCCTTACTCTCAAGTTTCTGGAAGACTGTTCTGCATTGGTACTGTTTTTTTTCTGATTTCTTTCTCTTCTCTCTATGCTTTGAGCAATCCTTTCCCTGCTTGTGCCTGGCAGATTCTGCAGCTTCCCTTGGCCAAACATCATTGTCCTTCGAGAGGAGGGAGCCAAATTCCTCTTTCTGACTGATGACTGTACAGAGTTGGGGGACAGAGCTCACTCTCTTTCAAGATTCCTTTTATGCCTACAATTCAACACACGGTCACCGTAAGGATGAAAAGACTCCCACTTAGTCTATCTAGGAAATCAATTCTATTGACTTTGTTCCTTGTGACCCAGTACCCTGGCCTAAGAGAGGCCCTTCCAGACTGCTTTATAGTCTGAAGCTCTTCAAAGTGACAAAGAAGGGTTCCAGGCCCAGGTAACACACTCAAATCCCTAGTGGGTGTGAGATGAGTCAACACATCTCAGTTTACCCCGCCATACCCCCAACATGTCCCTCAGTGTTGAGAGAGGATGTTTACCTTGTAAGGTCGCCAGTTAATGAGATTTCACAGGTAAAATGCCAAACACGATGCAAGGATATAATAATCATCTGAATAAGTGTTGACTGTCCCTCCTCATTGCTCCTTTAATTTCCTTTCCTATCTCCATGTTGTCTTCACACTAAACTCTGAGCTGAGAGAGTAGACATTATAATGCTAGTGGACAGAAAGCAAAACCGAGGCAGAGAAGGCTTGCCTGTAATAACAGTTCAAATCACAGGCCAGCACCTTGCTCAGTGACAATTGATCAGAACGGCCTTTACTCTCAGTGAAGTATGTTCACTCTCCATTGTGGGGAGTTGGGTTCTAGGAGTCCAAATGGAAACACAAAATCATATCTGTAAGTGTTTAAAATAAAATGTAACAATAACAATGATACTTGCAGTCATGTAGTGAATGTGTTTGCTGGCCATGCTGTACAAAGCACGTTTATAGATTATCTTCTTCCAAAGACCCATCAGCTAAGTGTCGTTTCATTGGTGCAGTAGAAACTCTTTCCGTTACAAGTAGCAAGTTTATTTTATGCTTTATTATAACAAAGATGCAGTTGTAGGCAGGGGCGCATGTTGGCTCGGCAGCTCAAAGATGTTAGGGCTCAAGTCAGCATGTCTGCAATTCTATTTATCTCCTCATGGTCTTAAGATGGCTGTAGCAGTGCCAAGAATCAGGTCCTGCATTCTGGTTAGGAAACATGGAGCAGCACAGGGTATTCCTCTTTTCAGGGAGGAAAACACTCCTTGCTTACATCTCAATAACTAAAATGGGATTAATGCCCACTCTTGGATTAGGGGCTGAGCTCATGTTTCCTAAAATCAAAGGATCCCTTCTGATTCCTAAACAAATGTGTGGTGAGGTTCTGCCTTTTAGCAAGGAGAACTGGCTTTTAGGAAGGCAGCTAACAGTGCCTGACACAAAAGGGCATTGTACTAGAAGTAAAGTGAACAAGGAAGTCAGGTCATTTTCTTCCATTTGCTAACTGAGACACATTGCAAAAAAATCCTTATGCCTCTGCTTTCTTACCTGTGAATTAGAGATAATAATGGCTTATTTTTCTCATAGGAGTGCAGTGAAGAAATATACATATGCAGAAATGTTTTGAAGATTATAAAATACTGTGAAAAGGCAAATTATTATATCTAGGGTATTTTTTCATTTGGAGTGATATTAGAGAAGCATAAAACTGTCTCTTCCTAATGGAACTCATAATCAGGTAGGAAACCCAAACTGTTTATATACAAAATTTGAAATAATCTGTGGTTTAACTCAACTCCAGACAACAACAGCAAAGTAATTACAAGTAGTATAAAGAGACAATAAAATGCAATGGTTAAGACTAAAGGATTTGTAGTTATGCATACCTGAGTTGAAGTCCCATTTCTAGCACATCTTAGGCATTTCACTTCTGAGTCATACTTTCTTCATCTGTAAAACAGAAAAAAAAAAAAAAAAACAGTTCCTTCCTCACAATGCTTTTGAGAGGTTAAATCGCATGAAATGCATACAAAGTACATAACACAGTGTGTGGTATAGAGCTGAACTCAATAAATGTTAATCAACAGATAGTTAATGTGTGATGTGATAGAAATTTCTCTTTTCTCTATCTCTTCCTCTATCCCTTCCGGAACTAGGTGCTCCGTGTCCCTGGGAAATGACTGCTTTTTAACATATTGAACAGGTCCTGAATGATCTCAGCCCTCACACAAGTTCCCTGAAGCTCCAGATTAACCTTTTTCCCAAGATGGTTATTGACAATTTACCCTTAGTCTTTGCTTCCTGTCTTTTAACTGGTTTCGGGTTTGCAGTGAACCTGTGCTTCTAGCCCTGAGGTTGCAAATGAACTCATTCCTATCTTTGCCTGAATCTTGACTTCTTGTTAACATTGAGTGAAAATGACCCAAGCCAGATTTTCCCTTGGCTAGAGTTAGCAGGAAATAAGGCATGGCAAAATGTCAAGAGATCTATCAGAAGAAGGGAGACCCCTCAAACACGGTCCCCTCCATTTTGTGTCCAGATTCTGTCTTACCCCATTAAATAGAGTGCAGAACTTTTGGAGAAAAAGAAGGTAGCCAAACTGCCTTATAGGTTTTGGGCACGATTGTTTACATTTAAAAGAAAAAAAAAAAGTATTAACATGTGAAGGTTGTTACTTGGAGTTGTTTCCCTTTGTCAAAAACATAAACAAGAGTCAAACTGCCATAGTAGCATACTGTAATTTAAATGAGAATTGCAGGGGGACTGAGCCACAGCGATGGGGATTTGAGCCCTTGACTCATTAAAAGAAATGCTGTGTAGACCTCTTCTCTGCTGTCTTTCCCAGTGTCTCCCAACACTTCTTAACCTTAGAGCCATCCCTCTCCACCTCCTAAGCCATACTGGGCCAGAGAAGCAGGAGAACAGTGGGTCAGACCTGAGGGCTGGTGGGGTCCGCAGCAACCGCACTGTGAGGGGCGGGGGATGGGCTGGTAGCCCTCAGATCCAACTAAGCTGTGGCCTCTTCTCCCTTGTCCTATCAAGCCCTGCACACGGTTAAGCTTGGAGCCTCATTTCACTGGCTTCCCTCTTGGATCTCGTATTCTTTTTTTGAGACATGATCTGTTTAACTGGTCTTCGCACCTGCTTTTTCTTATCAACCCCTCCAGCAAAGGCTGAAAACGGGCCTCAGCTCCTCAGTCCTGAGTTGGACCCCACTATGAGTGGATGGTCAGAACTCTGCCCAGAAATCCCAGACCCTGTGGCCATCTACTGCCCTTACACCTATCTGAGCCTTAATGATACCCTAGGGCAGGACTGCTGACCTGCAGACTACCATCTTCCAGAGGCCGGCCCCAGAATCACATTAGCTTCTTCCTCTCAGCCTCCCCCCTCTGTCATCCTCCTCTCCCCAAACCTAAAAACTTGAAGACTGAGTGTGCTTTGTGTCCAACCCACCTGAACCATGGACGATGCTATTTTTCTGCATAAACTTTCAGACACCATCTAGATCTGCTTTCCAAGCTGGGTTACCAATCCCTGCAGACATGTGTTGTGCATAGGTGTTGGAACAGACATATCCAGGACCCAGTCCTGACTCTGCCACCTACTGTGTGTCCTTGGGCAAATATATTTCCTTCTCTGAGCACCCAGTTCCTCATCTGCAGATGGAGATAATGAAACCTCACCATGAGGTCATTCGAATAACACATTCTGAACCATGCCTGGCACATAGTAAGTAACAGTACAAAGTACCTATAATATTATGAGAGATGATTCAGGAAGGTAAACTTTTAAAAAATCCTTTGGCTTTTAAGAAGTTATACTCGACTGCAATTTACAACATAGTTCTAAACATTAACATAAACATAGATGCATTGTGAAGCAGAATACAACATTCATATAAATTTTTAAGATAAAACAGGTGACTTCCAGAAACTTTCATGCTTGCTGTGCTTCAGGCTCCCCCTCTGATACCCTGGGGATAGAAGCTCTTCTCTTTGCTGTTTGAGGTTTTTCAAAGACTTGAGAAATAAACAATAAAGCTTAAGCCAGACAGGGAAGAACACAGGAAATATATGTGCAAGGAGCAGATCAGTGTGTTAGCGGAGGATAGTTAATAGGAGATTTAGATTTGGGGCTCTTTTCATAATAGACATTTACTCCTATTTCCTTCATCAGCTCCGTCTAACCCTTCCTATCAAACAAGTGCTCCTGTCATGGCTGTAGAGAAAAGATTGCTCTAGTTTTTTTTTTTTTTTTTTAAATGCTTTATTGTTATGTTAATCACCATACATTACATCATTAGTTTTAGATGTAGCGTTCCATGAGATTGCTCTAGTTTTAAGCTAGAGGGAACACTACTTGGAAAGCTGTGAGCAGGGATAAGTCTCTAACTCTTTGCACCTCAGTTTTTTCATCTGGAAAATAGGTTTATAATACTTGTCTCACAGACTTATAGTGGGATTAGATATGTCTCTAAGTTATCTAGCACATTCCCTGGCTCTTCCCAGCATCCCTCCTCTGACTACCCTGGCCCAGGCCACCTCCACCACGGACCTGGGATACTACAGTTTCCTCCTAGCTGGTGTCCCTGTCTCTGTTCCCTCTGTACCCTCTGCCCTGCCCACACTAACCACAGAGCAGCCAGAATGATCTTTGAAGAACTGAGCTCTATCTGGACGGCTGGGTGGAAGGAGCCAGTAAGTGGGCAAGTCAGTGATATTTGGTCTCCAATCATAGACAAGACACAATTTACGTAGACTCCTTTCCCACCAAGGTACAGATCTGGCCTTGGCAGGGATCCATGGCAGGGACCAACAACCCTCCCTTCTGCTCAGGGATCTGCAGAGGAGCCCAGCCTTGCCCACGCCTTGTTCTTACTGCCTGTGACTCAGAGAATCACAAGGAATGAGATTTGCGTACAGGCATTAGGCAAAGAATAGTGTCCCTAAGCAGGAAACCACACAGCCCATAATTGCTGTAGGTATCTAAAGGTGTCAGGCCTCTGCTACCCAGTGAGGCTGCAAACCAGCTTTTTCATCATAAAGGAATGAGCTGCCAATGATTTTCATAGCTTGATTAACGCTCTTCAAACCGATCTCCACTGGGTACAGAAGTGAAGCCCAAGGAAGATGGATGTTTCCTATTACTTGATGTAATGACTGTGAGGCAGGCTAATGAAACCTTTACAGCCCGAGTTTACGGAGGAAAAAAAAAAAAAACAACAAACACAGATCAATACCTGAGTTACAGTTGGAATGCATTGATAAATGGGTGACAGTCTGCGGGCCTGGCCCCAGCATAGGAAAGGCGAGCAGGGAAGAGGGATAGGGCACGTGGAGAGGGAAGTGGAAACCAAAAGCAGACAAAGAAGGACCAAACCCCAGTTTGGACTGATGGGTCCAAGGGTGCCCAGAAGGGGCTGTGAAATCTGAGCATGTGGGTGTCAAGAGAAAGAAAAGAACCAGATGCCCAGGAGGAGAGTGGGTGAAAGGGGGGAGAGCGTAGAGCCCGCTTCTGTGGCTGAAGGAGCGGGTCCAGGAGTGAGGGGCGGTGTGTACACCTCGGACGCTGCTCCCCACTCTGGTTGGTGACTCATAATGAAAATGGGCAGCCCCACTACCCTCCTTTTCCCTTCTGCTAATTAAAACCTCACCCCCACTGTTTCCATTCCCTGTTCTCATTAAGATTTTCACGTGGTGACACAGACATCCTTTGGTTTCCCGAGTCCTCGGATCACATCCCCGACGAGGAAGGACAGCGCCTGGGTTCAGTGTGGCCTCATGGCCTCTGTTCTTCTGCCATTCAGAAGCAACCCTCGGGCAAGGTGACACCGACTGCTGGCTGGGGCCAGCCAAGGAAGTCTCAGCTTCTGACAAATCGCCCATTCATCTTCTCAGACAGTGTTCCTGTGCACAACTTGTGTCTCAGGGTGGGAAAGCAAACTGGAAAAATTCAGAGCTTTAGCAGGATCTCCCTCACCTCCTCCAAGTCCTCAGGCTTTGCTTAAGTTCATGGGGCTACAGTGGCTACTCTCTCCCCGACCTGCACCCTCCCTCCACACTGGCTCCCCTCCCCTCACAGGATGTGTCATTTACTTCTTAATTTTGTTCAATGACTGCCTTGCTCAATTTTGCTGTAGAAAAGGAAGTTTTGTATATTTTGCTCACTGTTGCATTCCGAGGAGTTAGAATCCCAGTAGGTAGATATTTGTTAATGGAGAAATGAATGAGGACCAGTCATTGTGTTTAGTCCCCGCCTTGCAGTGAGCTCGCTGCAGGGCTACCACCCTGCCTCTCAGGTTTTGTATCTGGAAAATGGGGATAAATCGATCCCTATGTGTGAAGTGTTTGAAAAATATGAAATGCTCTATAAATAAAACAGGTCCATACTATTGACATCGCATGGGATACCCATCATCATAAACACTATGAAAGCAATTACCAGCAAACAGACCATGGTGATAGGTGCGTGTTTCCCACTCCATGGCTGAAACTGCTACCTTTTCTAAACTCCTGGTTCATGAAGATCATTCCTATGTCTTTAGCCAAAGAGAAGTGATTTGGGGGGCCCACACCCCCCTAAATTGAGCCCAGACCATTGCACTGTGCCTGTGGGGTGTGTCGTAGAAGATGTGCACTTACCAAGTGGAAACTGAACAAAAGGCACTATGTATAGAATCTGCAAGTGGAGCTTTTGGAGCCCGTGCTTTAAATATAGGCTATGATACCGTCACTGACTCTCCAGGAGCAGAGAGGGAGGCAGGATTCTCTGGGGAGCGCGTATCTTCCAGTTCTGCTGATTCAGGAGAGACAGGTGACTCAGCAGTAGGAACTGAAAGTTTTGATAAACACAGTTTGCTCTGGGTGATGAGGTGGGACCAGGACCGAGGGAAAGAATTGGGCATCTAACTAGGGCAGAAAAGAGGGCCCAGAGAGAACTAGCAGGGAGGCATGGGGCTCTACCCCCCGATTACTGTTCCCATTGGGTCATTTTATTTGTATGAAGTCAATTTGTCCAATTCTAGTTACCCAGGCCAATGCCTGAGTGCTAGCTGCTTCGGGCAAATAGCTTGCCCCAAACATTGGGCCTTGTAAAGAATGCATGGCTGAAAAGTTCAGAATGGTCCTGCCCAGCTGTTTTCCCATTACTGTCTCTCTCTGAGTCCCTAGCTCCTCTTCTATTCCCTTGTGATGTTAGGGGTGGAATGCACACACATCTGCTCCCTTGTGATATTAAGTATGAAACACACACATGGTTATTCCCCTGTGATGTTAGGTGAGGAATGCACGCACATGGTTGCTTCTTTGGGATGTTAGGTACAGAATGCGCACAAATGCCTGCAGCAGAGAAACCCAACCAGCCCCATCAGCCCTTTTCCTTCCTCGTGACACAGCTGTGGACTGGGAAGACAATGGACTGAGGGCATGAGTTTAGAGACAGGCTGGAAATGGATGCCCAGTTCTGCCTCCATTGGCTGCCTGACATTGAAAATATTACTGCACCTCTCTGCATTCCGTTTTCCCCACTTCCATCATGGGATGAAAATCCCTCTCTCATAGGCTCTCGAGAGAACCGAATGAGACCATGCAATGAAGTGCCCACACATGATGCGTGAGGGATACACAACTGTCGTATAAACAAGATGATGTCTAGAGAGCTGCCTCTCTGTACTAGAATTGAATTGAATTCTTAACACCAGAAGGGAAAGAGAACAACACTGCCTACAGGATGCCCTGCTGGATGTCATCATATCACGCCTCACAGGGGTCCTATGAGTTGAGTAGAATAAACCCCTCATCCCACAGATGAGGACACTGAAGTGCAGAGAGAATAAGCAACTTGCCCAAGGTTGCCAATAAGCGATGGAGTTGGGACTCTGAGAATCCTGGCTTTGATTCCAAAATCCAGGCCTTTCCTTGTCCCTAGGCTGCACCCCACAAGACTAAAGGTTAACCAGCGAAGATTCCAAACTGCACAACCAGTAGATGTCGCCCACAGTCCCTGGGCACGAAACACGTGGCTCAAGAATCACATGGCACATGACAGTGCATCCCTCCCACCACCTCCCTGCGTGATAATGAGAACCACCTGCTGCCAAACAAAGCAAGGGAAAAAGAAAAGGCTCCGCTGTGGGCTGCAAATAGTTGCAATTAACCGTAGCAGTTTGGCCAAGCACATTGGCAGAACATGCGGGGACCACAGGGCGTAGCCTCAGTGGCCAGGGCCTGGGCAGAGAAACCCAGGAAACAGTTGTTCCTAAGGACCTCCAGCTTAAACATGATCAAGACCAAAAATGAACTAACGTTTGCTGAGGTTTTAATATGTTTCACACACTGTGCGGCGTGCCTCCTTCTGCTGTGCTTTATTTGCTCCTTAAAATAATCCTATGAGGGGCGCCTGGGTGGCTCAGTCAGTTGAGCGTCTGCCTTTGGCTCAGGTCATGATTTCAGGGTCCTGGGATCAAGCCCCACATTGGGCTCCCTGCTCAGCGGGGAGTCTGCTTCTTTCTCTGTGTTCTCCTCTTTCTCTCTCTCTGTCAAATAAATAAATAAAATCTTTTAAAAAATAGTAATCCCATGAGAAGGCTCTTACTCCCATTCTATGAATAAAAAAACTGAGGTTCAACAAGCCCACCCAGCTGGAGAGTGGAGTTGATGGCTAAGTAACAAAAACTGCAGAAGTGCCGAGAACTGAGCAAAGGCGGAGTCCGGAGGAGCAAAGGGCGGGAGAGCTGTCCCTGCAGGGGCCTCTTCTCCCCATATGGCATTCCCTATCTTCCCGACCCCATTCCACCAGAGCTACTGCTCAGCCTTTGAGAGCCAGGCAAACTGCTGCTCTGAAGCCCAACCTGACATCATACCTCGCATGCTGCTACTGATCTAGTAGATACTCAGATAGGTGATGGCAGATGAATAAATGACTGGACAAAGGGCCAGGGAAGCACTGCCCCCCAGAACTCTCCGCACTGATAGAGATGCGCTCAGTCTGTGCAGCGCAGTATGTACGGAGCCACCAGCCGCAAGTAACCGGGGCTGCGGTATCTGACAGCACACATCTGGAGACCGGGGCTTTCTCAGCTTGCACCCTTGCTGCCACCAGGAAATTCGCTGACCACAACAACCTTGAAGGGCAAAGAGACCTGGCTGATTCTACACTTGGATGAATCCAACTGTGCTTCTTGAAACATGACTAGCTCGTCTTGAAGTATCTTTTAGGAACTTTCTCGACTTTCATTAGCTCTTGGTTCAGGAGAGCAATTTTTTTTTTAAAAGTGTGAGGATTTGGTTCTCCCAAATCCCTCTCTAACAGTCTAGGAGGCTTATTCAACAATTCGGAGGACCATTTGGGGTCCACTTTGCTTCTCAGCTCAGCATGGGAGCTGACCACAGACAGCTCAAAACTCAGGCATTAGCAGGCTGGGGGTGGATTTGGGGTAGAGAGTAGCATGCAGAGTGTGCAGCCCTCAGGCTGAAGGCATCTGCTTGGGAGCACTTTAGTATTGTCCAGGGTTCAAACACCAGGGCACATCAATAGTATTCCAGGAACTGGTGCATCAGAACACAGTGATACTCCTTTAGAATGGTTCATTCCTCCTTCCAGAACACTTGGGACCTACCCTAAAGTTGAACAAGGATCCAGGGATAGCGGGGGGTGGGGCAGGTGGTGGGAGCTTTGGCATCTTTAGACACTATAGACAGAACCATTAGACCCACTCCGAAGGGATGGTAATCCAGCGTGGTTCAGGGAAGAAGCATGGCGGCCCCTGGTGATGTGAGGTTCCTGGTTGTAAGTGGCAGAATCACTGCATTTCTCAGTTAGGCTGAGCTGCCATGGGAGACACCAGCTTGATGCACCTCCTTAGTTCCCACTCTGACCTGAAAGCCTGCTCTTGGAGCCGCCTTTCCAAGAAGCTCTTTGGAACATGAAGAAAGTATAATTGTGGTTTTCACCAAATCCTGTGGGCCCCTGGATTCTAAGTGTTAGTGAGTGGCTTACTTGAATACTAAACATTGGCAAACGGATTGTGAGAAGCTGTCTTTTAGGTGGTTCTGGGACATCAGACCAGCTGGCTGTCATTCTCCCCCAGGTGTCTCGGATCACACTCCCCTTGCCCCCTACCTTGGGCCAGTTATGTGGTTCGCCATGGGGAGATCTTTGTTTTTCTTTTTCTATTCCAGGCTTTCTTTCCTCCTGAGCTGCAAAGGCACGTTTTCCTTCCAGTCTGGGTAGAAGAGGATTCTCTCAGTCAGGGTGCTATCTCTGGAAAGGAGCACTTAGGGAATGATGACCCACGGCTGCTAAACAAATCTGAGTTGGCTGACTTCTGCTTGAAGTTCTCAGGATTCTCCAAGGAGTGGCTCAGAATGGAACAAATCATTTGGCCCAGAGTAATGGGCTTCTGTGCTATTAGTTGAGGCAGCTTTGCATAACAACAACAACAACAACAAAAAAGTGTTTTTTACTATTGTCAAGGGCTTTCCAGACCTGCCTCTGCCCCTGCCTAACTATAGAAGCCTCTCAGGGCTTCAGTTTCCTAGCTGATAGAATAAGGACATTGGACCAGATCCTGTGCTTATCAAACTACATTCCCAGAGGCCATGATAGGGCTAGTGGTGGGTGGGAGGCTGGAATCCCCACCTCTGCTTCTGCTAGATTTCCTGTGCTTTTATCACTTTTATTAGTTTACATCTTTGCATAAGATTTGGTTTGAGGAAAATATTTGGTGTCTAAAAATAATTTGAAATCCTTTGACTAGATGATCTCTAAGGTGCCCTTTTAGCTCTATAATTTTAAGGTAGCACCTGCTAATTGGATCAGATCATAAACCCGGGTCAGGGACTAACAGCTTGTGGTAAGAAGTCCTGAGGCTGTGTTTCAACTCATTTTAGCAATTTGCTCACTTCTTTACATTTGACACTTGGGGTTAAATCTGTAGCTGTTGTTTGTGTATGAGCATTTTTGTTTTTAAGCGAATTCTCTAAGCTCTGGGAGATTGCAATATGGGAGGCTCTCCGTTGTCTCATTTCCCCTCTGAGGTGGCTATAGGATGGTGGTCAGGCTTGTGAGGAAGGCTAAGGTTCTGCCTTTGCCCATCTTTTCTGGAAAATTCAGATGCCTCTGCCCCAGAGAGGATTGCCACACAGGGAGTCAGACTACCTTTCACTTACGGGTCACAGAAGAAGTTGTACCTTAATACCCTTATGACCCTTATGCCAAATATAATGACTTGTGAAGCACTTACTAGTCCCAGAAGATCAACCACAAGGGGGAATTCAGTGGCTTTGCCATGAATACCCATCCTATCCTTGGAATATTCAATTCATTTTTACTGTTCCTCTGCTATTTGGGTTTATGTTCTAGGAAACACACCGGGAAATCTGCTCTTGAAGAGGAACTAAAGAACTGCTTTACTCCCAAAGATTTTTTTTTTAAATCAACTTTATTGAGGTATAACTGACATACAATAAAATGGATGCGCCTTAAGTGCATAGTTCTACCATTTCAAGAAATGTATCCTCATAGGAATACCACCCCAATCAAGATACAGAGCATTTCCATTACCCATCATCCACTCTCACTCACAGTGCCGTACTGGTCGTATGCTACCACAGCATAGTGGGTAAGAGTGAGCAGGGGGGTGTTGGAAGAGTTCTATGTCTCAACGGGGTTTGGGTTTTATGGAATACATTTGTCAAAATCCATGCAACTGAACACTCTAAATGTGTCCAATTTACAGTTAAAGACACTGAAGCTTAGAAAGATTAAATAAATTTCTCAAGTGGCAGACCCTAGGTCTGACCCAAGACCACTGGATTTCAATCCCATGTTTTTAACTACCATGTTATTCTGCTTCCTTTCTTTACCATATTCACAGATGGAGGTAATACAGGCCGGGAACTAACAATCCAATCCAACATTTTCATTGTCTAAATAAGGAAACAGACACTGACAGGTGAGGTGATTTATGCAGCAAATCATGGTGAAGCCCAGACCAGAGCCCACATGAAGTATGCTCTCAGCCCAGTGATGGTGCTGAGGGTGGTGATGGCAATACCTTCATGTTGATAATGAGTTATCACAGGACCTCTGCACACAAGAAGAGCTCTTAATGTCCTATTTTATTACAATGACTATTCCTATGAATGTGAAGTGCTTTACAGTCATGCTTCTCAGACAGAACCAGAATATACAAGTGAATCATGTGGGGATCTTGTTAGAGTACAGATTCTGACTCAGAAAGACTCGAGAATCCCAAAACATTTTTGATGAATTCAAAAACAAAATTAAGTAAACTTAATTTAGACATTCCCTTAATTTTCCTCTCTCCCTAGAGAGGAAACACACACACACACACACACACACACAGACACATGCACACACATGTGCACGCACTTGCCCACACACACACACACATCAGCTTTGGTCACAGATATCAGGGAGTTTCTGATATCAACCTTAACTCAATCAGCAAAAGCCTTGACTGTAAGACAAATTCCTGGACATGGATTGATTGGTCACACCCACAAACCACAGCTGAATGTTTTATTGGCTTACATTTTCCAGCTGGAATTAGATATCACAGGACTGGGTGTTTTGATTGACTTTGCATTGGGATCAGTCAACAATGCACGGCCCAGGGAATGGCTATGTTGTGCTAAGTAAGAGGCTTTCATCTTGTGCTGCCAGAACAACTTTTGGCTAGTGATTGATTGATAGATCTCAATCCAAATCCAATTGCTCATCTTTTCTGCCCAGAAGGATTTGGGATTTATTGATCTCTGTCCAAACTCATCTGGGGAGAACAATGCTGCTACAACAGAGACAGTGCCATTGGGGTCCTGCATTGTGCTGCTTTTGTTTCTCCTGCCAACTCAGACCAAGGCTTTATCTGTAGCACACTTGGCAGTGGGCAGGCACGACTCCCTGCCTCAGACAAATCTGAGTCACCGTTCCACTGCATGTCCTTTGATGGCATATTCATTTGGGCACGTTACACTCATACAGATGCAGGCTGACCCAGTTAGCTCTACATGCGTTGTGAATCCAGTTAATTGTATATCAACTAATTGCATGATTCATTTATTAATGGACTGAATTAAAATCCAAGCACTGCAGCTCCTCTTCAGAGCATCAGTGTTAGTGAGAAGCAAAGCCTTGGAAGAATTTCACTTTTTAGATCAACGCTCCTTCCCTCTTCAAAACATTCTCTCTCTCTTTTTCATTTGGGAAAAGGACTCTTTCATGAAATGAGTAAATATGAGTAAAAAAAAAAAAAACACATTACTAAAAATATTAATAATCCTTTATGTTAAGCTGCATAATATTAGGATATAAATATTGATAAATCACATTGGTGTCACCTAAAAGTATAGTTTTGAGAATGCATATTCCCAGTTTAGAAAGAAGTCTAGGTTTTTCTTGTGTACCTCCAGATACCTCCACCTGGAATGACTCTCCAGTGCCAAATGGTCAAGGATACGTGAGGTTTCTGTTCACTGTGGCTGATGCATTCTTACCGCCCATGGAACCCAGGACCTTGGCCTTGGGTGCTGGTTTCTTCAGAAGGAGGTTGCACCTTGCCAGATGCCAGTGGCAAAAAGCCAAGGTTCAGCATTGCTTCTTCCTAAGAGCTCGCCCTAAGCAACTACCCTATTGTCCCCAAAGTCCTCCTCACTGCTGGTTTGGGGGAGTGAGTCATCACACTTCTTTCTGCTATTTTGCCACAGTGTAGAAAGAGCCCTTCCACTCTATGTCTTAGGTTGGGGTTCCTTAAGAGGGGACCTGAAATAAGAATTTGAGTATAAATACTTTATGTAGGAAATGAACTCAGGAAGCTCTGGAAGAGGAGTGGGAAAGTAAGACAGGAACAAGAAGGGATATTACCAGGTTCATGTTATCAAGCAGAGTATCACTGGGGCCAGCGAGGCTCAATCCCTGTGAGCGCCTCTGGGAGTCATGATGCACATAGTGCATCCTCAGTTGTCCCACTTGGGAATGAAGAAGTCTTGTATTTGTCCCCTTATTCTCATCCATTTTTGCTGGAAGGCTTCTCCTAGAGCATAAACTCCTGGGCATTTGTAGTAAAGAACTCTAGAATGGCCTGAGAGAAGGCCCTCAGGTGAAGGATCACAGGTTGCCACAGGATTCTATGGTCACCTATGAGAACATTTGGGCCAAGTGGGGGATGAGCAGGGCACTGGCAGCCTAGAGTAATGCAAGGGTCATTACTAGGCAAAATTCCCTTTTTGTTTTTGGCTCCCTAGGACCTAAAGAAGTTCATACCAACCCAATTTAATCGCTTTCATCCTGTGTGCCCAGAGCAAAGTGACATCTGGCTCGAGAGAGAGAAATTTCCCCATCCATCTCTTATTTTATACTCTTTCTCACCTCCCAAAGTCCTAATTTCCTGCCTCAGGATTAAGTCTCTTCCCAGAGGGATTTTCAGTGTGTCATATAAATTCCTTTTGGGAAAAGCACTTCCATACCCATAGGAGCATATTCTGTCTGTATATCCTGAGAAAATAGTTAAAAAGTGATCAGACAGTGGGATTTTTTTTTTTTTAATATTTGGGTTAGTAAGTTCAATACATTATGATCTTATAATAATAATAATAATAATAATAACTTATTTTTATATTATTTTTATAATTCCAACATACTTTTTTTTCTAAGTTAGTTCTACCCAAAACTCCTGGGAGAGATGCCTTATTAGGTATTAGCAAGGAGAAAATCAAATCCCTCAAAGGGTAATTCAGACCCCTAGGCAGTGTGAAATAGCTCTTAGGAGCTCAGGCTTCTAAATCAGTTGACTTGGGTCCAAATCTTGGCTCCTTTGTGTACCAGCTGTGTGCCCAAAGATGCCTTCCCAACCTCCCTGAGACTGTTTTCTCAAATATGACATGAAATTTGTAATATTTCAATCCACCGGATTGTCTTGAGGCTTAAATGGGATAATGGAAGCAATGAGTTTTCATTTCTATTAACTGACTCAGTCAAAATCGCCCAACACAGCCAAGGCTGAGCCCAGCTCTTCTGACTCCCAGTCTTACATCTTTCCTACCATTGCATGATCCCAGTGAAGTTCTGAAAAATGAGCCCAAATTGGGCATCTTGGGGTTAGACTGTGCTGAACTTTCTCTCAATTCCTACAAAATGTGTAGTCAACCTTGGTGCATGCCTTGGGAGGAGGGGGGTTCTCCCAGGCCCATGAATAGAAATAGAATGATTGAAAAATAGAAATAAAAACATAAATAGATCCATATAGCTGCAGTCTCCACAGTTTAAGAGAATGAATGTCATGTACCCGGCACAAACCTATCTTAACCAGAATAAATTTGCCTTTTTATGCTGAGAGGAGGCTGAAATGAAGCTTGCAGGGTCTTGGTGTCACCAACATCATCTTTATGTTCTTAAATGAATAACAGATAAAGGATTTGCCTTATTACAGGAGAAAGGGCCAAATGTGTTTGCTTTCAAGTATAGAATAAAATGAAATGCATATTCTCAATGTGGAACTTCATTTTGATTACCCGTCTGGAGAAGGAGAGCAGAAAAAAGCTGCCTGTATCCGCCCAAACTCTCCCTCCTCCCCCCCTCCTTTTTTTTTATTTGTTATTGAAGCAAATGAGGCCAATTGTTGGAAATTTCTGTGGAGCCTTGAATGCCTCAATGGTGACTCTCACTGAGATTAATGCATTTAATTTACCTCTTTGGTATATCGGAGACGCTATTCAGCAGCCAGTTGGGAGTTCCCGGCCCTGTAAGCTGCTCCATGATGAGATACATTCTGGCTGTCTCCACATTGGCTTGCCTTGTAGGGCTGTGGCTCAGCCACGGAAGAAATAGGGTGGGCCCTGTATTTCTAGGACCCTCTCCCTCATCCATAAGTGGCCATTAGCTGAAAAAAAATGGACAAGTCAAAATATAAGGCAAGATAGGCACAAAAGACCTGTATTTTATCATCTTTCCAAACATTCCATACTTTCTTCTCCTAGTGTTCTCATCAGTAAAGAAGTCACTTCCATTCAAGACAAAGTTCTCCATCTGTGGGACAAAGTAAGGGGGCTAAATAGTTTTCTGTAGGGCTCAAACAGTTTTCGCTTTTTTTTTGGATGTCAGTTATCAGCTTTGGCATTGTTCAGGACTAATATAGGTAAAACTTTTCTATTTTTTAAATTTATTCTCGGATATTTAATGCTACCTACTTGATGCCAGGCACTGTCTCGAGGTACCGTCAATACAAGAGCCGCATGATCCCTGCCCTCTTGGTGCTTCTGGCCTGATAGAGGAGACAAATTATACACAAACAATCACAGAAAGATCTATTTAATTATAATTTTGATCTATGTCACAAGAAAGACACATAAAAGACTTAATCTAGACTGGGATATTTCAGGAAAATTCTTCCACAGAAAACTGGTTTTCATTGTATTTTGCAGGATGAGTAAGAATCAGGAGGAAACGAACATTTAATGGCTGGGGAGAGAGTAAAACCCAGGCCTCCTGACTTTCAACCTTCAAGTCATTCCCTGGCAGGTATCTGATCATGTTGGGGTTGATCCTTTTTGCTGCCTCTCTAGAACCTAAGGTGCCTTATCACAAATACCCGTGAATTCCCAGAGGGCGAAAACTCTGCCTCTTTTGGTCTTTTGGTCCCCAGTCTTCAGTATGCTGCCTTGTTCTAAGAGCTTGGTAGAATAGAACTTTTCTATTTATTTTCAACATTTCCTGGGTGCCAACCCTCAATATATGGTTGTGAATTGTTCTGCTTACTCTCCCAAAAGAGTAGTGGAACATTTAGCCATTCCTTACACTTTTCCTCCAACCCCCCAGCAATACCTTTGGCAGGAAATCACTCCAAAGGGTTTACTTTTAGAAGTTGGAAAGGGAAGCTTTGGTCCAAGACTTCCCCAGCCAACTTTATGGAGGATTAAATAGGGGTAAAGTACCTATATGGTTCCCTACTCAGGACCAGCTTTTCCCCTGATACTCAGAAAAACCCTGAGGAGGCCACCTCAAAAGATGAAAGTCAACAGGAACACAATATGCTATCCCTGCAGAAGTTCAGCAAATCTTCTAGGCCAAAGCAAAGTCTCAAATCCAATTTCCCACACACATTATGTGACATGGTAAGAATTCCTCCAACGGACAAGAGCAAACCCAGGCTTGAGAAATTCAAATCATGGATAATTCTTGTAGAATCTGGAACTAATATCTAGAAAAGAATGTGAACGGGTGTTTCAAAACCGACTTCAAGGACAATTAGAAACTTGCTACACGACATCAGGAGCTCATTTCTTCTGTTGGAGCCTTGGTCATTCCAGTTTACAGTATGGGACAAAATGCCCTCATGATACTCTTCTCCTGATTGAGATAAAGACAGATGAAGTATTTCAAAAATGCAAGAGGTGGTGGGTACTGCTGAAACAGTGTTAGCATCATTGATTTGCCTCTCCTGTCTGAGAATGTGGACTGAGAGTCAGGTCACAGAGGCCCTCCCTCAGAGTTCTCAAACAGCCTATGTGGATGGTGGAAAACCATGGCCCTCTCCCATGACTCCATGGACTTTGTTGTCAAGCAGGGACTGTAATGGCTCTCCCTCCCTCCCTGTAACCCCGTCCCCAGACTGTGGAGATAATGAGCTCTAAAGAGGAGAAGCATTGTGCGGAGTGATGTGTGAGCCTCAGAAGGGCTTCATCATTCACTCTGAAATGTTGGCACAGAGTCAAGTTAGTTCTTATGTGACATTAAAAACCTCACTTCAGTGAGGAAAACAAACAGATAAAGAACACCAGCTAATGACTTTGGAAGGCCAGAGAGCAGCTGAAGTATTGTTTTTTTAAATGCAATAGATTTTAAACGGCATTTCCAATAATGAATAAGTCACCCAATTACTGCACTCTTCTCATTCTGAACACCTGTCCCAGTGATTCTCAATCCCCAGAGTGACTTTTATTTTTAACAATATTTATTATCATGAGTGTTATCACATTAGATGAAATCAGCTGGAGATAGACACTGCATTCATTGATGGCATCAAGGCTCCATGGACTGGTGAGGGTTGTTGTTGTTGTTGTTTTTCATCTTCCTTCAGATTCTGCAGCTGCTCTGAGCTGCCATTACTGACAGTCCCCAGTGGACAAGGAGATAATCTCATAACCACCCCACAGAGTAAGATTACCCTAGGGTTCTCCTATGACTGTCACCTCAAAAGGGCCCTAAGAATTTCACAAAGTGCTTGCTGGAAACAAATCTAAGAACAGTTCCACTTAGCATCCGAAGGCCCATGCTTTGGGAAATGGGACAAAGCAGCTCTGTATTCGCCACATAGCTTTTCCCACTTGCTCCTGAGAAACTGCTAAAGAAACTTCAGGAAGGCAAGAGGGCAATGCCTCAAAAATGCCTTCAGCACATTCCTTTTTGCTCTTCAGATGTGGCCCAGAAATCAGTAAAGGACATGTTCCTAGCCTGTCTCTAGCACTGGCCCTGTCACCTGTCCATGTGCAGGGTCTAACTTAGAAGAGAAAACTCACCCACCTTAAATAGCTAGAGAGCATTCTATAAAGGAATATCATTTTAGTCATTTATTCAACATTTATGCAAGCCTGCTGCATATCTTACTTGTGCTATCTGATATGAAAATTTTAAGACAAATACTCTGCATTTAAGACAGTTTTGATCCTAGTTACTTGGGGAGGTGACCATGCAAACCTTGAGAATTTAGGTAAGGTTGATAATAATCAGCATTCTAAGGGCATGGTATGTGTTGAGTTATTCAATCTTCACCATAACCTCCATTTTACAGACAAGGATACTAAGACACAGAGGAATAATTCATCTAAGGTCACATAGATACTAAGTAGTAGGTCTAGGATTGAAACCCAAAAAGTTAGTGTCCGAAGTCCATGCACCTTACCACTGTTTTACAGCTTCTCATGAAGATGAGCAACTATCATTTGTGTGTGTTTGCCTAAACTGTAGGGTAACTAATGTGACAAACATTTAACACATATTACATAACTTAATGCTTGCAACTACCCAGCCAGGTAGTCAGGACTCTTGGTTGTAAGTAATAGACTTAAGTAAGAAGAGGAATTTAACACAAGTAGCTCATCCCTGCCAAGGGTCATTGTTACAGTTGAGGAGACAGTGCTCTGGATCTGTAGCCACCAGATCCAGAGCTTGTCCCAGGAGGGTATTGGGAAATAAGTCACAGGAGAGCATTTTGCATGGGGGCTGGCCACCTATTAAGGTCTGCACTGTGCCTACATCAAACTCAGAGGGAAGCTGTTCAAATGGGGTGATGGGAGAAGTCACCACAGGTAGGACCAGGGAAGGGGAGATAGAAAGGAGATAGTCCATTAATGTATCACTGGAAGGAAAAGAAAATGTGTGACCTGATGGGGCTCTATTAATAGAAGGAAAGAGAAGAAGAGCACAGTCAAACAGAACAATTCTTTGTCTGACAGTTCATAGATCTCCGTTGCGTTAGGATCAGTTATTGGGGCTTTATTAGTTTCCTTCGGTGGTGCATATTTACCTGATTTTTTATGATCCTTGATTCCTTACACTGGAATACATTTGAGTAATCAGGCTTCTCTTTACAGGTTTGCTTTGGCAGGGCTTATTTCTCACCATTTGGCTCAGTTTGGGTTTCTGATTGTATCTTCTGGTATTATCTTTGGGCAGGTGGGGCCTGTTATTACCGTCTATTTTTTGGTGAGACAATTGTTTGTGTTCTGAGGACAGGAATGGAGGTGTGTGTCTCTGACTGAGAACACTTGGATTGAACTATTGGCTTGGGCTCTGTGGTTGCATGAATTCTCTGGCCAGGCTTACTTAAATAGTTTGGACTGGGTACTATAATCAGTAGTGGAAGTGGCTATGAATTAGCTTTCCTGCTCTCACAGGGCAGCAGACCATGGCCCAGGGCCTGATCAGCTCATTGTATGTAGTCTTGAATTAGGCCAAAGTGTGCCCTCGATTCCCTGGTCAAATGAGACCACCAATATTGCTCTGCAAATGAGGGAAGCCACAGGCTGTGCTCTTTGTTCAAGTGCCACTGTGCATAGGGCTGTTGAATAAGCTATGCAGTTTCTCATATGCTTTGAGTAGGTTCCCTGGTCAAATAAGTTGAGGATTTTATCCAGTGATGTGTGCGGCTATGAAATAGATTCCCTGACTGGGTGCTGTGGAAGAAGCAACTCTGAAACTGCTAAAGTTTTTATCTTAACTCAAGCTGACCCACACCCCAACTTCCATGGCTGAACGCAGCCACTAGCTTTGTTCTATAAACTGTTGACTCTGTCTGCCAGTCTCCCAAACAGGGACTGTAGTTGGCATGGGCCAGAAACTACTCTCAGCCTTGGCTATGAATGAATTCCTCTGCCCGTGTGTACCACATGGAACCTCTATACTGGCTTTGGCTTTGCTCTGGGGGCCACACAGATTCTAGGAGTTGTCCCTAGCCCTCTGGTCAGATAGGATTGCAAGGTACCCTCCACTGGGTAGGGATGTGACTCATCACCTTGCCTGGGCATGTCCAAACCAGGATCTAGGGCCACAGAATTTCCCTTTTGAGAATCAGAATCAGGCAGATCTGTACCTTGCTGAGTTCCCTGGTCAGTGAGCCCCTGACTTGGTTCTGCAGGTGAGCAAAGCTGCTCATTGGGATTACTACTTGGGCACCGCAGGTATGAACTCAGTCTGTAGAGATCCACATGCTGGTTGGTGCAAGCCCCTTCCTCCTTCTCTGTCACAGTCAGATTCCCAGTGGTTGAGCCCCACATATTCCACTGCAATTTCTATGGTGTGAGATCAGAGTAGGGGCTCCTGAAAAGTGACCTACAATGTTGGGGGAGGCTTATTGTCCTGCCTGGGCTCTCTTTTCCCACTGGAGGAACTGGAGGCTGAGAAGACCTCTCCATGTGGTACTGTGCTGGTCTGGGGGAGAGGCAATGTGGCTGGTGTGTAGCTGCTTCTCTTACCCTCGTAATGCAGTCTGTCTTGGTGTCTGTGGTGAAGGGGGTGCTTCAGCCTCACCGCATGTTCTACGATTCTCTCTGTAGTATCTTACTGAAACATTATTAGCTGTTTTTGTGAGGAGGAGCAAAGTCAGAAACAACCTATGCAACCATTTTGGTGATGTCATTCCATCTGGTTATTTAATAGTGAGTTTATACTATACAACAGCTTTACTATACAACAGCTTTATTTACAGCTTGCATGCACTGAAAGTGCCCAAAATGCATGGATACACAGCCCAGCTCCCTCTTGTTAGGGTCCCCATGAGGCATTTGGAGCACTGGGTATTAATGGTTCCCACCCACAATAAGTGTACTTCAAGTCTCATCTTCCTTACCTACACCTTGCTCCACGCAACAGTGTACAGTGCCTAGCACCATCTTTTTAATTCTATCCAATTCTTCCATAACCAAGGGTGCAGTGTGTGTGTGTGTGTGTGTGTGTTTATATAAATAGATAGGATTTTTGGGGGGTAATTATATATGAATGTAATGTTTATGCACATATGCTTGTGTGTGAGTAGATATACATTTTCAGATATTAGATAATTGACACAAATAAATCTGTACAACAAAATGATTAAAAGCATGTGTTCTAGAGTCTTCAGATCTGAGTAAAACCCTCACTCTGTCATTTACTAACTCTTTATCTTGAGTGAGTACATAATATCTCTAAACTTCCCTTGTCTGGAAAATGACAATAATATATGTTTTTCAGAGTTTTTAAAAGAATTCATTAGACTAAGTAGGATAGTGTAGGTCTAAATGTTGGTTGTTATTGTTAAAAGTATAATAAAATAACACTGGAACTTTAATACAGAATAAAGGACAAAATTAAAGTTGGAGAAGAAAGAAATATGTTGAAGGGGAAGTATAAGTCATTTTGCGTGTGTTTGCATGTCCTCCAGTGAGGGCCCCTTCATCTCTCCTCTTTGCCTTGGCTGTTAAGATATTTGGCATGGTCCAGTGAGCAGAACACCAGCACTCAGCTCCCCCTTCTCTCTACGGGCTGGTTGTGGCGCCAATTGTGACTATTGCCTGGTGCTGCCAGTCACATATGTGGAGTCAGTTGAGATTCCAGAGAGGTCTTGTCCCAACAGGCTCACATGTAATGAAGACATGTTTCAGTAAACTCAACAGGGCAGTTCCTACTTCTTGTTAAAACCATGGACTCTTCAACCATCTTTGATAATTCTCTACATAGGAGGCCAAGGGTCAAAGACAGAGTGAGAAGAGGCATAGAAATCAGTGTCCTCTGCCAGGTTCCAGAATCTGACTGACCAGGAGTCAGGAAACCAGCACATCCACCTGTTCCTCATTTCTGAGGAGCCTGTGTTGGAAATTAAACAAAGGGTTTGGCTCTCAGGGACTCTTAAGCCATCCTCCCTAGAAACTGGCTTCACTCACAAATGTTTAATTACCATGCTCCCACCTTCCTAAAAATAGGAAAGAAAAATCGATAAACACTAAATGGTTACAATCCTTGGATCAAAGTGGTTTTAAATAAGGTTGTGCTCAGCTTTACCCTTTCTCTCACTCAAACTGCAAGCAAAAGATGTGAACTAGGTCTTCAGGAAGGGGGTATTGTGTCCTAAAGGTGTCATACGAACGAGCGACATGTCCCATGGCAGTCATTATCTCACCCATATCAAGCACAGGTTAATAGCTGGATTTTGGAAAAAATGGGAACATTCCAAAATTCTGCCTCCAACACTTGTTCCTTTGTCCCTGGCAGTGGGATTGTTTGCTAAGCTTAGCAGTTTGATGGGAGGAGGGAATATGGATCAAATTAGCCCAATTGTTTTGAACAATACAGGCCCCAGGGTCTTTGCACCTGTTTTGTCTGGCTGGGCTACTCTTACTACATATTTTCATGGCTAGCTCCCTCAGCAACTTTATGTCTTTATACAAATGCCATTTTCTCATTGAGGCTTTCTCTGATCCAAAATTTCAATATTCCCCATACAGTGAATATCTTACCTCCCTTTTTGTTCTTGACCTTGGTCAATGTTTCACTTAGCCTTCTCCTCATCTGTAAAATGGGGTGATAGTAACAGCACCTACTCACAGAGTTGTTACAGATATTAAGTCTGGAATATGTAAGATATTTAAACAGATCTTGATACATGATGTGTGCTTTAAAAGTGTCCACTATGACTATTGCTATTAGCAAGAACACCCAACAATTTTTAAGTACCTACTATGTGCTGGGAACTGTGCTAACTGTCCAACTTTCACTGCAGGGGCTAGTACATGAAACTGCTTAGAATATTACTTGGGACATACTAAGTGTATAATAAATGTTAGTTATTTTATTTTAATTCTAATACACAAACCGCACAGTGAGGTACATATGACTATTATTCTGAGTAAGCTTGGTGAGGTTATTTAACTCTCCCAAAGCCAGCCTGTTGGTAAGGTGCAAATTCAGACAGCCACCCCAAATACCCCTCACAAGGCACTTGTTATGGGACTACTGACAAGCCTCAGTCATATTTCCAGGGCACAGTGTTATTGTTAGCTTATGTACTGGTCTCTTCTTGCCTAGTTAGTTTTAATGACTATAATGGGAAACTCTGAAACTCCTTGGATCACCTAAGTTCAGATTCAATCCAAGCTTATTTTTTCTTTTATAAGGATGCATTGCATGCAATTTATCATGTGGGGCCCGTTGATTGAAATTGTTTAAATTGGCTCAGTACAGACACTATAAATCCAGAGCGTAAATCTTCTGAACCGACCTGGTTTGGGAACTGAGGTTGTGGCTTTTCCCTGAGGGCTTTCAGTATATTTGCTGCCCTATAAAACCAAATTTCCTTCTATTCCTTTCTGCAGCAACTGCTGCCTGGCAGAGGCACACTGGCTTGCCTCATAGCTGAAGCTGATGAATTGGGGAAGCAGCCCAGCACAGCCATGTCCCCAGCACAGGGAATAAGCAGAAACAAACACTAACATCTTCTTAAGATCTTAGAGTCAAGAAGAATTATCAGAATTAAAGACAGAAGTGGGAGATGGTCAGCAGGTGAGCTGGACAATCATAGATTTGAGTGGCAGCAGCTCCCCCAGGGGTATCCTCAAATAGCACTCACTAGAAGGGCTTGGTTTCTTTTTGGTTCAGGGCCTGAAAAATTGCCTCTTGCCTCAACAGGAGCAGGTCATCCCTGCCAAGGGTCATTGTTACAGTTGAGGAGACAGTGCTCTGGATCTGTAGCCACCAGATCCAGAGCTTGTCCCAGGAGGGTATTGGGAAATAAGTCACAGGAGAGCATTTTGGATGGGGGCCGGCCACCTAGTAAGGTCTGCACTATGCCTACATCAAACTCAGAGGGAGGCTGTTCAAATGGGGTGATGGAAGAAGTCACCACAGGTAGGACCAGGGAAGGGGAGATAGAAAGGAGATAGTCCATTAATGTATCACTGGAAGGAAAAGAAAATGTGTGACCTGATGGGGCTCTATTAATAGAAGGAAAGAGAAGAAGAGCACAGTCAAACAAAACAGCAGGTGTGGGGATGAGAGACAGAGAGGCAGGGATGAAGAAAGGAGGGTCAGAGACAAAGGGAGGATCCAGGAGGGAAGGAGAAGGGAGAGGTGGCCTCACTGAGCTGATGGAGATGGGTGATATTGCAAAGAAGACTTTTTCTCATTGGGGGGCCATGTGTTGGCCCACACAGCAGCCATGGCTCTTTCATTTTCATCTCTGTGTGTCAGGGCCAAGCTAACAGCATTGCAACCAGGGCACCTTGAGCAAAAGGGATGCAGATGGCAGGACCATCATTAGGAGTCCTACCCCCACATAAGCCCCAGAGCCTACTCTCCTTCTTTCTTTTTCTTTTTACTTAAAATGTTAAAATTTGGTATCACCCTTATGGGATTAACAACAAATTGATCTCTGGAGGGGAGCTAGTTGAATAGCAAATATTACAAAAGAAAGCTCATAGACTTGGTTGCCCTCTTATGAGTACATGGCAACCTTGCTTAAATGTCCCACTGGAAGACACATGGAGAATGAAGGTTCTAGGGCAGGAGAGACAGATAATGCCCCTTTTTCCTGGGGACAGAGGCACAACCCAGAATTAGAGGTGCAGGTGAAGGAAGTATGAGGCATGGGTTAGTAGAGAAGCCCAACAATAAAAAAATATATGACTGGGCCTTAGGAAAGAAACATGGTGACTCTAAGTCAAGCCATGAAGTAGAGCTATATCTGGTCTGCTTATTCCTTTGTTGTTTCCCATCATGGATCAGGAACCTACTTCCCTCCCATCTCTTCCTCCCTCTCTGCTCAGAATAGAGTCTCAGAACTCTTAAACAGCTTTTCTTAAAATTTATTTATTTATTTTTAATGAAGAAGCAGCAGTTATTCTGATAAATATCTTGGGACACAATGATAAACTATTAGAGAAAAGTAGAACAGCCTCATACAGATTTTTTTTCAGTCCTTCTTGCCTCAAAAATATTCCTCCAAAGCCATGTATTGTAAAAGTAAAAACTAAACACTGTTTTATGCAATAAACACCTGAATATCTGTGACACTGTTGTGTCATAAGTATTCCTCAATTTCTCTTTGTTCTTCTTTCCATTTCTTCTTCTCACCCTGGAACAAGAAAGGAAGAGGAGAAGGGGAAGCAATTGGAAGAAGAGGTAAAGAGGAGGGTGGAGATGGGGTAAAGAGGAAGAAGAGGAAGAGGGAAGGAGAAGGGGAGTGAAGGTATGAAAGGAGCATCAGGCTGCGGTCAGGGTTTGGCAAACGACTTTCATAAATTAAAATGTTGAAAATCAGATTCCTTGTCAATATTTTTAATTTTTTTTTAAATTTTAAGTGGAGAGGAGAAATGCTGTGAAGGTGGTTGGGTGGAGCTAAAGGCAAATTAGGTTTTACTCATTAGATGAAGACCATTTTCTGGTTTTTGCAAATACCACTCTGCTTTGAGACTGGAAAGGGTGGTGGAGTGGGGGGCTTTAAGTATTCTCTAAGCAGAGTAGAAAGAGAATCCCAGAATTAGAAAACAGGGAATAATCAGATTCTGTTTAATGCCTTTCCTTGCATCCAGAGGGATTACACCTAAGCCACTTAAGCTCAAGTCTCAAGGGCTGCAGTTGGTCCCATTTCTATTAAAATCTCCCCAACGGGAAGGAGAACACAGTACTTTTTTTTTTCAGAGGAAAGAGAAAAAAGCTGATGGTGGTACTAGTGTAACTCTAAATGATACTAGTTCTTCTAATCACTCAATGATGCAGTATGTTTGCCATCTAATTTCATCCAAAACACCCTAAACTGAAAATAAAGTGCTGTTTAATAGGCATGCAAAGATGTCATTTCATTTTGCTGAATGTTCTAGTAGCAACTACTAATTATTTCAATGTATTTTTTTTCCTGTAATTATTTGAAACAGACTATTCAAAGCTCCCCATTAACTTCAAAAATATTTCGGTGTCCTACAGAAATTCAATAGTATAAATTTAAATAGCTTTTTCCCTCCTTTCTTCAATTTGCTGGGAATACAGCTGCATGAGGTTTAGGGAGGAAACACATCTTGTGCAAACACAAACAACCAAGGAAGAATAAGAAAGAAAGAAAGAAATCCCATCCCTAACCCCTCTTCTTACACTTCTGGGCCCCTTTCTTGCCACATTCAATTTCCTTCAGGTTCTCATGGGCAAGTTACGGAACTAATCTCCCTAGATGCTGCTTATACTTTCTGCTGGGCAGTAAGAGGCTGGATGGCCAATGAACAAGCAGGAGATGCAAGGTAGATACACAGAATAGAATGGGCTAAAGAAGGCAGCAAGGAGGAATTGTGTGCCTCCCTTGGCCATCTGCAAATCAACCTCCTCACAGAACCAAGCCCTAATTTTTATTGATGTCAGTTGTTTGGAAAGATGAAGAAGGACCTAGCCTTACTGTGCAACACCTGCAGCCAAGCCACCCAAGGGGCTGCACTGCTGGGCTTAGATGTCCTCAACAGGTATTCTAGTGTCCCTCTGTATATGAAGGCAGTACCATATCTCTTCCTCTTCTGATGAAGCTCTCTGTCCTTTTGGCCACAGCACAGCCACACATTCGGCAATAGCACAGGAATAAGATGGAGCTGACCTTTGGTCCGTTGCTCTGAGAGAGGTCACACAGGTATCACATCTGAGGAACAGCAGCTGAGACAACCTTGTTCAGTCTAGCTACATGAGGGGGAGGAAAAGGAAAAGTGTAAAGTTTATGAATTCTATTGAATTTAAGTTGTTATCAGTTTAAAATAGTGTGTTATAAGTTTAAGATATTCT
Source organism: Phoca vitulina (assembly GCF_004348235.1). Lineage (NCBI taxonomy): Eukaryota > Metazoa > Chordata > Mammalia > Carnivora > Phocidae > Phoca > Phoca vitulina. The sequence continues at coordinate 6,598,343 of NW_022589737.1, forward strand.
ATGTAAGCCTCATGGTAACCACAAAGGAAAATCTTGTGGTAATTATACAAAATAATATAATAACGCAAAGAATACTTATCAAAAGACATCAAAATACATTTTTTAAAAAAAGCAGTAGAATAAGAGACAAAGAATAATGGATTTACAAAACAACCAGGAAAAAACTTACAAAATGGCACCACTAAGTCCTGACCTATGAGTAATTCCTTTAAACATAAGCAGATTAAATTCTCCAATCAAAAGGAATATAATGGCTGAAGGAATAATAAAAAAAAAATAAGATCCAACATTATTCTGCATACAAGGTACTCATTTTATCTTTAAATTATCTTTAAAGATATAAATAGACTGAGAATGAATGGGTGGAAAAAGACATTTCAAGCAAATGATAACCCCCCCTCCCCAAAAAAGGCAGTATTGTATAAGCTATACTTACATTGGACAAAAAAAAGATTTTAAACTAGGAATGTTCAGGGGCACCAGGGTAGCTCAGTCAGTTAAGTGTCCAACTCTTGATTTTGGCCCAGGTCATGATCTCAGGGTTGTGAGATTGAACCCTGTATCGGGCTCTGCACTCAGTGCAGAGTCTGCTTATCCCTCTCCCTCTGCTCCTCCCTCTGCTCTCTCTCTCTCTCTCTCAAATAAGTATATAAAAAATTTAAAAAAAACTAGGAATGGTCAAAAGAGACAAAGAAAATCATCATATGAAGATAAAATGGTCAATATATCAAGAAGATATAACAATTGTAAATATGCACACAACGTGGGAGCATGCAAATATATAATGCAAAAGCCAATAGGGCTAAAAGAAGAAGTAAACACTAATATACTAATAATTGAGAACTTTAATACCCAACTCTCAACAATGGATAGATTATCCAGACAGAGAAATTATCCAGACAGAGAATAAATAAGGAAACAGCAGATTTGGAAAACACTGTAGACAAAATGGACCTAATAGACACATACAGAATATTCTATCCTACAAGAGCAGAATGCACATTCTTCTCCAGTACACATGGAACAAAATCTAGGGTAAACTGAATGTTATTCCACAAAACAAATCTTGACAAATTGAAGGTTAAAGTCCTATCAAGTATCTTCTCTGACCATAAGGCCATGAAACAAGAAATCAACAAGAGAGGTCAGTGGAAAATTCACCCAACACATGGAAATTAAACAACACTCTCCTGAATAAGCAATGGATCAATGAAAAACTAATGGGGAAATAAAAAAAAAATCGAGACAAAGGAAATGGAAACACAATATACCAGAATTTATGGGATGCAGCAAAAGCAGTTTCAAAAAGGATATTCACAGAAATAAATGTCTACATTAAGAAACAAGAAAGATCCCAAACAAACAACCTAACTCTACGTCTTAAAAAAACTAGAAAAAAAGAACAAACTGAGAACAAGGTTAGCAGAAGAAAGGGAATAATAATGATTAGAGCTGAAATAAATGAAATAGAGAATAGAAAAACAATAGAACAGATTAACAAAACTAAGATTTGGTTATTTGAAAAGCTAAACAAAACTGACAAACCCTTAACTAGACTAACCAAAAAAAGAAAAAGAAAAGGTAAGAGAGAGAGAGAGAAAGGACTTAAATCAGCAAAATTATAAATGAAAAAGGAGACATTACAACTGATACTACAGAAATTCAAAAGATTATAAGAGGCTACTATGAACAACTCTACACCAACAAATTGAACAACCTAGAAGAAACGGAAAATTTCTTTAAACATACAACTTACCAAGACTGAATTAGGAAGAAATAGAAAGTCTAAATGGAACAATTACTAGTAAAGAAATTAAATCAGTAATCAAAAATTTCTCAACGAAGAAATGCCCAGGACCAGTTGGCTGCCCTGGTAAATTTTACTAAACATTGAAAGAATTAACTCCAATCCTTCTCAAACCTTTCAAAAACAAAAAACAAAAAACAAAAAACAACTGAAGCAGAGAAAACACTCCCAAACTCGTTTTACAAGGCCAGCCCTGTTCTGACATCAAAAACAGAAAATGACACTACTAGAAAGGAAAACTACAGGTCAAAATCAATGGGATATTATTAAGCTATTAAAAAATGAGGAAATCTTACCATTTGCAACAACATGGATAATCTTGAAGGTGTTCTGCTAAGTGAAATATGTCAGACAGAGAAAGACAAATGCTGTTTGATCTCATTTATATGCGGAATCTAAAAACAACAATACCAACAGCAACCAAAACATAGACTTACAGAAAAAGAGATCAGGCACCCGGGTGGCTCAGTTGGTTGAGCGTCTGCCTTCAGCTCAGGTCGTGATCCCGGCGTCCTAGAATCGATTCCCATGTCCAGCTCCCTGCTCAGGGGGGAGTCTGCTTCTCCCTCTCCCTCTGCCCCTCCTCCCTGCTCATGCATGCTCTCTCTCTCTCTCTGATAAATAAATAAAATCTTCAGAAAAAATAGAAAAAGAGATCAGACTTGTCTGATTATCAGAGATAGAGTTGAGGATGGGGATTGGAGGAAGGGAGTCAAAAGGTGTAAACTTCCAGTTCTAATATAAATAAGTACTGGGGATGTCAAGTATGATGTGATGACAATAGCTATCACTGCTGTAGGGTATACAGGAAAGTTGTTAGAAGAGTAAATCCTAAGAGTTCTCACCACAAGGAGAATTTTTTTCCCTTTGTTCTTTTCTTCTTTCATTTCTTTTTATTGTATCCATATGAGAAGCTGGATGTTAGCTGAACCTACTGTGGAAATCATTTCACAATACATGTAAATCAAACTATCATGCAGTATGCATTAAACTTATACAGTGATGTGCATCAGATATTTCTCAGGAACACTAGAAAGAAACAAACCAAGCAGAAAAACAGAGCATATTTCTATAATCATGCTATCTAATCCATAGCTGCCTCTCTGAGATCAAGAAATGGGCAGAGAAGTTGCAGAACACATAAACTTTTTTTCCCCTTTGATAGAAGAGTCTCCATTTTCATGTATACATATTCTATCTCCCATTTAATCTTCTTAAGAATACCTAAAAGGAGAATAAAAGGCACAGCATAAGGAATATAGTCAATAATATTGTAATAGCAATGTATGGGGACAGATGGTAGCTACACTTGTGGTGAACATAACATAACCTATAAACTTGTCGAATCACTATGTTGTACACCTGAAACTAACATAACATTGTGTGCCAACTATACTCAAATTAAAAAAAAAAAAAGAATACTTAAAAGGAAATCTCAATTAGATAGAAATTAATCAAATAATATTTACTTGAGACGATAAGGTACTATCCAAGGAATGATCAATTGACAAAGTAATACTTCCAAAAAGAAGTAAGTTCTACCTGGGCAGTACAGAAAGCCCAAGAGTCAACTGTTGGGCATCACTTTTACCTGCAATGCTTAGAGCAAGGTCCTCTAGGAATCTTCCTACCAGGAAACAAAATCAGAGAATAGGACCAAACTTTTCTTTCTGCAAGGTGTGCTGAGAAGCTGTGGAGACACTTCCCTGAAGATCTTACTGTGGGTTCTGCAAGACTTTTGAGTTAGATTAGCCCTGTCTCTGGGAGAACTTCCAACTTTAAAATTCAATAATCTTTTGCTCATCTCTCTCATTTTTACTGACTGAAACTGTTGGCATGTAAAACGTGACTATTACATATAACTTAATGGTGTTCAAAATCCTCGCATGTCTATTCATCCTCCGATTCTCCCAGTACTCTCATGTGCTCACTTGGTGGGTGAGGAAATGGGCTCTGGAGATGGAATATATGTTCCTAAGCTCATCTGAGCTCTTAAGTAGCTAAGTTGGAGATCTCTTTGTTTGGACTGCCTAATATGTCCTCCGATTTCTTAATCAACACCTCAACCTAGATGCCCCATCACAATGCTCGTGTTCATTGCTATTTCTCTACAGTTGTTTATCATCCTTAAACGACCCCTCTTTAATTCCCCATAGCCATCAGTGAAACTTAAACCATGGAAGTCAGCCTTGATTTCTCTCTCTCCTTGATGCTATATCGTCAACTAGGTAGTTCATAACCTTTTCTCTTCTCCATCTTACTAAATATATCATATTCTACTTGCATTCCTGTCTGTTACCAGATTTGTCCCCTCAAATCCATCCTTTATACAGAGCAATTTTTACAAATTCAGAATTTGGCCAGTTCAATTTCCACCTGAAAGCCCTCAGTGGCTCCTCATATCCTTCAACATTAGTTGGGAATCTGGAGTCCAGACCACTCACACCTTTGCCCCCAGACAGTCCGCAGAGGAATGCAGAGTCTAGGATCCTTAGGGATCCAAGCCATATAGTTTGAAAATCGCTGGATTACAGAATAAAATGATCTTGCCTTCCATGACCTGGCCTTAGTTTATCTCCTTAATTCTGATTCTTTGTCACTTAATATCTTATAGCTTATATTCTACAGGAAAAATCCTGAGAAAATAATAAATATTATTTTTCTATATTTGTTTTACAGATGAGACAACCAAGTTATGGCATGATTAAATAACATGCTCAAGGAGACACAGTGATCATGTGAAGTAGTGTGAGCCCAGAGTCCACACTCCTATCACAACTTTACCATCTTTTTTTTTTTTTTTAAGATTTTATTTATTTATTTGACAGAGAAAGAGAGAGACAGCCAGAGAGGGAACACAAGCAGGGGGAGTGGGCGAGGGAGAAGCAGGCTCCCTGCTGGGCAGGAAGCCTGATGCCGGGCTCGATCCCAGGACCCTGGGATCATGACCTGAGCCGAAGGCAGACACTTCACCGACTGAGCCACGCAGGTACCCCACAACTTTACCATTCTTGCCACAGATCAGACACCATCCTGGGTGGATATTCCTGAGCGGAGTCTAGGTTGCTATTTGTTTAGAAAGAGAGATGATGCAGAATATTTCATCTTTGCCTTCAGAGAATCCAAGCAGAAACACTTAAGTACCCTTAAATGCACTCAAATAAAAAGTGCAATTAATACAGCTCTGAGAAGGACAGATTCCCGATCTGTAAAATATTGACCTTAAAAGATTGTTAGGATTAAATATGATAATGTATATGGAAGTCCTCTGTAATCTTGAAAGCAGAGAGCAGAAGCACAAATGTTCACAGGAGCCAGGCAGGTAGCATAAATGAGTTTAGCTATCCAGGTGGGGACAAGGCTTAGAAAGGAGTCTTGCCTCATTTAAAGGGGCAATGGCTACTCAGTTCCAACAGACTGTTGCCAGGGATTCAGAAAGTATGCCAGTATTGCCAACATTTCTGATTTTTTGAAAGCAATCTTCTGAATTTGTGGGTCAAAAAAATAAATGTTTTTAAAATCACCGAGGATCAAACAAAGTACCAGGAATCTGAGAGAGGATTTGGCCTTAAGGCTGCCAGTTTGCCCCTCTGCCTTGTAAAGGGCTTCAGGGATGCTGACTTTGTTGTTAGAGATGTGGAACCTCACAAGTGCAAACCATCTTGGGGCAGAGGAATTTGAAGTCCAGAGAGCCATCCTCCCTAGGTGGTGTGATTTTAGCAGGGTCCAGAAGAAGGAGACTCTAATGATTGAAGAAAGGAAGCAAACATGATAGGTGGGAATCATCAAGCAGGCAGAAAATTAGAAGTGTCTGAATCAATCTGCTCTTTACAGTCAAAGGACTCAATCAAGGTGGAAAACAATAAAGAGAAAACTAAAATCAATGAGTTCCAAATGGTTTGTTTTTTGAACCCTGGCTCCAAAAGGGAGTCACATAAAATGCTGCTAGTATCTTCCCTAGGCACTTTAGTTTGCTCACTTCCCCCCAAAAAACAGAGGAAAACAGAACAAAACACTACCCCTTTGCACTGAGCTTTGTGCAGGATTCATAAATTGGAACCTGTCACTCTTCTGCTTAGAACCTTTTATGACTTCTCTTACTATAGTCAAGGAAATAAAAACCAAACTCGAAAATTTCAGCAGATAACCAGAAACTATAAAAAAATTCAAAAGGATAAAATAGAAATTGAAACATAAAAAAACATAGTAAACTGCCTTTCCCCCAAGTCTCTTTAGTCAGTCATCCTCATCCTGATTGATGGGAATTTTATCTTTTTAATTGCTCAGGCCAAATAACCTGGAGTCAAGGCTGACTCTCCGACCTCTCTCACACCCTACATCTAATCCGTTGGGAAATCTTGTTGGCCCAACCTACAGAATATATCCACAGTCTAAGCACTTCTACCATCTCTACTGCTGATACCCTCACTCAGGCCAACATCATCTCTCACCTGGATTATTGAAATGGTCTCCTGTAGTTCTCCTGCTCTATTCTTGTTTTCTATATCAGTAATTATATGCTACATTATGGTGCTCAAATAAATATCATCAATCTCTCAGTGACTTAACCAACAAAGTTACTTCTTGCTCTCTTTCACATTAAACGTAGGTTAGTTAATGGAGGGACTCTCTTCACTGCAATTTCTTACCAACCCAGACTGACAAAGCATCCATCATTGCCAGTCATGTGATAGAGAAAGAATTGCCCAGAGGCCCTTAAAGCTTCCACTGGGAAGTGAAACATAGGACTTCTTGTCACATCTCATTGGCCAAGCCATGGCCATGCCTAACTTCAAGGGGGCAGGAAAGTGCAATCCAACCATGTCCTAGGGAATCAGAAATAATTTGTGGACAGCGCTAATGACTATGGCACCCTCCTAGGATCTGTTCTCAACCTAATAGACCGAGTGAACTTTTTAAAACATAAGCCAGATGGTATCACTCTTCTGCTCTCCATTTCCCTCTGAGTCAAAGTCAGAGTTCTTATGATTACTACAAGGTGCTACATGATCTGATGCCCCATTAATCCTCTGGTCCCATGTGTCCTACTTCTCATTTCTCTACTCACTCCATTCCAGTGCTACTGACCTCCTTCCTTTTCCTCAAACAAGCCAGGCACACTTTCATCTTTGGGCTTTTGTAGAAGCTTTTCCCTCTGCCTAGAACACTCTTCCCTAGATATATGCATGGCTATCACCTTCATTTTTTTTTTTTTTATCTCACCCCCTTCAAGTTTTTGTTCAAATACCATTTTATTAAGATTGCATCCAAGGGTGCTTGGGTCGCTCAGTTGGTTGAATGTCCGACTCTTGATTTCAACTCAGGACATGATCTCAGGCATGAACATGTGATCAAGTCCCACGTTGGCTTCCATGCTCAATGGAGAGTCTGTTTGAGATTCTCTCTTTTTCCCTCTGCCCACCCCCACTCTCTCTCTCTCTGTTTCTCAAATAAATAAATAAATAAATCTTTAAAAAAAGATTGCATCCATACATCTCTATGTTTGACTAGAGGATCCATAGTTCTAGCTGCATTATCTTGAGAAATTTGTTAATTTTTTAAAGCTTCAACAACCTCTCATAAGATTAGAATGATGGTACCCACTTTGCTGGGTTATTACAAAGGTTGAATGAGAAAACACACACGTGGAGCTACACCCAGTTGTCATCAATATGATGCTGGTCCCTCTCAGCCATCCCCAAGCATAAAATGCACAATGGCCATTTAATGATCATTTGCAGAATGCCATTCTTTCTTGGGTTGGTAGGGACCTTAAAGACTATCTGGTCTAATGTTCTGAAATTATCTCCAGATCTTTCTTGGTGCTAACTAAGTACAATAGAGCAAAAACAAGCCAAAACCAAAACCAAGTCCCAAAATTCTATGGCCAAGTAAGTTGGGGGTGGGGGGTAGATTTTCTCCGATTTATGGTCACCTTTTGGAGATTCAGAACTCACATTACCATAGCAAAAGCTCTGAGAATCTTTGCAATAAAGAAACCTGTTCAACCCAGCATATCCCAAAGTTAATTGACCACAGAACCCTGTGGTTTTTCCCTCACATTAATGATTATTAACATCTTGTAGAACTAATGTTCTGTTGAACACAACTTAGGAAATGTTAATCTACTCCAAATCTCATGTTTACCTGAAAACTACACCATAGACCAGAAAGGTTAAGCACTCATCCCACTGTGACACAGAGGTAGGGTGACACTGACCATGACTTGAATACAGTTCAGGGTCATGTTTCCTATTTTGCACCCACTTCATAAGAAATAAAGTCATCGAACATGAAAAAAGAAAGACTGTGGCTCTCACAGTCCATTTTCATTCTTTCATGTTGCTCTTGCAGAAAGGGATCCTCTTTTTACCCTCAAGCTTCTCTATCCACTTTGGATTTCATGGTGCACAAACATAAATAAGTAAAATATTTAGAACAATGTCTAGCAGAACTGTTAGGTATTGTTTATCTGTGCCAATGTGCCTTGCTAGACTGTATGTCTAAATGAGGGGGAAAATTGCTCTATAAATAACAGCAATAATCACCCTATTGCTCTACCTTGCAGGAGAGCTCACAGACCAAAAGTTACAGATAATCTGTTATTTCCTAGATCCCCTTCCTGCCCTCAAAGTCCTCTGTGCCATGATTGACTCACCACATGCTCATGCATTCTTTATCATTTTCTCCTATTTTGTGCAATGGGATGTGATAGATAGACATTTTCTGGGGCTAAAAGTTTGTAGGTGAAATGGGTGCCTGGGGCCAGAGGTTCGACACAGACTGTTGGAAACACAGTTCCTGATTGAGTATTGTGATATATTCTTACTTGGTGTTCCTTGGTTTATTAAAAAAAAACAGTGTATAAGAGCTATCTCTGAAGTGATATTTACATCTATATTGTTATTTATGTCTATAAAGATCATGTGTTTCAGTAATATATAGTTGACCCTTGAACAACATGGGTTTGTACTGCATGGGGCCACTTATATGTGGATTGTTTTCAATAAATATATTAGAAAATTTTTTGGAGATTTGCAACTTGAAAAAATGTGCAGATGAATCATGTAGCTTAGAAATACTGAAACTTTTTTTTATTATTGTAAGAATATAGTACATAATATATAAGATATGTGTTAATCTACTATTAATGTCATCAATAAGCCTTCTGGTCAGCAGTAGGCTATTAGTAGTTAAGTTTTGGGGTCATCAAAAGTTATATATGGATTTTCAACTGTGTGAGGGATCAGCATCCCTAACTCCTATGTTGTTCAAGGGTCAATTGTACTTTATTCTCAGACTTTGTGATAATACATGCAAAATCATGTTTCTGGTTGACACATCGTTGTGTTGTAACACATTCTTTCTTCTCTGATCTTTATGAGATCTTGGTTCTCATTAGCTTATTTATGTCTCATAATTACTCTATGTGATGGACAGGGATAATGTGACATCCCTTTTTTATAGATGAGTAAATTGAACCACTGATCAGAGAGGCATCTTGCCCAAGATCAGATATCTAGACATTTGAAGAGCTTGGGCACACTCTTATCATTTGACTTTTAATCCTAGACTCTCTTTACACTCATGACTCCTGACCTAGGAAAGTTGTATTAAATACTCCTGCCTTGTATCTGAATGGATTCCTGCTCAGTGACTTGAAAACTACACATGGTGGAGGCCAAGGTCAGAGGTGATAGACTATACATGCCTAAGATGCTAACTCCCCAACAAGAAGCTCACTAAGATCACTGTGGTTCAGAGCTGAACGGACAGATTTTTTCTCATTCTATCTCCTCACCAAGGCTACCTTTAGTAAGAGAAAGATTTTATATAATCACAACACCAGTATATTGTATGTATAATAGATTTCTATGTATTAGTCAATGAGATGTATACAAGTAGTAAAATACATTATTTCTCCCAAAGTAAGAATAGCTTTAATGTGTTAGTTTTTCTGATTACAAAAGCAATACATGTTTATTGTAAACAATATGGAAAACAGAAACCTATGGAAAAGAAGGTAGACATCACCTTATTTCCTGCACTCTGAAGACAACCAATATTAACATCTTGGTGGGTACTCTCCACCAAGGTGGGTGCTCACCCTGCTCATATGTCTGTGCAGGAGACAACACAAGCCTCTCTAGCTTTGCTTTTCTGACATGATTGCTTCAGTGTCATTCATAAACATCAACAATTTAATCAGTCTTGGGGGAATGGCACTGGAAAAAAGAAAATCCTGTCTGGTGTGCCTGTAAAGCATCTGTTCTTAACTCTTATGAGGTCGTAGACCTGTTTGAGATTTTGATGAAAGCCATGGATACTTTACACAGAAAAAAAAATCTACCCACATACACAAGATATTTTGCATATGACATTAAGGAGTTCATGGATTCCTTTAAACCCACCTATCATTCCCCTGAAGCCTTCAGGTTAGAAAGACTCCTATCGTAAAAGAAAAAAGATTCATTTATAACACTTATCACAATCTGTATTTATATATTTATTTGCTTACTTATTGATATTTCTCTAACTAGATTGTGTCACAATAACAGAGATGGTTTATTGTATTCAAAATGTACACCCACTGCCTGGTAGCTAATATATGTCTCAGTTATTTGTGAAATGAATTGAATGAATGAATGAGTTAGTGCTTATTGGTGTTCCTTCTGTACCCAGCAGTAAGTTATGCATTATATAAACAGGTGAACAGTCTAGAGGAGAAGTAGGGAGGGAGATGTTTGAATCTGCTATTTTAATACAAATATAAAGAAAGATGGTAGTGTGGTGGTCATTTGGGGAAGAGATGATATTTATTGCTCAGTGGGAGTGGGGTTGTGAACTGTATTTCATCCAGGTAGGGAGAGAACAGTAGTAGCCCAAATCCCTGAAAACCGTGCCTAAAGGTCTAGTCACAGGAGGGTCTTTGTATCTACTTGGTAGAAGTTTTCTGACCTTGATCCATGATGCGAAGGCATAACCAGCATTGTCCACCATTTTCCCAGGCCTTTCTTCCCTTTTACATTGTTGCAAATTTCCACTTTTCCCTAAATTCAAGGCCAGCATGCTGAAAATCCAGCCTCAGTTTCCCTCACACTCAGTCTCTAGAAGACCATATATGATTGTCCACAAACACAGAATTCTTTATTGGCTACATTTCAATGGAAAATAATGCTCTTTACTCCAAATCATTGGTGTTGTCAGTTATCAGGTTTGCCTCTGAAGTGTTCCTTAAGCTTCATTCCACCGGGCTCCTTCTTGAGAGCCTGGGGTTCAGGCTTGAATATCTAATGCAGCTGGGCTTCAGAGAGAGGGAAAAGAGAGCTTCATTCTACTAAGGTATTAAGCAATGCACAGAGCCAGGGCATCATCTTTTGGCCTTTACTGCATGTCATTACCTTGTTCAGTGTACTCAGCGCTAATCGCACAATAAACACAAATGTGTTTGGTGAGCTGAGCAATGCAAAGCAATAAACTGGATGGGAAGATTAGATCACAGCCATGCTGTCGGGTGAGAGGCTCAGGCAGAGGTGAGTGGGAATGAGCATGGGCTAGTGGAGTGGCACTGAGTCTGTTTGCTGCAAAGCAAGTATACAGCCCTTCAAGATAGGATCACAGGAATGTTCTTGCCCCTTGCCTCTTCCTCTCTCCACCTCACTTGCCTTCCTAGCTTCTAGCCCCAACTGTTAAAATGAGAATGCCTGGAACCTAGTAGGTAATCAATAAACACATGCTGATTTAAACAGAGAGACTATTTGATTAGGTTATCCAAACATTTATTGAATGCCTCTCTTCCAGGTATTATGCTAGGTGATAGAAGTGAGATGATGTTCCTGCCATTGTAGGTTCTAGACCAGAAGAGGGAAATTCACACATAATAAAAAACATCTATAATGTCATAAAGGCTAGAATAGACTTATGTTATTGTTTTTTGAAAGAACAAAGAAAGAAGTGACTCTCTTAGCCTAAAACATCGGGAGAACATATAAAAAGTGATATGTGAGTCTGTATTTGCTTAATCCACATTGAGCACCTTTGACATGCCACGTGTTTTATAAAGTATTGAAAATAAAATGGTGTAAAATCAATTTGGTCCCAAAGGAGCTTACATTTTACTGAGAGAAACAGGTAATGAAAAGGCATTTGAGTCCAAGTACTTGAGGTAGATTGTAATATTGTTTACAATTATGAGTTTCCTCCTCTGTAGCAGTATTATATATACCCATTCCTGCCCTGCCACCCTGGGAAAGAAATATAATTTCCGGCCCCACTGATGTTGGGCTTGGCCATGTAACTTGCTCTGGCTAGTCATGTGAGTGTATGTGACATACACCATGTCCTATGAGGAATTTTACATTCTGTTGGATTGTTCCATTCAGCTTCTTGTTTTCTTATGCCAACTGCCATAAGAATAGCATGTTTCAGAGAGAGGTGCCCCTTAAGCATGGGTCCTAGAAGAGAGGTTACATGGAACAGACTGAACCTGACTCACAGGCTGAAACAGAGACTCATCAGCCAGATATCTTTTTGGTTTGGCTGTAAGTTACTGAGACTTTGGAGTTGTTTGTTATGCTGTGTAACCTAGTGCAACCTAATGTAGTGGTATAGTAGAGGTAAGTAGAGAATACAGAGAGAAAACATTCAAAAAGTTCAAAAGCTAGTCTTGAGCAATGGTCAGCAAAGACTGACTGGAAGAAGAGGTAATCTAAGTTGAGTCCTGAGGAAAGAAAACTTGGAAGCAGAAGGATGATCCAGGAAGTGGGAACACTCATGTAAAGGCCCAAATGTAAGAAAGATGTGATATACAAGAGGATCTGGCAATAATTTAGTATAGTTGAAGTTTAATTATGAACCTATATGTGTATAAAGTGTGGAGAGTGTGTGGAGGACAAGTTGGGGAACAGATTAGTGACACACAAGACTGGAGGTAAGAAAAGTCACCTCTTAAAGACCTTTCTGTGCTATGTCAGCAATTTGGACTTCATCTTTTGGACTATAGTCATTGAAGGCACTTTGATGGTGGTAAGGGAAAGTGACTTGGCATTTGAAAGTGATCATACTGGCTGCATCTGGAAGACTGACTGCAGAGAGAAAGAAAACTTGAAACCAGGGAGGCAGCTGAGAGGATTTTGCCACACAAGTGCGGGAGACAGGTTGAGCAGAGAGAAAGGAATGTAGTCTGAAGATACTCAGGGGCCAGAATCAAGAAGACATGGTAATCGGTGAGGGGTGAAGTAGAGATAGGAAAGCTGGGGGACTTGCAGGTTTTGGAGCAGCAGTGAATGAATGGTGATGCTATTGTCTCCATTAGGGAAATAGTACAAAGATTGGACTTAGGTGTGGGTAAGGGGGAGATGACGGGGAGTTCAATTTGGGGCATCTAACTGAAGATCTCCTTTAAGTGTTGGATATATGGTCTGGAGCTCAGGAGAGAGATCTGGCTAGAGATAGAGAATCAGGAATCATTATGGTAAGATGGTAATTGAAGCCTTGGGAACAGATTTGAGTGAAAGTATATAGAATGAAAAGAGTGTTAAAAATGAAGCAGAAATGGTGTAGGAGCTATTTGTTTCAGGAACCATAGCTGTGAGGCAGGAAAAAAGACGGATGTGTAGTTCTGGGAACATGTTGGGATGCTAGGGGTTGAACTGTGTCCCCTGAGAATTCATATGTTGAAGTCCTAACTCCTAGCACCTCCAAATGTGACCTTATTTGTAAACAGGGTCATTGCAGATGCAATTAGTCAAGAGAGGTTATTTTGGAGTAAGATGGGCTCTAATCCAATGCGACTGGTGTCCTTATAAAAAGAGAAATTTGGACACAGAGAAATGCACACAGAATGCCATAAAAAGATTGGAGTTATGCTGCTACAAGCCAAGGAACTACTGGAAGCCAGGAGAGACCTGGAACAGATCCTCCCTCAGTGGCTTCAAAGGGACCATGGCCCTGCTGATAACTTAAACTTGAATTTCTGCTTCCAGAACTGTGAGACAATAAATTTCTGTTGTTTATGCCACACAGTCTGTTGTTTATGCCACACAGACATCACCTTATCAGTACAGTACTTTCTTATGACAGTCCCAGAAAACTAACACAAAGGAGAAGGATGGGGTTTTGTTCTTTGATTACTCTGTTTAACATGACATATTTAAATGGCAGTAGGAAAGGCCTGGCAAGGGAAAGAGAGGTTGGATATACAGGAGAGAGAAGATGTAATTGTTGGAAGGAAGCCTCTGAGGAAGGAAATGCAATCGAGAGCACTGAGGAATGACAGCAGAGGAAGAGCTTGGCTTCCACTGTGGCCACACAGGTGGGTGTGGATATAAAGCTGTTTGAAGGCAAAAAAAAGAAGAGCTTGAGAAATTTTCAGGTTGATGTTCCTTTGGAGTCTCTATACAGACATCACCTTATCAGTGAAGCCTCTCTTTACCATCTATTTAAAATATCAATTTGTCCCTTCCCTGCCCCTTTTTTTTCTCCATGACAACTTCACTATCAGAGATACTCTGTAGTGGTAAACTTGCTCATTTATTTACTGTCTGTCACTTCCCAATAGAATGTAAGCTCTACAAATTCAGGGATTTTCATCTCTTGTGTTTACTATTGTATCCCTAGAACCCAGAAGTATCCTTGGCTCGTAGAAGGGGCTCAATAAATATTTGCTGGATGAATAAACGGATGAATGAATGGTGACTTCTATTTTTTTTTCCCAGTGAAATGGGAAGCAATATCATCTGCTGAGGGAGGAGAAGAGAGCGTGACAACGGGGAAGAGAAGTGTCTCAGGAAGGGTAGAAGTATCATGGTGAAATGTTAATGTACCAGTAGCATTTGGAGACCATGAAATAGTTTGAAAGTTGTGATTTTTTTCCCAAAGGTTCTTAGCAGCCCCCTATAGGATGATAGAAGACACCTGGATAGATCCAGGGTTGAAGATTTTTTCAGGTCAATATAATGGAAAGGAAAGAAGCATGGACGTTTTGGAAACCTGGCAGGAGTATGGTTGAAGTATTAGACAATGGATTCTTACCCAGATAGAGAAAAGGAGAAGGCAAGAAAGGACTGACTGATTGGGAAGGAAGAGAAAATCATTATCATTCCTTATGATAATGAAATTGAGAAATCCAGGTTCCACGGGTTGCATATCCTAATGAATGGAGGTATGCAAGGATAGTCTGTGTGAGAAGGAGCTGAGATGATCTGACAGGAGATGTGGTTAATCCCACATGGGAAAGAGTCTTATGTACTGTATTTAGAGATTGTTGTTATGGAAAAGCCTGTGAATTTGGAATCCAGACCTATGCTGAATTTGGACTCTGAAACTTACTAGAGTATGATCTTGGGTGAATTATTCTCTCTAGGTATCCGCTCTCTCATTTTTAAAGTACGGATAATAATAACATCTTTCTCATGGAACATTTATGAGGTTTGAATGAGATAAGATATGTAAATGCAACTACTATATTTAAGAGAATAAATCAGATGACATATGATACTGCATATTGCCTGTATGGAATAAGTGTTTAATAAATATTGGTATTCTATTTTGCTGTTTGTCTGCTCATTCTGTTTTCTTTTTAAACTAAACATTCACACTTAGAATGTAGATGTGGGCGGGGTACAGAAGAAATGGGGGATTTTTTATTCATCTGGGTAGTTTTTGTTTGTTTGTGTTTATCAGATGGTCCTGCATTTGGCTTGAACTTCACGTCCCAGTCTCCCCCCACTGGCTACTCTGCCTTAGTCAAACAACCTGTAGTCTCCTGTACGTGACTTCACCCTCTCTGGGCTTTTGCCATTCTCAGTAAATGCCAGCCCTCTCTTCCAATTCCTGATTCTTTGAAAGGCTGGATTAAAATTCTGTTCCTTCAGGAATTCCTCCATATTTTATCCTCTGCTACATATTGTCTTGGAGCTGATCTCCCTTGCACTCTAGAGGGCTTTCATACTGTTTCTTGGCATCGGCAAGCAGGGCAGAGATCTGCCTTTTCCAGGTTCTGGATCCCATGGCCACCTGCCCTTTCCAAGACTCTGAGGAATGGAAGAGTCCAAGTATCCCCCTGATCCCCCGTTGCTCAGCAGTTGTGTTCTCACATCCTCTCTGAGGCTGATGTCCTTGTCCAACCAGGCCTCCAGGTGCAGGCTGCTAGGTGGTGCTTCCCTGCTGTTTTACTGTTTCCCAGCATCTCCCAATGCTTCTAGCACCTCTCGCTTCAGTCGAAGATATTTTTTTCTTAATATTAGACATGATTTCAATATTGTCTCCACCTCGATCCTCACCCTGCTAAGAATAGCTGCAGGAGGTAATGGGGTGCCTTTGAAAGTGTTTATGCAGATGACTACTAGGTCTTGATTTGCACACATAGCTCTGGCGTTAAGGTAGAAAACAGATGGTAGAAGAGAATAAAGGGAATCGCAGAGAAAGTGGGTAACGTGGAAGTCAAGATGCTTGTCTTGGCGGGGGACTGGGAGAAGAGAGAGGTTCATTTGACCTCTGAGTAACTTTTTGTTTCTAGGGAATTAGATATTGGGTAAAATGACTTGAGTGCTTCATAGTTTATGTTTGACAGACTGGTCAAGACTCAAATCCTGACTTTTCCATTATTGTGTCTATAACCTATACTAATTACATCATCTTTAGCTTCAATTTTCTTATATGCAAAATAGAAAAAATAAAACTCACCACAGAGGACTATTGTCAGGATAACAGAAGCTCATGTATCCTAAGGGCCTCTCATAGATGTCCCATCTAGCAGTAAGGAAGTGCTCACTAAATGGAGTAGTGGCTATTGTTGATTTTGTTGTTACTGATTTCCATGGGTCTCTGGGTTGGGAAATCTCTGAGTTTTTTCAACAGGTGGATAATCATGAGATTTATAGATAGAAAATAATGTTTGGCTAATATATTACTTAGGGTAGATGGTAATCTCTGTAATAAAGTCACTGGAAATTAACCTGGTCTAAACAAAAGAGCAGTTTATTCCTCTCTCACCTCATGACACAGTCTGTGGAGCAGCTCTGGCATCCCCAACATGTGGCTCTGCCTCTGAGTACAAGGGCAACTGCTCTCGTTCTGTCATCTTTAAAACTCATAGGAGTTCTATTGCTAGAAGAGGAGAATGGAAAATGGGGTAGAAGAGAAAGGAGAACAGGGTGACTCTGGGCAAGGGAATTTGAGTGGGAAAAATGTCTAAGACACATCCATCCAGATAGCCTGGAAAATTCTTGGCAAGGCATGGTTAGCCCCTCATTTCCCAAAGCTAAATCAGATAAAGCTTAGTCCATGCATCTGAGTGACAGAAAATGTTAGAACCAAAGACATGGGAAGGTGATTACCACAGGAACCTTGTAAGTGGGGAATCAGGTGGTCCCCAGGTAGGACCATCATCCCAACTAGGGGCTTGATTTTAGCAGTAAAATTCCTACATCTCAGAAAATCACTCAGTCCCAGGAAAATCAAGATGGGTGGTCAGCTTTCACCCAAGTTTCATTTGGAAAAATTTTTTTCAGTGATGCTTCAGTTACTGCCAAGGAAGACAATCTTTCCTTCCTCCCATCTCCATGACAGCAACATTCATATGGGTTGAAATGCTATGCTCAATCTCTTATGGAAATACAGGGATCAAGGAAAAATATTTTATTCATTTATTCAGCAAGTTTCTTGGACATAACGACCCTGAGTTCTTACTTGAAAGAGATACTGATTTCTCAGGCACAGTAAGGTGGAGAGAGAAGTGGGGCAGAAGTATGGAGAGGACCACGTTGGGTAGGAAGAAGAGAGGAGGCAGCTAGCTGTCTGATACAAAGGGCATCTGAATAGCTGGAACATAAACTTTGGAGTTGAGACTTAATAAAAAGGAAGTAAGTCGGTTGAATGATTACCCCCCTTCAAAAATCTCCCCACTCTCTGAACCCTCACCTTCATCACTTCCTTCCAGCATTAGGTGAGCTGGTTGTTAGAACCATGTACAGATCCTAATACATTGATGGAAAGTCCTCTAAGAAAACTTTATCCTTAACCCTGATGTTCAACGTTCTGGAAAGCAGGTGGATTAAGTCAATCAGAAGAGGATCACACATCAGTCTGTGAGTGTCCCAGAAGTCCTGACTCGCAGTCCTCAGTGTGCCCAGCCAGGAAACATGTAAATAAATACTAGAAAGTATGAGCTTTCAAAGTGCAAGCAAAGCACTTACTAACTTCTTCTCCTCTAGAAGTGTCTAATGTTGGCTGCATATGTCTCTCATATGGAGCTGTGTTAAGCTGGTCTAGGGTCCAGGGAAATTATGAAGTAAGACGTTCTTCCCAATGTTGTCCATGAATAATATTTCAAGTATTAACTAAAATAAGTTATTAATTTAATCACAGGTTGCCATGATTGAGTCCAGCCAAAATCCTCTTTGATACTTACATTAACATTTGCCATAACTTAAACTGAGTGAGTTTCTCCTCCTGAAACAAGGTCCTGATCTAGCCAAGGGTTAATGTCCTAGGTCTCTTCTGTTCCAGATACATTATTAGCAACATCAACAGGTACTCATAAGGAACCACCTGGGATGCATTTCTTGGCTCTGGCACAAAGAATAATAAATTGTTCTGTTCTGGACTGAACTGCCCCCCTCCCCCCACAGCCCCCCACAAGGTCATAGTTTAAGCTTTAATCCCCAATGTGACTGTATCTGGAGATAGGGACTTTAAGGAAGTCATTAACATGAAGTGAGATCAGGAGGGTGGGGCCCTAATCCAATAGGACTGGCGTCATTATAAGAAGAAGAGATATCAGATCTTTCTCCCTATCCTGAACCTCTAACCTTTACACACACAGAGGAAATGCCATGTTGGAACACAGAAAGAACATGGCTGTCTGTAAGCCAGGAAGTGAGCTCTTACGCTGGCACCTTGACTGTGTGCTTCCAGCCTCCAGAATAGTGAGAAAATAAACACGTGTTGTTGAAGCCACCAGCTCATGGTACTCAAGTGGACTAATTCATCCTTTTGAAAGATGTCTTCAAGTCTCTTCCCCTAATGCCACAACCCAGGCTCTTCACTGAGTGAGAAAGAAAAGAGGAAGGGGTGGCTCCTGCACTTCAATCAGCCAGAGAGCTATATTTTTGCTGGGAGAAAGGGAGTGACCTGATCCTGCACAGACTTCTGCATTTTTGGGGGGTTCCTCTTTGCCCTCAATAGGATGAGGGGCAGGAAGGACTCCTAGGGAGGACAATTAAATGACAATGGCAGGAGAGCACTTGAATCTGTACATCTTAGGCAGGGTTTCAGGTGTGTTTGGGAGACCAATCCAGGTTACATTGTATCTTTGCTGGAAATATGTCTTCTTTCCTGCTCTGTGGGCAAATGGGCATCTCTATCTCTAAGACATCCCGGGGGTCCTTTTTTTCTAGAGAAACTAAAGCCCACCTTTTCTAGCCAGTCCACCTGCATAAAGCAGCTCCCACTTCTTAGCCAGCAAGAAGCATTGTCCCAATCATCCACACAACATCCCAACAGAGTTTAAGTGGGAGCATATGAGGAACGATAAGGGATGCATCTGGAAAGCCCGATGGAGTAAAGAATGGGGTGATCCCTCTCCTGCACGTATGAAGAATTCATGGGTATCCTTGCTGCAGCCACTTCATTTAGTCAGAACTTTTGCAAAGGAAGCATGCATAATTGAAAGGTCAGAACCAGCTCCTCCTCTATGAGAGCAGAGGGGGGGGGGCATGTCTGCGTGCTGGTTGGTGCATGCACACAGCAGTGTAGGGTGGGCACTGTGAGAACAACTTCTGTGGCCTCAGCATTACTTTATACTTAGTGCCTCAAAATTGGCACCCTGTTCAGTATGGAGTATTTCTTACCTAAGCGGATGGATGCTGGATAGTCATCATGGAATGGATGTTGTTGAGAGGCAATGTCCATCTCCTGGGTAGCTGATCTAGAATTTGGATTGATAACTATTTCTAACTGTAAATCATGGCACATGATGGATCACAAAATCAATGTCCTGGGCCATGGGCAGCATTTTTTAAAATGAATGGGCTAGAATAGAATAAAAACTTACAGTACACACACCAGACTCACACACACACACACACACACACACTCATACACACAATGTGTCCTGGTATAAAATGTGCATTGCAATAACATTTTTGAAAGCCATTGGAGTCTATGACCTTTAAGTTCCTCTTACACCTGAAATCCCATAATTCCATGATTCTTCTAATTTGTGCTGAGCACTTTGTGAGGTTTTGCAGATACAAATATATTTAAGATGCATTTCCTAAATGGAGGACCTAGTCCAGGGAAGGGAAAGCCAGTTAACACTTCCAGGCTTCTACCCTCGAGCAGGCACTCTGCTAACTCTTTCTGTAGTTACTTCGTTTAATTTCAGCAAAAAGCCTGTGAGATATGTATTTTTCTTTTCATTTTCTGGGTAAGGAAACAGGCTCAGAAAGGTTAACTGACTCCATATAGGTCACGGAGCTCTCCTGGAACACAGGACTTCACATGAAATAATAAGGAACTGATATAATACAATGCAAAATTACATTCCAAAATGTTTGCTATAGGCAATTATGATCATAGGGAATCCATGAGGGAAATCAGTGTGAAATGTCCCATGCAGGCCAACTGGTTCTCAATGGTAACTTTTGTGAAGGAGACCATCCTAAGTTTGGGGAAGTGGAATGAAGAAGCAGAGACAGTTCAGATCCATTAAAAAAGAAAAAAACAGAAAACAAAACAAAAACAAAACCCCATTGACTACATTCCAGACCCTGCGTTAGCAAGTGGAACACAGCAAACACCAAATATCCTCATTCCCAGGGAGTATAACCTTCGGGGCAGGTGCTTGCAGAAGGAAGCACTGGGGGTAGAGGCTGCCTGTCTTTATATCCAAAAGCATATTGAAGAGACTCAAGCAATTTTCTGGTGCCTGGAACTTAGAGTTGTAAATAGGTGGCCATGTAAAAGTTATTCTTTTTTTTCCCAGGCTACCAGGTTTCACTGATTAGAGAAAGAACAATTTACTGAATAGCATAGAAGGGCTGGAAGAGCCTGCTTTTTCAGAGCAGCCAAAAATACAATCAGGGAGTTTCTCAGGCAGCGAAGGATCTTATTCAGCAACTTGAATAAAACCAAGGTACATCCAATGAGCCAAAGTATGGATTTGGATAAGATTCAACCACGATGCTTCATGCACAGAGCTAGTCCCGGCACTGCGCACCCAGGGCCCAGTCATCTTATGGGTGTCTCACCTCTGATGCTCAGTCATAGCCCTCTTATTATTCTGAGTCGACATGCCAGGGCTAACATATCTCCTTAGTGTCGAACTAGTACCCACCATGTGGTTCTTTCCAACATTTTCTCATCGCTGTATCACATCTTCTATCAGAGCCAACAACTGTGGCCTGGATTTCATTCTTTGTCCTATTCTGTGTTCCTCTACCAGCTTTTCTGTTTTTACAAAAGCTCAGCAAAATGTGTCTTTGTCCATCTCTCTTTCTCCCACTCATGTCATTCCCAACTCATGCCTCAAAGAATGCCTATAAGGCATCCTTTACACACAGAACACATGCCAATTCTTCAAACACCTGCCATCTCTCCAACTAAGCTCCTTTAGGAAGTTTTCCCTGACTATAGATGAGAGAGACCATCCACCTTATAGAAACATCCTTTTCAAAAAACTATTTCTCAAAATGAATTGAGTGCAGCAGAAACACAAAATCGTTAAGAATGGCAGTTTCTTTATCTTTGCTATGTGGCCTTAGAACAGGTGTTTCCAATGGAGGGAATCCCTTGACTTTCTACTACCTTATCATGTGCCACTCATGGCAGTGTTTAGACAACAGAGGCAACATTGGGATAGACCAATCCATTCACACACAGTTCGTGAATTTCTTATGTGTGGTATCCTGCGCTAGGCATATGTACTGGGGATATAGAAGGTTAAAACAGAACCTATGTCCTTTGGTAGCTTGGTTGAGTTGGAAAAGGGGGATGCAGATATATTTGCAAAGTATTTCTGACAAAGGACAGAATCCTAAGTGGGAGTGACCTGTATGATTCTGAATTACTCTAGTCAGGTGATCTTGCTTGTTTCTGTTTTCTCTCAGACCCAACAGGCCCACAATCTTTCTGAGGATGATCGAATACCTTCTTGGTTCCTGGCTTCCCTTGCCCCCATGGTGTGTCCCCGCCTTTCACCTGCCCTGCCCTTCCCAGCAGTCAGGAGATGGCTCCCCGAGGATGAATAAGAGAGGTGGATTTCATTCTCCATGCACTATGCTCAGTTCTGGGAAGGGCATCCTGATGAGCCAGGAGCTTCGAGCAAGTGCTGAGGGTGTTAAATAATACAAAATGCACTGTTTATGTTTTTTAAAATAACCCAAATAAAAGCCAAATATTTTCTAATACTGCACATGTGAGTTTCTCAGTTCTTTTATTTTTTTTATAGAAATATTTCATGATCATGTTTTCAAAAGAATACATGAAGATGGAAATATGCAAAATGAGATGTGAAAGTCACTCTTCAGCCTTCCTTGGCCCCAACCCCAAGGTGAGCACTGTCTACCCATTGATTCACTTCCATTCCCCTCTCAAGATATATGCACATGTATACTTACCTTTTATCAATAAATGGATATTATACTCATCGTGCCTTGATTTTTTTCATATAATAATTTCATTCAGAGATATTTTAGTACACACAGCCTCACCCCATTCTTTTAAACAGCTATATAGCATTCTGTAGAATAGAACAAATGTGTACTTTAAAACATCCCTTCTGATGGATATCGGGGTGGTCCTCATTTCCATTACTACAATTGACATTGCAGACAACACACTTGTAGATGGTTCTTAGTGCCTCTCCATATTTCTCCAGAGTAGAGCACCTAAACATACTAT
Organism: Phoca vitulina; assembly: GCF_004348235.1. Taxonomy (NCBI): domain Eukaryota; kingdom Metazoa; phylum Chordata; class Mammalia; order Carnivora; family Phocidae; genus Phoca; species Phoca vitulina. Next base: position 6,621,054 of record NW_022589737.1, read on the forward strand.
TGTTGACTAAAAGAAAATGCACATCTATATGTTGATTGACACTGCCCAACAGTGTGTGAAATGTTCTTTTCTTACATCTTCAACAACCCTCAATACTGTCAATATTTTAAAAATATTGCCAATCTATGGCAGGAGGTAGAGTAGAGAATCTCATTATTGTTTAAAATTGAATACCTGTGCATATTAGTAAATTTGAAGATCTTCTCATATGTTTATTTATTTATTTATTTGTATTTCCTTTCTGTGTATCTTCTGTTTGCCTGTTTTTATATTGGAGCATTGATGGGTAAGGAGATGCACCGCCAAGTTATGGGGGGAGAGTGCTCTGGCAGCCTCATAAGCATCCTCATCCTATACCCCATCTTGGAGTCAGCGTCACAGAGAATCCAACCTGTGGCAGGATGCCTGTCTTTACTGTAATGATTTGTAGGAGCACCTTAGGTATTCTGGTACCAAATAAATGTTGCAAATGTAATGGGTTCCAGACCCCCCAAAAGCAACAAGTGAAAATCTCATTTTTCTCTCACTTAATTTGATTTCAGCCCTTTCCACTAGATGGCAGAAGCTGAATCTGAGATCCAACCATCATCACTCCTTCCCTTGGGTTGGGGCCAAGTTCCTGGGGCAGGAGAGTACAAAGGTGTTGGTGGCAGGATGCATCTGGTCTTCAGCCACCTTCTCTCCACTCTGCCTCCCCTGAGAAATACCTTATATCCTGTGGTTCTTGATCTTTAAGTTAAAGCTGAATCATCCTTTGTTCCCATTCAAGGTGACTTTGCTTGCTACTTCAGTGCTATTACTTGGTGCACTGGGATAATTTGGCTATTTTGCTCATATTGGACAAGAGCGAAATCTGTGAGAACATGTCAAGCCTGTCCTCCCAGACTCATCATGAAGATGTTTTCAATCTAATGCTCTCCCGCAACAAAGGGCTGGGTTAAGAAGTAGGAACACTAGGGTCTTGCTTGGCCCTGGGCTCCACTTGGGAAAAAGAATATAAGCTTCTGTTTCTGAGTTTTCTGTCCCTAGCACACCTTCCACCCACCCCACCCCACCCCCAATATATAGTACCCTCCACCACACCAGGCTCAGCCTGTGGCAGAGTCTGGAGGCAGGATTTCTTTCTCAAGCATCCACCAGCTTGGCCCTTCTCTTTACTTCCCTCTCAACTCCTCTTCTTCCCAAAGCCAATAGAATCTTGATTGATAATCTAGACATTCAGATCTTGAGAATGAGATGGTTACAAACACATTTTTCCAAATAGTTTTTCTATGCCATGCCCAGGTTTTTGAAATTCAAACTGACTCCTTTGTTCTCTGCATTATGCTGTGTCATCTGTTCTCTGAGGCAATGAACGTAGAACACCCTCGCTGCTGCCAAAACAAGGAGGGGGCAGTTGGTGGGGCTAGGTGGCAGGTATAACATGAAGTCAGAGAGAAATCAGTTCTAATATCAAAATATTATTCTGCTGCACCAATATTTCTTTTACTTGTCTTTTAACTTTGTTTATGGAGTCTTTTGTCATGCAGACATTTATAATTTTTGTACAGAAAAGCCTGTCAATCTTTTCTTTTATAAATTCTAGGTTTTGTATCTTAGGAAAGCTTTCCAATATACAAATTAAAAATATATTCTTTGATATTTTCTTCAAAGACTTAAAGAATTTTGTTTTTTTTTTTTACCTTAAATTCTTCATCCCATCTTAAATTAATTCTTTTGTACAAGATCAAGAAAGGAAGAATCTCTCTCCTTCTCTCTCTCTCTCTCTCTCCCTTTCTTCCTTTTGGAGAGAAAATTATCATTTTCCTAACATCATTTATTTAATAGCCAATTTCTTCCCCACTGATTTAAAATACCATCTTTAGTATTAACTAAATTCCAGTAGGCACACAAATCTTGTTCTAAACTCTATTCCAGAGTATTTCAGACACAGAGTAAGGATGAGGTGGGAGTTTTAAGTATGTTTTTCTTTCAGTTGGCTTCCATTTCTGTGTATATTTCATGAAGATGAATGTGATTCACATATCTAAAGATAATATGTTTTCATGCAACGTGCCTCTAAATTTAAACAAGCGACTTCATTTTTGATCCACCTCTAAAAAACCAGTGAATTCTTCCAATTCTGGAGGGGAGAAAAAATGGTTATGCTAGACTCCTAAGAGATTTTAAAAGCTATTTTTGACTGTATGCAATTTTGTATATGATGAAACTCCATTGTATTCTTTTAAAATACTGGTAGATACATTCTGAAATTTATTTGATGATTATTCTTTCTCAGATTACTGCCTACTGGGTCAATGTTAGAATTCCATATGCCTAAGAAATCCTCTATTTCATTTAGATATTAAAAAATTTTGGCTTAAAGATATACCTAGCCTTCTCCCAATGTTTAAAGTTTAATTCGTGTCTTCTTTCTTATTTATAATGTTGCTTGCGTATTTCCTCTTATCACACTGACCTGAGCTTTAGCTATTATATTAGTCTTTCCAAATAACAACATTTTATTTTTATTGATCACGTTTTCTGTTTTGTTTCTCATATATCTTTTTCCTCTTATTGTTATTCATAACCTCCATTGACTCCACCATTCATTTTCAAATTTTCCCTTGTAGCCAACATTGGCCAATTGCTATTGTTTTGGCTGATGAAAACTACTGGGATTTTGGGAAAACATTTGCTTTCCTAATACAAGGGGGTGGACAAAGGCTAATGCACTCTTTCTTTTCTCTTTCTTCCTGTTTAGGATATGAACGCAATGTCTGGAGAAGTACTAGGCATCATGAGAGGTAAGACAAAGGCTAATAGAATTGCAAAAACATCAGCCCTGATACTGCTTAACCACTGAACCAATGCCAGTAAATGCCCATCTCTGGATTTTTTTTTTTTTTTTTTTTAAGATTTTACTTATTTGCGAGAGAGAGAATGAGAGACAGCATGAGAGGGAAGAGGGTCAGAGGGAGAAGCAGACTCCCCGCTGAGCAGGGAGCCCGATGTGGGACTCGATCCCGGGACTCCAGGATCATGACCTGAGCCGAAGGCAGTCACTTAACCAACTGAGCCACCCAGGTGCCCCTGGACTTCTTTTTAAGTAAAGAAAAACAGCAACAACAACAACTCGTTCTCTTTTTTTTAAGGCATTGAATTTAGTTTTTTGTTTGTTGTTTGTAGAAATATTCCTAACAGACATGTATGCCTCCTGAATTTATTTCTAATGTTTCTGGTTATCTAATGTCATTTAAGGCTATAAATTTTGTTGGCCACATTCCATATGATTTAATACACAATATCTTAATTCTTTCATAAATATTTTGTAATTGTCACTTGAATTCCTGTTTGAATTAGGATTTTTCTCCTTTCAATTAGTTTCTCTTATCTCTCTGTTAATTTCTAAGTTTATTGTATTTTATCTGAGAACACGGCCCACAGCATTCAGAATATTAAAATGTATTAAGATATTTTGACCTGAAGATAGTTTGTGAAAATTCCATTGTGTTTGAAAAGGATGAACATTCTCTATTTTCTTTTTTTAATTTTTTAATTTTTTATTTTTTATTTTTAAAGATTTTATTTATTTATTTGACAGAGAGAGACACAGCGAGAGAAGGAACACAAGCAGGGGGAGTGGGAGAGGGAGAAGCAGGCTCCCCGCTGAGCAGGGAGCCCGATGCAGGCCTGGATCCCAGGACCCTGGGATCACGACCTGAGCCAAAGGCAGACGCTTAACAGACTGAGCCACCCAGGCACCCCGAACATTCTCTATTTTCATAATTCAAAATTCTGTCTCTTTGTGTATCTATCATTTGCCTATTTATGTATCTATGTCTATCTATATATTATTCATGTATTTATTTCCAGATGGTTGATTTTGTCATTAAAATCTTCTAAGTACTTTCTTTTTAACTATTTGTGCACCTATGGTTTTTTTGAGAGTTATATTAATATTTTTACATGAATTGTGAAATTGCCCATTTATCCTTGCATATACAAAAGCTTTTATTTTGTAACCATTTTGTTCATTTCACTGAAACTCCTGACTATTATTTCTTCTTGGTGGATTGTACTATTTATCCTATGAATACCACCTTTTCTCATGATTAGTCTTTCCACCTGGATTTCTGTTTCTTTTGATATTAATATCATTGCACCTGTTTTTGTTATTATTTTCCTGGCATATTAATAAAACTTCTGTATTGTTTTATTTTATATGTATCATATTAAATAGTCTAAAACCGGATTTCCCCCATATGCAAATCTCTGTTTTAACAGAGAAAGTTAATGCACTCATAATTATTGATGGTGAAATCTTAGTATTTTTTCTCGTTATCTACCTCGCTGTTTTCCATATTATTCTTTGTAGTTGCTTAGTTAGCCCTGTCTCAGATTTTTTATCTTATCCATTTTTTGCATATTATCCATACATGTTTAAGTCATGAAATTAAATGTACTTTTCTAAAAATACATAGAATTTATCTAGGTGTTTTTCCTTTCCTTAAGAACACAGAATCTTAGTTTTTTAAAAAAATTTTTCTGGTTTCCTGTTCCACGGCTCTCCACCCATCAAAACCCTTGGTCTCTCCCATGTTAAAAGCATCTAATATTTGAGTTTTAGATGTTGTTTTTTTTTCTCACAAAACTGTAACATCAACAATTATTTATATTTAGCTGTAAGTATTACTGGTTTCTTTTTACTATTACTTATAGCTGTATCACTTTGGTGCTTTTTCTAATAATCACTGTATTTGATGAAACTGTCTACCAGCACCTAGTGAAGTTATCATATAGCATAACACCTTAGATGAGGTATTTCTGGAATTCAACTTCAGCTTACTATTTCATGGTATTCCTTAGTTCTGGTCCTTCTCTTTTTTTGTCTAAACTCTACTTTTGACTTCCTAAATGGTGTCCCTGCCCCCATATGAGACTTAGCATGAGCTAAAACAAAAAAAAGTAAACAAAACAAAACAAAAAACCCCCAAAACCCCCTGCAAACAACTGTTTTGCCTTAAGCCACAGATTCTAGAGTTCTTCTTTTGTGTCAGTTAGTGTCATTTACCTTGATTAAATCAATATTCATTGTATTTATAACCGCTGTTCAGTCTCTCACTTAAACTATGACCAACTTCGGGAAAACCCCCCAAATTTATGAATAGTTGTATTTGTAGTACTTGTAAACTGACTAGCTCACAGTGGATGCTAAGTCAGTACTAGCCCATCCATCACATGGATGAATGTGTGCCCGTAAATGGCAAGGATGCATTGTTACTGTATCTGGATAAGACACAGAGCCTATCACCATGCCTGAAGAAAGCTGGAACCCAGTATACACCTGCTGATAGTTTGATTTGTGAATACATGTCTTTAAGTCTCTCTTACTTGGTAGAGAAACATAATAAAGTTTTATATTACATTTAAAGGAAATAAAACCCTTGAACGTTTTTGCAATATGACCAATGTTCTTACAACGTGAGGACATCATTTGCAATCAGTGATTGTAGTGTGAGGACTGGGGGCCAGGCCTCACAAGTTTCCCTTCCAGTTCGATTACACTGCATCACCCTGATCCTTTTGCTTCTCACTTTCCCATTTATAAGATGGGGAAGAAAAATAAAGGTGAGCAAAGCATGCCACAACAAACAATAAAAACATACTAGAATTCTGGTTGTATTTTTAGCCCTTTTACTTTCATGTGTGGTTTAGATTGAACTACAGTTGTAAGTGTGGAAAGGAAAGGGGGAGAGCCTGTGTGTGTGTGCGTGCACGTACGTGCGCACACGTATAACTCTACTTCCAGCTTATATTAAGAATCCCACCTCTTGCCCCATGTAGGTGCCTTACTTGTGCAGTGACATTTCTACAAACATTTCATTTCTAATAACATCAAATACAAACATACTCATTAAAGCCCCTTCTCCCCATATAAGTTTTTGCGATTGCATGATATTTCTGGATTGCTGTAGAAGGCATGAACCATGTCTATGCGTGCATGTTTCAATTAAGATTGATAGGAAGTTGTGCACCGAGAGTCCCAGAATCCCCACTTCTGGGCACAGGCTTCCCTCTTGAATGGGATGGGTGCAGAAGCACCACTCTGCCTGGAGTCATTTCTTCCCCCATATTTTAGTAGTATATATCAATAGTATATATCAATATATTTTGATATTTTGTCGGCATATGCCACCCCCCAGAAACCTTTTCTGGACTAAATACCAAGAAGATGTATGGAAGCCTAATTCTTCTATAGGTCAATAATCTACTCTTCATTTAAAAAGAAAAAAGGAAAGAAAAGAAACAAAAGGAAAAGATAACAATTTTAATGTTAAAATCCATCTTTTGTTGGGGCGCCTGGGTGGCTCAGTCGTTAAGCGTCTGCCTTCGGCTCAGGTCATGATTCCAGGGTCCTGGGATCGAGCCCCACATCGGGCTCCTTGCTCGGCGGGAAGCCTGCTTCTCCCTCTCCCACTCCCCCTGCTTGTGTTCCCTCTCTCGCTGTCTCTCTCTCTGTCAAAAAATAAATAAAATCTTACAAAAAAAAAATAAAATAAAATCCATCTTTTGTTTACATAAAAAGTTTCTCTCCAAATAATTGTATTTGTCCACCTGATAGAAAAATAGTGCTATTTTGGTAGGAGAATCAATATATACTCTGTGGCTACTGAGTGCCAGTGGCTTTACATATATGCTGCATTTAATCCTATGAGGCTGTTGTTACGAATGGGGTGCCCACAGCTCAGGCAGCTCAAATCTCCTATTAAAAAAAAAAGCAAAGTGGAGACGCGGGAAGAATCGGCTCTGCCTCACAAAGACTACACATCTATTCTGCTTCTAGGTCTCTAATCTATCTTGCTACTTTCTTCCCTCATAAGATGGCATTTCTGTTAATGTTTTTATTACCGTCATTGCATTATCTCTGGTTTGTGTGTATTTTCTGTCTTGCTCTGTATTAATGTTAACTCATGCCTGAACCAGTGGAACAAGGGCAGGGGGTTAGGGAAGCTGAGTTCCATCTCCACCTCCACTGCTGCCTCATCATTCTTGACCAGAAGCTTCTCTCCTCATTCTCTCTCTTCTGGATATCGGGTTCTATTTCTGTCCCCCTCACTTCTCTAAGATTACTTTCAGACCTCACATGCTATCATTTTCTCTATCTCAGTCTCCCATCCAAAACAGAAATGGCAGTAACACAGACTACAAATATTTTATGAAAACATTAGGAAGTAAATTGTGTCAACATACTTTGAAAATAGAAATTCAACTTTGAGAAAGTTGTACAAAACCGTAGTGTTGTGGTTCTGTCCATAATGATAGTCATAGAATAATTTGTTTGCAAAGGACTTTAAAACTCATTGATTTTATTTCCCTACCAGTTAGCCCTTGTATCATCTTAACCTAAAGCTTATACAGAATGGTGAGAGTGACCAGCACACAAGGGAGGGACAATGGATCACAACTCTTAGAGAGACAAAGGGCAGACTATGAGGGTAGGTGGCTCAGAACACTCAGGAATGATTCAGACAACTGTCTCTGTCTTTCTTCTTCTGGGCATAAATCAAAGACTCTAGCTTTCTAGGCTGCCAATTCAACACCTTTTATAGGCACTTAATTCACTCAGAAATTAAAAATATATACATACTCCTTACAGAAAGTACCATTATTCTTCAGCCTGACACATGATTTGATTTTAAGCCTTTATATGTCTCTTCTATATCCTACTGTGGGTTAGAATCAGTCAAATGTCTGTGATGAATAGCTACTGCTGCCTAGGCTAGTCACCTCCCACATAGACTCCGTTGATACCCTCCTGGAAGAATCTTTATCTCCCTCTCTGAAAGAGTCATCAATGTAGCTGATGGGGACAGCACATGGACAAGTCAGTGGCTTGATAAAAAACACCATGCCCTCTTACCACTAGGTGTTCTGTCTCCTGCCTTGCAGAGCAACATTCAGAATCACTAAGAAAGCTGAGTCCATCATCTTTGCCAAACCCACCCTCTCCGGTTTCCATCCCCACCCTCTCTTTTTCTTTCTCCACACTCCACATACCACATACGCTCTTTTGTTCTTTTGTAACCTATGCTTTATAAGGAAGCTGAAACTCCTTCACCCTAAACTTTCAATAATAGATAATGGTTTAATTTATCTATCCCATCCAGGTATGATTCAAAACTTTCAGTTACAAAGAAGACAATTTGGGGGTAGAAGAGCAAGTCAAGGGTTATTGCTTAGGCAGAAGAGTTTTTGCAAGGAGCCATTTGATCAAACTTTGAACTAGAGCATCCAGATATATTTTGGAATAAAAGAAATAACGCTGGACAGGGAGTCAGAAGAGTTCATTCTACTCCCAGTTCTGCTTCTGACTTGTATAAATCTAAGCATGTTATTGACCTTCTCTGAACCAGTTCTCAGTGTAAAACGAGTGTGGGAGACCAACAGAAATGTTCCCGGACTCTGTTTATTTCACAGTGCTGCCCAAATCCAGCTGACAGAGTTCAGCATGTTTTTAGATAGTATTAAGATAGTATAAGGCCAAGTGATTAGGAAATACATAAGTCTTTCTTCAGAACAGACTTCTCCTCCCCATTAAGTCTCCAAATTAAATATGTACAATGGGATAAGTGGTCAAAGGCAATACAGTGGCACTTGATTTGTCAAATAGGCTGAGTCATCAATTCCAATGTAGAGAAGTAGGGTTGTCCCAGGTATCCCCAGAATGCTCCCACCTTCCTCTAAGTTCAAGCTTGATTCCCACCATAGTACTATGGTCTGTTCAGCTGCTTGGTGGACAGTAGACTACCAAGAAGAGGATGCCAGGGCCTGTGTATGTGCCAGAGTCACTCATGTGTATGACCTGCTAAAAGCCCAGGGGCTGCCGTCCCACGCGCTGCCGTACCACAGTCTGCCCAGTTAGACTAGGAGAAGCAAAGGATGGGAAGTTGTCCAAGTCTACAGGGCCGGGGACTGGATCAGGGGAGCGGGATCTCCTCTGAAGGAGTAATTTGATTTACTATGCATTTTGCCATATAAAGCACCAGAAATACCAGTTATTAGTGTTTTCACTTTCTTGCTCAGAATCAACAGCAGTTATGCTCTTCAAATTCAGTTCAAACCTTTTAAACATTTAAGACCTTCCAATTTTGGCTCAAACTACATGTACTCTCAGTTCTCTTGAACACACAGCCTCAAATCCATCCAAGTTGGATCACCTTGATTCCCACAGAGCTCTATGTTTCCCTCCAGCCCTTCACTGAGCCATTCACTTTAGTTTGAATAAACTCCCACATCCTCTTATATAAAGTTGACCAAGGTAGATGTCTTTCTTATAGCTCTAAGTGACCACACAAAGCTGCCCCGATCTTTCTGCTTTAAGTCTATTTTACTTAGAGTATAGGCAAGTATAGGGAAATAGCAGGGTCTTGGTTGTTCAGAAGTCTTGACCAAATACTACCTGGACAACTGTGGACAAGTTAGTTTACTTCTTTACTTGCAAATTAGGGGTAATGGTATTCACCCTCTAACTTAACTCATATAAGTAGAAGATACATGCAAAATGCTACCACATTCCATGGCATATGAGGTGCATTAAACGGTGGTTCACTCTCTGCACCCCAACATTTAGAAGGAGGAGGGATTTAGTCCATTTTGACTCCATCTATGACCTTATTTTAATCTCAATTTAATAATAACACTGACTATTCATTTTATAAAATATAGAGCCTCAGACACCTATATCTCTACCTAAGATGTCATATTATATACAGATATTTGCCAAAAATCAGGGAAAGTAATGTAGGAAGGAGAAGGAAGCAAAGGAAGTTTGTATTCAACCACCCTCCACATGGACCCTCTCAGTCTGGACACTTTCAGTTCCAAGTGACAGAAACTCAATTCAAAATAACAAGCAAATAGGGGAACCAAGAAGTCTAAGAATGTATGTCTGCCTTCAGGCATGACTCATCCTATTTTCAATAATGCCCTCTCCTCTTGGTTCTACTTTCTTTTCTGTTGACTTCATTTCCTTGCAGACTTTTTCCACCTGTTAGGAAAGATATCCTCCTAATAGCAATGCTTCTTTCCAAAAAGTGCCTATAAAACTCTCAGGGAAGAAACTGATTGGCCAGGCCAGGGTCATTTGTCCACTCCCACACCAAGAGTATAGCAGCTATGATGAAACCACACAGAACTGATTTCCTGATGGGCAAGTGGAAGGAAAGTGTGCGAGGCATCCAAAGACATTGCTCGAGTTCCGATCCAAGATGGTAAGGTGGGAAGATCCTGAACTCACCACCTCATCAAATCTACACTTATTTATAGGGCAATTGCTCCTGAGGAAGAACTGGAAGGTTCCTGAACAGCTTCTGCACAAAAAAGGTAGAGAGAGCATATAGAAAATGGCAAGGGAGACAAAGACACAGTAAGGAAGGGAGTCCCCAACACCTACACTGTGAATTACAGTTGGAAGGATAGTACTGAGGGATGGGAGCAGATTCTCTGTCCTGGGGTATGGACAAAAAAAGTTGCAGTTTAAAAGAGCAACTAGAATATAAAATATTCAGCCTTAGATTCCACCAAATGGTGGGAGAGCTGCTGGAACTCTTTTGGGGTCCACAGTTTGTGCTTCCCTCCACTGTTATAACACCAATGGGAGCAGGGGTCTTAGCACCATGGCTGCCTCAGTGAGCCCTTCTTTGGCTTCAGTGTGCTGGGGAACAGAGAAAAAAAAAGCTACAGTTTAAAAAGTAAACTAGGTAAATTAATATATGGACACACACACACATACACAGAAATCCTTCTGTTGGAAAAGTCAGCCCAGAGTGCTATATAGCTAGGTTTTAATTGCTTTGTTTCAGACCAGCGCTATATCAACATCTCTGAGTGAAGAGTAGACATTTGAAATGTATAAAGCTGCAAGAAAATGCTGGTGCTCAAGCAGAATTAAGAACTAGAGTCCTAGGGGCTCCTGGGTGGCTCAGTCGGTTAAGCGTCTGCCTTTGGCTCAGGTCATGATCCCAGGGTCCTGGGATCAAGCCCCACATCAGACTCCCTGCTCTGCAGGAAGCCTGCTTCTCCCTCACCCACTCCCCCTGCTTGTGTTCCCTCTCTCACTGTCTCTCTCTCTCTCTCTGTCAAATAAATAAATAAAATCTTAAAAAAAAAAAAAAGAACTAGAGCCCTAAAAATATGTTTATTTTCAGGGTGTCAAAAAATGCTTACATTGTGAAAACAAAGTTTATTTCACTATATGTTGACCTAAAGATGTGTTACCAATTTTAAAACATTTTTATGATATTACAATAACAATAATGAAAATAAAACAAACAAATCCTGTGATCCTTACAAATAATAAATAAATTAATTAATTAAAAGTAAATTAAGATATAAAGGAACTAGCCCTAGAAGCCTGCCAAAGGCAGGTGAGCTGCTGGAACTCTCTCTGGGTTGAAGTGGCTGGCAAGTGCCTTGGTTTACATTCCCCCTCCACCTTGAGAGAGTGGATGGGAGCATGTTCCAGGTGCCCTAGCTGGCCTACTGCCTCAGTGAGCCCCAGTTCCTTAGCCCACATCAGCCCGAGCTATCCCACCAAGGAGTCCACAGGGTGGTATACACTGGGACATGCCTGGTCAGCAGTCCCTACAACTCCAGTTGCTATGCTAAGGTGACGTAGGTGCAAAGAACCCCAGCACACTCCAGGCCCTATTTTGGCTTCAGATGGCTTGTTAGAGATCCCCAGCACAGAGTATTCCAGGACCTCTTAGCTCATGCAACTTCGGCTCCAGCAACCCTGTGAAGATGCCCTCTGTGTGGTGTGCCCCAAGACCCCCCAGCTTACATCCTACCTTCAGCTCCAGCCATCTGGGCAGGGAACCCTGCACTGAGCACCCAGGGACATCCTGGCCCATGCCCACTTCAGTGACAGTCCTGCTATGGTGCCTCTTGTGCTGAGCACCCTGGGACTCCCTGGCCTGAACCCCATCTCAGCTCAAGCCACCCTACCAGGGCACTTTCTGTGCAGAGAGCCCAGGACCTCTTCCCTTGTATTCACTTCACCTTCATCTATCCTGCCCAGGTTCCCTCTGAGCAGAAAGCCCAGAGATTGCCTTGGCCCATGCTCACTTCAGCTTTAGCTACCCTGTCAGGGTGCTCTCTGCACAGAGAGCTCCAGGAACACCCCCAGCCATGCTCACTTCAGTTCTGACCATCCCAGAGTGCCCTGGAATCCCTAGCCCATGCCAGATTCAGCTCCAGCCAGCCAGCCAAAGTCACCAGGCACACACAGTCTACACAGGGGATTACCGTACATGAGACCATCTCTTCAAGTATAGAAGTAGCTGCTCCACCCAATTCATAGAAACAAACGCAGAAAGGTAGAGAGAAAGGGGCAGAGAACTTATCTGAAGAAATAATAGCTGAAAACTTCCTTAACCTGGGGGAGGAAACTGACATCCAGGCTCAGGAAGCACAGAGAACCCCAAATAATATGAACCCAAAGAGGTCCACATGACAGTACACAATAATTAAAATGTTAAAGTTTAAAGGTAAAGAGAGAATCTTAAAAGTAGTGAGTAAGAAGCAAAAAGTTACTTACAAGAGAAACTCCATAACACTATTAGCTGAATTTTCAGCAGAAACTATGTAGGCAGGAAGACAGTGGCATGATATATTCAAGAGCTGAAAGAAAAAAACCTGCAACTGAGAACACTCTAGTCAGCAAGGTTGTCATTCAGAATTAAAGGAGAGATAAAGAGTTTCCCAAACAAAAGTTAAAGGAGTTCATCATCACTAAACCAGAAAAACATGTTAAGAGGACTTCTTTAGGTGGAAAAGAAAAGGCCTTAATTAGAAGTAAGAAAATTATGAATAAGAAGTTTTAAAATATGGCAACGTATAATAAAACATGGGCTGGGGGAGTAAAAAAAAAAAGTTCTTCTAGAAAAAAGTAAAACAAAAAGGAAAGTGTAATGAATGGTAAATTTCTTGAGAAAAGCAAATAGTGAACTTATACAAACTTATTTAGAAAATGACAAAGGAGAATAAACTTCAGGAAAAGTAAAGCAAACAAATGATAGAGTACTTAGCAGTGTAAAGGAAGAGGTTAGGAAAAGCAAGTAAGAATAGACATAAAAAGAGAGTTATGTTGGAAATTAAATAATTATAAGAATACCACTTGATTTTTTAATGTAGGTAAGAATAATTATTAGCAGAATGTGTACGTATACAAAAGAGATGAAACAATTAGGTAAGTATGCACTGATCAAGAAAGAAATTATATACAAAGAGAATTAAACTATGTTGGAACAAAAAAACAAAGAGAAAGAAAATAGATCCTCAGTCTCCTACAGATCCCAGGGAAAATTTTTGGTAATATGCATCCTGAAGGTAGTGGTTCTTTCTGTGAAGTTCTTATTGAATATCATCCAGCATGGTGGTTTGTTTTTTAAGCAAGCTGATTACAAAGACAGGAGCCAATGTGTGCGTTTGACATTACAGGAGGGCTTTCATAGTGTTCCACTGGGTTAATGCACATCAGCTCTGTGAAGTAGATATTACTATTGCCACTTTAAGGACAAGATGGGAGGAGATGAGATGAGAAAATTGAGGATCATAGAATTGAAGCTGATAAGTGGAATTAGACTCAAATGCAGGTCTTCTGATTTTAAGTGTTAAATTCTTTCTGTTATACTACTATGTCATATTGCTTCTTTTTGAGATGATGATGATAATTCATAGAAATCAAGGCCAGATGACTGTGCCTATAACTCCAGTTAGAAAACACTGAAATTTGTAGGAACGCAGATTTAAATCTCTGTGTCCTTAATCTCTGTGCTGTGAAGATTAGGCTTTCATTTTTAATATCAGCTTAGGCAATTTATCAATAAATCAGGAAATCTCCTGATAGGAGTCAAATTCTCAAAATGGACCCCACATAATTCCAACATTTCTACCCTAGACCGATTCCATTCACATCAAAAATGATCGTATGAAACGGGAGCCACATTCAAGATGGCTTTTCAGGGAGAGCCCCGTGAAAAGGTAGAAGGCTGCCTTCTTCCTGCCTTTTTCTCCCTCCCTGAAGTGACACCGCAAGTCAGAGCTGGATCCTCCTCAACCCCAGGTGTGTGGAGCGCAGGCCAGCTCCCTCCCTCCCTGGAGGCAGGGCCCTTCCCCGCATCTGAGTATGTGAGATCACCCACCGCCCTGAGCCTCAGCTGAGGCAGGCCACAGCGGGCAGACAGGAGAGCAGAGCAGAGGCTTTTGTTAAGTCCTGAACATTATTTCAGTGCTGCTCTTTAGATTTAAACTCCTGCAGTTCTTTCCATAATAGCTGAGAGAAATAAAAAACACCGCCCCACACCCCCTTCCTCCCTCCTTCCCACACACCATTCACACCTACCTCCTCCTCCTCACTGGGGCTTTCTGTCCACCAGTCCTTTGGGCCTGGAGCACCATGTGTGAACCATTGCCCATCCCGCTTCCCAGGGCTAGAGGGCTGCTGTCAGGGCTCAGATGGTATTTGGACAGTGGGAGAGCCAGGCCCCACAGTGGCCTTCCTGGACTTCCTGTGTGGTTTGGCGGGGTGACAGGTGTGCATGGGGGCAGTTTACAGAGAATCAATCCCTATTTGTACTAGCTCACTGCACACCATGTAGAATCTTAAGCTACCTGATGATGAAAGGTTTATGAAATGCCATCTTGGTTGCCTCTTCTCAGAAGTTAGAGACGTCATCTATTTTCCCCTTCCTTATTCCTTATTTCTTATGCCTTTTCTTTATTCCTTACCTACAAACAGAAAAATTATTTCTGTCATAAAGAAGTTCTCTTATCTTCAAGGAGTGTGAAGGTGGAGAACACCATTCTGCCTCAACTTTGAGGTCCCTTTCCTGACATTAATTTTGTCTTTGGACCATTCATCCCCCTTTGACCCTGGAACTGAGAAGTAAATGATGCATAATGTGCACCTAGCTAATCCCAGAAGCAAATTGGGTCCTGCAGACACCTGATTGTAAGTACTTGCAACTCCTAATTCAGAGGAAGAAGCTGCGATTGTTGAGTAAGAAACAGCGATTTCAAAGTATCTCCTTCCAATCAGAGCTTCCCCCAATCAGAGCCTCTTTAGTCATTCCCTTACATCTAGTCACAAAACTCCCAAACACAGCCATGGGCTACCCCAACACGAAAGGGCCAAGTTACCTGCTGTTTGGGGCAGTTGCAACAATAGAGATTTCCAGCTCTAGGCCTGAATGACTCTGAGACTAAAACAGAAAAAAGGAGAGGAAAAATTCTGACGGTTTTGATGAAACCCATTTCATTAAGAGATGGGCCTGGTTGAACAAAACCCTTCTGCGTACAGCCCACGATCAGCTTTTCAATCTGTAATTATATCAATGAACTGCCAAGTGACCCAACAGGCCTAGATAGGTGACACTGTGTTAAACCCCATGACAAGGGAGAGACAAAGATGGCTTCTCTAGGAGCAGGTTAACTGTGTGCTTTTGTGAAACATGAAGGCCATTGGGAAATTACTCTATGTGGTAAATTCAAGCACTGAAAGAGATATAGCTCTCTAGATAGTTTAGCATTTAGCAGCGCTCAGAGCCCAAATTAGACTTTTGGTTTGGCAATCCCTGAGGATATATTTTGCCTTAGTGAATGCACAAATTACAATTCTGAAACTACTCCCCACCTCCCAGAATCATAGTCCACAAGCCCTGGTAGCTCCTCCCAATGGCACATGGGAGACCACATCAGTCTCATTTGGTTAAAATAGTAAAACAAATGAAAATTAGTTGATGGTTATGGTGTATGGTGATGCTTAAAATGGAATTCGAATCACTGTCTCCATTTCAGACCTGGAGTCGATAGCACTCAATGAAAGGCCCATAGCTGGGATTTGAACCCAGTTAGATTCAACACCTGTGCTCTTAGCCAACAGGCCACATGGATGGTGACAGGTGTCTGTTGAGTGTTCCTGTCATGTGCCAGGGATGGACACATTATCTGTGTGTAAAGAGTAACTAATATGGATCAAACATTAGACTACGTTTCCCTTTTTTTATCCTTAAAATATTTTATTGCAACACAGTGGGACAAGATGGGAGATCTCAGACAGGTCTCCAGAGCCCCGAATTTATGTGATGCATTTCCACCTCTAATTTTTAATTTATGGTTTCCCTTACCTGCAGTATTCCTCCTTCTGCCTTAGATTTAGTTCCTACCTCACTTTCAAGGTGTATCATGACTTTTGTCATCTCCATAGAACTTTTAAAAACTATCAGAAAATCCCATCTATCACGTCTTTGCATTCTGATAAAATTAATTATGTGTACCAACCATTTGCAATTCAATTAACACTAAAGACAATATAAAGGTTTTCTTATAGTTTCTCTCTTGATATATGTGTTTCATATAATTTGCAATCTCATATGCTATTAAAATAGCAAAGACATCATATATAAGAATGATATCTGCTTGGGTCCATCACAGTTTTTAGCATAGGTAGTATTTTAGAGGTTAGTCTGAGAGGTAAATGCTTGGGCTCGAGTTCTGGTTCCACTGGGTGCCAACTGTGTGAATGTGGACATGTTTCCTCTGAGCCTCAATGTTCTCATCTATAAAATGGGGATGATAACAGGTGAGGACACTTCATAGGTAAGGGTTTAATGAGAGAAATGCATGAAAAACATTGAGCATCATCTCTGACCCAAAGCAAATGCTCAATAAATATCACCTAGAATTATTCATTGATTGCTGTTGTCACACATACAGATGCTTAATAAAAATGAGGCAGTGTACAGATTTATGGCAGTTTAGGGTGAGGACATTTACAAATGTTAATGTCTCTGCCTCTCCGGGGAGGGACTAAAGACTTCTCAATGACTCATGGTCTTTATCATCATTCTGGAGGGCAGTGGGATGATGGTAAGATGAAGCCCTCCTTCCTTCTGGACTGTACCATTCACGGTTGCCACAGCCATTCCAAGGCAGTTAATTGCACATGTCACTCTGCTGAGCACCACACAAAAAGACTAGTAGAGAAATAAAATTCTCGTCCACTGGGAGCTCACAATATCAAGGACATTTTGATGGACATGTGAATTATAACATAGTGGCAGGGGGAAAAAAACTCTGTTAACATAAAACACCTTTAAAATGGAGAGATCCTAGAAATTATTCCAGTTCTCTAAATTTATGAATGAGAGGCCAAGGATCACAGAGGTAAAATGAGCTACCCACGGTCCTTCGTTTGTGTGAGCAAACCTCAGCTCTCCTTCCACGCCATCGCTGTGCTGCACACCTCCAGGGGACCACCGTTCCTCTTCACACACAAGGCAGGGTGAATGCACCGCTTAAACTTGTGCAGCATGGCAGAACAGTTCCCATTTTGCCCGTATGCCCTTAAATATAAATGGACAAGAAGTATTTTTGTTCTATGCAGTTCAAGAATATATGCATTACCATTATTATAGGGGTCACAAAGAAATATAGTAATTAGCTGTGGAGATTTGGGAGAAATATTTCAAAAATGTGTATCAAGGCATCGTGATGGTATGTATTTGTGAGAATCAACTAGGAAAGGTTCTTTGAGGGGCTGAGTGTTCCAGAAGTTTATTCACATCCCATAACTTCCTTCGCATAAGAACAAACCAAAAATTGACATTAACCTCCTGGTCCTTAGAGTTAGAAGTCCCTCTAGAAGTCATTATGGCCATTTGACTATTTCTGTCTGATTTTTCTTCTTACCCATTCCCAAGGAGATGAATGTCTGCAACTCTCTGAGGACATTTTATAACCACATACAAAATCCACACTCCGAAAGTCCTTCAGCATGTCTAACTTCAATCTGTTTTGCTGCAGTTTAAGCCACAAGCACTTATATTACTCTTTTTAATTGATGTAAATTGACTGAGGCATGGAGAATAAACTCATTTCTTGTTCTCTCTTGAAGAAGGTTCTCCTTATTCAGACTGCAGCTCTCCAAAGATCTCAGAAGCCTCATCCTTTTCCATGGTATTGTATACATATGGATGACTTTAGGAAATAAATGAAGTGAATGAAAAACAGGAGTAATACAGGTATTCTGAAACAGGAGTGACAGCAGAAAAAAATAGAAAGTTATTTTCAAAGCAACTAAGTAAGAAGTTGATTGGGAAAAGATGAAAGATGAGAGAGAGAGAGAGAAACAAAACTGTCACTGAATGATATTTTCATCGGAGAGGAAAATAGGTACCAACAAATGAAATTTGACTCATCTTTGCAAGTTTCACTGAGCATGAAAATGTCCCTTTAAAATTTCCCGCAAGTCGTTGCTGGCTCTGGGATTTTTCCAGTGCACAGGGAATCTGAGTTCAGGAGGCCAGGGAACGCCAGAAGGAAAGGGATTTTTTGATGCTTGGGGCTCTGAGACTGTCAGTTTAAAAAATGAAAGTAATATAGAAGGGGCAAAGTGGCATTTATCATCCCATCTCTCCAGGCTCCTGTCTCTTTAATCAGCTAGCCTGATTTGCCCAGTAAATGATTCCTGAGTGAGTGAGTGAGTGTGTGTGTGTGTGTGTGTGTGTGTGTGTGTGTGTGCCGGCGCGTGTGTGTTGTAGCTCTGTCAATCCTTGGATTAGAACCAATGATTGCAGCTTGTAGGAGGGCTGTCCAGGGCCAGATTGTACGATGTGTCTCAGTGCCAGAGTATGAGTAGAGATAATTACTGAGAAGTCACACTCTCTCACACCCTCAGCTTTCTTGTTGTGTCCTTCAGCAAAACAGTGGATTTAAATCTCCTTCCAACAGCTTGAGAGCAACGCAATCTGTCAGGAAAGAAAGAAAGAAAAAACCGAACCTGACAAAAAAGAAGAAAAAGAAGAAGAAAAAAAATCATGAAAACCATCCAGGCAAAAATGCACAATTCTATCTCTTGGGCAATCTTCACGGGGCTGGCTGCTCTGTTTCTCTTTCAAGGTAAGAGCTTGCTATTGATTTGCCTACAGTAGACCCAGGAATCGTACAGGGTGCTTTATATGATTCGCAGGCTTCCCGAGTCGGCTGTGCTGCACGGTTTGCAGGTGGAGGAGAGAGCGTTTAAACAGCATGGCTGGGACTTCATTCTCCCTACCAGGCTGTGAGAATATTGATTTGATTCTGGCTGCTAGCGGAATGGGGGAATGTATATGCATAAGTAAAATGTGTCTGGTGTTCCTGTTAGGTGCGTGGCTATGTACTGGTCTCCCTGGCTTTATGTACATTCTTGCACACATACACAACGGAGCACACAAATAAGCAGGGGAAAATTACAGATTCAGAAGGCAGGGGGGTTGCTAATGTGTTGCTTATGTTACTGGGAAGAAATTACAAGAGGAAACTTTAAATATCGGCCAGTAAACTTGCAAAGCTTCTAAAAGGAGCAACTGAAAAATGCAGGCTAGGAAGAACCAGGTAACTGTGCATCCTGTAAGATTCTGGTCAGAGACCTAGCTTGAAGGGATGAATCAATTTGTGGCAGTGGTGGACAACTGTATTAGTTTTTAATGTGTTTGGGGGTGTGTTTGTGGTGGGGGCGGCGGGCTCGGGGGAGGATAACCAGCTGATAAAAGGCAGTGGGAACACTCAGGGGGTTCTGAAATTCGGGAAAGATTTTCCAAGTTGAAGGGAGAGAGGCAAGAAGAGTCGAATGCTAATTTTCTGTTTATTTATCGGCAGGAAGCCAAGGTGCTGGGGAGGCAGTTGAGGCTTGGCTTGCTCTCTAGCACAGGGCACCCTTTGATGTTGGTTGTGCTGTGTTGGGGTGCATTTGGAATCTGCTTCAACCTTGAGTCCATTTGCTGCACCGTGTGGCCCCACGCTCTGTCCTAGCTCTGACGTTCCAGCAGCGATATCATCTGCTCACCTGCTTGCTCTCACCCACCCGTCCTCTGGAGGGTCTGACTTGCCTTTTTATGTCAAGGGTGCTTAAACTCATAAGGATTGAGACAGGCAGAGAAACTTTCCCTGGGTGGTCCAGCAGAGCTCACAGACAGGATCCCATGCAGAAGCTCAGCCCTGTGCCTTGTATTCCCAGAGGAAAGTTCGGTCTCACAGGGCGAAAAAGGATGGGGAGTTCCACCCACCTCATTCTCTTCTACTGCAGTATGGAGTGCTCAGGGTCTTGTCTGTCCCCGCCTCTTGTCCTGCTGACCCCTCTCTGAGGGTAGGCTTTGGGGGCTGCCTCTGTCCCCTTGACATTGGCTGCAGTGTGGCTACCATATACACCCCCACATGAGGTGGGCAGAGAGGACCAGGATGGGAAGAATCAAATGCGTGTGTACCCTTGGCTGGGGCTCAAGGGGGAAGGCAAGGGGTG
Organism: Phoca vitulina; assembly: GCF_004348235.1. Lineage (NCBI taxonomy): Eukaryota > Metazoa > Chordata > Mammalia > Carnivora > Phocidae > Phoca > Phoca vitulina. The sequence goes on from NW_022589737.1 coordinate 6,641,374, forward strand.
CTGGAGGGATGGGAGTCCGATGACAAGGAAGTTCACAGCGGTGGATTTTGCAGGGATATCCTTGATGTCGTCTGCTGCGCTCAGTCTCAGAGGGGCACTGGCCTCAGTATCTCTCTCCTCTCCCATGGGAGCGTTGGTGCGTGTAAGAGTAAAGGAGCCAACTTGGAGGCATCCTCGACTGACTCCTCTTACGTAATATGGAGCAGCAATGATGCGGATGCGCATGTACGTGTGTATGCATGTGTGTGCAGAGGAGGGTTCGCACCCCTGCCTGCCTGTTCTTGGTGCTTAGGGGCTCACCTGAGAAGAGCAGAGCTCCAACACTAGCAGTGGGGAAACTGAGTTCAGGGACAGGCTTCTGTGATGTGAACAACAGAAATGAAAACCAAATAGACAGAGGGTAGAGTGAAGGGTCAGAGGAAGGGAAAGGGAAGGTCCCAAGTCCTCAATAATTTCCATCTGTCCTCTGGTCCCTGTCTCTTCTATCTATACATCAAATTAGAGACAATGGCCAAACTTCCACCACCAACAGCCCTACTGGCAGCATGCCAGGAGCCCCAGGGCCGTACTGAATTTACATATAAATTAGCATACATGATTTTTTTTTTTCCGTCAGAAATAAATGCAGGGAAGCATAATATTTGCTCATACTTTGAATCATCCCTAAATAGATGAGTAGAAAGTGGCGGTACAAAATTCTCCACAGTGAAATCTGATTTTGTGGTCTTGTTCCTATATTGGTGTGGGACTAGAGGTGACAGGTCTATTCCTCACATTCTGCCAAATTTGACTTTCTTTAGGAGAATAATGGCCTTATTTGTGCTACCCACCTTGAGCCAGCTCTGAATAGGCTTCAATGTGTCATAATAAAACAGGCTGCCCAATTTTAAGGAGGAATAACCCCCAAAGACCCCCACACCACATGCCAGTTGGACTGGCAGAGGTGATGTCTGTTTCCTCTCTCAGGCGAAGGAGGCTGGAGTCTACCAGCTATCTCTTATCAAACTTACAGAATTACTGAGGCAGCCCGGGTCTTGCCTGCAATAATCCACCCCTATTGCTTTGACCCAGTGGGGCTAGTTAGAATGCAGTACACATTCCAAGGCAATTTTTTCTTCTCTGTTTTTGTTTTAAGCTGGCTCTTCCTAGAGCTGCTACTTCCTGGGTTTCTTGCCTTCTTAAAAAAGGTGTCCAGGGCTAGTGGCAGATTATGGACCCCTTTCTGACCCTCTCCTCCCCCCAACCCCACCAGCAACCATGATCCAGCTTAGAGGGGGAGGGAATTTCCAAGGGAATCAGCACTGATTAGTGACAGGCAGGAGGGAGGGGGTAAGAGGGCGTGATTAGCGCCCTGGGGCTCCAGCCCTAAGACACATCAGGGTTGATTAACTAGCAGCTCCTCTTTCCTGGGAGCAGGAGCCGGGGAAGCTGGATTAGGCGGCTGTCCTTTTCAGCACACCGCCCACCTTCTGCCACTGAGAGGCTTTGAAAGGAATGGCTGGTAGTGCTGCAGCCTTTCACTTTCTAGAAACCCAACCATTTCTCCTTCGAAGAATTAATGCTCCCTTTAACACCTTCCAATGAGCTTGGCTAGATTCCTGTCTTACCTTTCAAATTTTCTCATCTCCTCACGTCCCACATCAACTTATATCTGCCCACTTGAGACACAAACAGGCAGAGCAGAAGGAAAAGGACCGTGGGGCTAAGTTCATGCTCTCCTTCACTCGGCGCCAACAACATGGACACTGTTCCGCTGGGCAGACCGGCCAACTTCCTGCCATTCACAGGAAACGTTTGGGTGCCAGGATTAGCCTGAGTTGGGAGATGCTTCAGGGATGTGAGGGAGGCAGATGAGGCCACAACCATGTTTACTGGCAGAGTGAAAAATCAGTGTGGGATGATGGGACCCTGAGCCTGATGTGAGCATTGTGAGCACTTGCAAGCATGATCCCCCCCCCAAAAAAAAAGGCAGGGCAAAGAGACAGAGGAGCCTCATAAAGTAAACCCTGGCTGACATGCTTGCTGCTACCAACTTGGGGCAAGTTAGAGGCAAGCCGTGCACAGCGCAACAAACGCAGCTCACCTTCATCCTTCATATTCAGTGATGGTCTTCTGAGCATTTGATCAAGGGTGCCTGGAGAGTCCCAGCACTGACCAGCAGGCTTTGCTGCATAAAGACCATTCTTGGGATTGCAGCTTTAGTGAGCCGGTGCAAAGCCTCGTCCTGGTGCTGGTTCTTCCTTTGTGGCACTTTTAAAGCCGAATATAAGCCCAATAGTGCCTTCTTATGAGCTGGACGCCTAGCCCCTGACTTTTGTTGTTTCTCAGTAAGCCTCTCCCATAATGCTGGTATTAGAGGTGCTCAACTGTGTCCTTGAAGAGATGGTCTCTCCTGCTTCCCTTCTCAGGTGCTCCGTTCTGGAATGTCTGGGTTCTATTTTTGGCGTGCCTGCATTCTGACTGCCTAGAGTTATAGTGACCTAGGCTGGGACCGCCTACTGGTCACAGATGCCCCAACAAACCTTTGGCCTTCGGCCACAGTTTATCCATTGGGATGCGGTGATCCCTCTTCATATCCTAAGAACGGATGACATTTCTAAATCAATACGAGCCACATGCTTCCGGCACGTACAGGAGACACATGCTGAAAAGATCCGCAGCATCTTTTCATGCCTGTCTACTCATGATGAACACACTTTGGGTGGGATCATCACGTCTGGGAGCTGGCTCTGTTCCAGGTTTTTTTGGTTTGGAGTTCATGCTTGCTACCAACCAGAATGCCAAAGATGCAAACAAACTTTGCTTTATATCTGACCTCAGCAGAAGCCCTACAGACTCTTCAAACACTCTCATGAGCGTGCCTTCCAGGTTTCAATCCAGTTCTGGTGGCCTGTGCAAGGCTCAGTGGGGGGCAGGTACATCTGAGCTCAAAGTTGCCTATGTTTTCTGTAGGGGAAAATCTTTCCCTCTGTGAGCCTGTCTCCCCACCTGCCTGCCAGGCTGGGGAGCAACTCCCCTGGGTGTTGTAAGGACTCATTAATGCTTGTAACACTCCAAACATGTGGTGCTAAGTGGAACTCCATGCTGAGACTGGTTGTATTTATGCAGTTTACTTCCTTTCTGCTCTATTGGCTTGTTAAATGTTTACTTTATGTCTGTAGTCATTTGAAATTCAATAAAACAAATTAAACATAAAAGATGAAAACACGCAAAAATAAAGTAATCGATGGTATACGGGTCAGATGGGGTCTGGTGGCATCATTGTAGACTTCCTCCCTTGGTGGTGGATGTTTCCATTCCATTCCACTCGCAAGTGCATTGGGGAAGGGCAGAGGGGCTTTGGAAGGAACATGAAGGAGGCCTGCCTCCCATCCATTTGTAAAAGGAGAGTTCTGCGTGGAGGTGCAGTGCTGGCTGGAGGGGTGAATAGATGGCAGAAAGGAAGAGGATTGGGTAAGAAAGCCAGAGCTGGGAGTTTTAGAGGGTAAAAACAGTTCTAGTCTGGATTAGAAAAAGTGGGGAAAAAGAGGACTCAATCCTCCGCTTTGACTGTGATTTTGGTCAATAATCTCTGAGAGCTTTCTTTTTTTTTTTTTTAAAGATTTTGTTTATTTATTTGACAGAGAGAGATACACAGCGAGAGAGGGAACATAAGCAGGGGGAGTGGGAGAGGGAGAAGCAGGCTTCCCGCAGAGCAGGGAGCCCGATGCGGGGCTCGATCCCAGGACTCTGGGATCATGACCTGAGCCGAAGGCAGACGCTTAACGACTGAGCCACCCAGGCGCCACCCTCTGAGAGCTTTCTATTTTATTTTCTGTATTTCTGTATTTATTTATGCAACCTTCTGGATAAAGCCTGCTCGTGTTATCACCTGCTTAAACTTAAAAGATCTGTGTGTTCCTCCATCTTCCCTCTCCTTCTGTCTCTCCCCCTCCCACCCTCCCTCCCTCTTTCTGCCCTCTCTCCCCCTTTCCTCTTTTTCTCCATTTCCCTTTTTCTTTCCTCCTTTAGTTCTTCCTTCTCCTCTACGGGAACAATAATTGATCAGTTGACAGATCTAGGTCATGCTGGCAGGGGTTGCTCTGCTTCATGCAGGCTTGCCCAGGAGAAGGAGGGAAAGTCTGTCTTCCCAGTTCACAAGGAGCCAGATGATAGGGCCGCAGCAGGGGGAAGGGGAGACCCACGAACTTGTGGGCAAGTTCAGCCGTCCCCAGCAAGGGTACCTGGGGCCCCGTTGATTGATTACAGAGTCCTCAGCTCTTTGATATCTCTGCCATTCTAATTTTCCATATCCGATTTACCTTTGCCACTTGCCCACGTTTCACTCAGCTTCTATACCCTGCCAGTTCCAGTTTTCCTCATTTTCCTTTCTACTTCCCTCTCCTGTCCTCTTCTCCTTTTCTCCTCCTTCCAAAACCATGACAGATCACAGATACTCCCCCACTTAAGTCATATTAGAGAGATGGCCTTTTGTTTATTTGCAAGAAGAAAAACAGAAACCCTGCCAGAAGAACTCTGTAAGTCATTTGCAAACTGCAAAACAAACCAACAAAGATTCACATTTTCGGTGCTGAGAAGAGAATATTTCAAGAGAGACTGTCAAGCTAAGAAATCAAATATTGGAAAACACATTCTTTAGCACTGTTACTAAGGACATCTTAGGTTACTAAATTTGATTTTTTTTTTTCTTCTCTGAGAGTATTGCCTTCACAGTTGTAAAAGGCTGTTCAAAGAACTGGGCTGGTTTGGGCTTCAGTGCCTCATTCAGATTAACTCTCTGGAGGTGCTGACTTTGCCTTATCTTGGTGGTGCCACCAAACTCGAACCCAACACAGACTGTAGCTGTGTATGTGTTTATTGGTTCGGTCACCCAGCAAGGGTTTATTGAGTGCCTATTATGTTCCGTGTATAGTTATAGGTGGTGGGAAGAAATATATTAGTGACTAAAACAAACTAAAGGATGAGACCAAAGACAGAGTAGAATTTCCAAGATTTGACTTGGTTTGCCATCCTTTTTAAGCATTCAGAAGCACCAAAAGGAGTGCCAGAAGCAAGGGGAAAGAGTGAATGACACAGCTTCTGGGTTCTCATGGAAATGATGGTGGGTGGCAAGAAAGCAACTAACCCTTGATCCTTGTTTTCCCTAGAGAGCACTGGGAGAGGGTGCAAGACTCCAGTTATATGTTAATAACACATAAGAGGTGCTGCCTTTGCTTCTCCCTGCTGTCTCCTGCCAAGAAGGGGCTCATGCATGTTTGATGTGCCCTCAGTTAGTATGTGGATGATGAAAGCTGGTGTAAGTTAGTTGGTTTTGTGACAATTGTCTTTTGTCATTCAAGTTATTAGCTGATTCTTGGCACGATGCCACCCTGTCTGGTAGCTTACCCACCTCCTTTTTGCCCTGCCTTCTGCACAGAACTAGAGGGCCAAAGAAGGTAAGGGGAGCCGGGTGGGGAGACACTTATATAAGACCAGGGAAGGATTTGCCTCTGGCAGCTAGTCTGGATGAGGCAAATATGTGCAGGGGACCTGTGTGAGGGATTCATTCCTCAGGGCAGATCTAAGATAATCTCCCTTCTGAGAACGCTTTTATTTGCTACCCACTCATCACACCTAACTTAGGGTTCCTGGAATAATAAAAATGCATCATGATTTATTTGTTCTCCTCTTGTCATATACCACAGTTGGGGCACATGCCTTCTTCTAATCCATCAACTTGTGTTTTCAGTCGTATGTACAAGAGGGAATATAGCTTCTCTTAGGCTCACACTGTGTACTAGCCATCTCCTGAATGCTCTAGGATGATTGCTTACCTGGCTGCTTCTATCTGCATTCCCATAGTGGTGGTGATGATTGTTCTTAGCTTTTCTCATATAGGAGAACAGATTAACTGCTTTGTCATGGATCCCAACTCTTCCAGGTCAAGCAGCCTACAGCAATTCAACATCTCCTGACCCCATCTCAGAGCCTGAAAAGTCCTCAGGGGGTAGGTGCAATGTGTGTTTATTTGCAATATTTTCATTCCCTAAATCAGTGGTTCTCAAACTTGGTGTATCAGATTGCCTGAGAAGCTTTATAAAAATACCAATGACTGAACCTTATCCCAGACCAAAAAAATCAGAATTTCATCACCAATCTTATTCAGGCTCTGTAAGAGGTTCTAATATGTGGTCAGGCTTAAAAATTGTATGTCTAAAGTCATCAAAGTGTTCTATGATCTTGGATAAGGCATCTCCTCTATATGAACCTCAGTTTCCACATCTCTAAAATAAAGAAGTCTGACTAAAATAATTTTGAAGTTTCATTTCAAGTTAAACATTTTGTAATTCTGCAAATAGTCTTTTTGAGTACAGCACTTGAAAGATAGTGATGCTAAAAGAAAGTATTCAGAAGCAGTTTCTGCTTGCAGGAGGCTAAGAATATAGACAGTTACAGACAGATGACCAAAGTCAGAATGTATGAATGGTGTGCGTGCATGCAAACGCTACATGCTGTATGATATCTACTACATCACATACCCATTTATGCATGTATTTCTTTATAAGGCATCCTTAGAATGGGGGAAAAGGATTAACAACATTTTAGGTATAGGCCATCAGGAATGATAAGGATTCTTAAATGATCCATCTTATAAGAGAAATTCAGGAGCCACTTGAATGTGGGTCAAGGAAGAATGTGTTAGTGCTGGATTTAGAGAGTGCTAAGCGATGGTGAGCCTTGGAAGAAGCTCCATTCCTTAGTGTGAAGATTCGCATGTTTCTCTTCTGCTCAGGCTCCACTTCTCGTCCCCAAGAGTCAGTTAGCCAACAGTGTTGCTTCCATTGCTCTCCTTCTCATGGGCAGCAAAGGCTCAGTGCTGAGAACCTCAGTGGCAATTTTGCAGCTAATGTGTTAGGCAGAAGTGACGCTGCTTCCACTCCCCAAGCCAGGTCAGTTCCTGCAGTGCATGCAGGGGTGAAAACTTGGTCTGTTTTGATGGGATACACAGGATAGGAGGCACATGGGGAACAGAGCTACCATGCAAATTTGTGCCCAGGGCAATCTCTGGTTAACTCAGGAAGTACTCACATTGAGGGCTCCCCAGAGTGCTCACACTGCTGTGTCAGCCAGCCCCAGAGTCACAACCAGCTCAAGCCCAGAGGAACTTTCAAGATGACTTATTTTAGTCCCTTTCCTTGAGCTCTGATACCTCAACAGCGCAGCTGCAGTAGTCCCCTAGCTTCTATCTCCAATAAGGGGGAACATGCATCTCTCCAGATAGTCTATTGTACCTGACCATTGGATTTCAGGAAGACAGGAAGAGGAGGAAGACAAGGAAGACAAAGGAGAAGGAGAATCTGTGTTCTTATATATTCTGACCATTTGCTCTAGGTCTCCTTCTCCCATTGGGCTCTGAGTAGCCCAAAATATTATAGAATATGACACCTCCTGGTTCCAAATCCAAAGGGGATGAAGTCTCAGCTCTTTAGAAAGGTATTGGAAACCCTGTGGGTCTGGCCTGGGTTTGCCAGCTTCTCCTAATCCTTTGCACTACTGTTCCATGGACTGCTTGAGGTCTCATCCTCACAGCATGTGTGCACATTGCTCCCTCTGCTGAGCGCTGTTCTCGTCTACCTCAAAAACACTTGTTATAATTCAAGAAGAAATTCCAGGCTCAGCATCCCTCTGAAGTCTCTCATTTCATCCTTTATGCCTCCATTTCTCTTGTACTTACCTCTATTCTTAACATCCATCACACACAGTGTAGTTATGTGCTCACATGTCTATCTTCCCTTACCGGACTCTGAGCTCCTAGAGGTCAGGGACTGCCTTATGTATCTTTACATTCCTAAGGCACCTCACACAACCCCTGGCATAAATTCAATACTCAGAATTTATGGCTGGAAAGAAAGGACAGAGAGAGGGAGAGACAGAGGGAAAATGGTATGAGATCCCCTTAGGGATTTTTAGAAGCCATATGACCCTGTCAACTTACGGTGAACTGTTGTCAATTCAACCCTTCCTTATCCTATGCTTCTGGTGTTTTACTATGTGCACAACAACTGGTCTCAGAACTTACCCTTTCTGAAGTTATCTTATCAGACTCAATTGATACCTTCTTTCTGACAAGATCTTTCTGGGACTCTGAATCTGTGATCCTATATTTTAGCAATCCCTCCTGGTGATAATCAGTCATAAAACATATGTTGTAGGCACATAGGTAGTGGTGGATGAGCTCAATATTTATGACTAAACTTATTCAAGAGCAGAAAATATTGACTCTAGTGGTCAATAGGTCAGATGAGTGGAGGACGGGGTGGCTATCTGAACCTACACTGGCATCAGGAGGAGTGAGACAGACAAGGGAAGTTTGGATCTAAGAAAAGAGGGAAGTGACTGGATGGATTATATTTAGTTGGAGAAGATGAAGTGGTCAGGTGTTTCTTATCTTCAGATCTACTTCTTCTTCAGATCTACTTTTTCTTTCTTTCACAAAGTTGTCCACTAGGGCATTTGACTCTCCTCCTAAACACCCAAGAAGAAACTTGGCTCAGACATGGAAAAGGTTAATTGACAGCTTTTTTCTCAATGCAACTGGTGATGCATAGACATCTGCAGTTGGATAAACCATTTTGCTAATTTTGAAAACAAATAAGAATTAATTAATTGTTCTGCATTTCTCCTTCCTTTCCCCCTAACACTTCTTAATAGAAGGATCTAAATGCCTTGTCACCATTTTTTTTTTCATTACTTTCTTGCACTGCTGAAGCCTTGTCAAGGCCAAAATAATTTAATCATCAAATAAAAAAGCTTTTTCACAGACTCCTAGAGTTGTGAGATATCATAGAATTTTCTCAGTCTCCCCCCTAAGGCAACAATCCCATCTGAATGATGTTCACCAATTTCTGCCCAACAATTCCAGAGACTCCCAGTGAGCAGACACTAACCACCTGCGTTGTGGTCCCCAGTTCTGGCTGCCTTTCAAAATCACCTGTGGAGATTGTTATAAGCAGATGCCCAGGCATGACTCACAAAAATTCTCATTGAATAGGTCAGTATAGGGCAGAGTCCCTTCTACTTTGAAATAACTATAGATGATTCTATTGTGCAGATACAATGAAGAATAAATGATATTAGCATCCCTTTCCATAGTTGATAAACTCTGTGAGAAAACACTATTCTGGTAAGCACTTTCGATATCACCTCAAAATCAATTATTATCCTTTCTCTGTATAAACAGTGCTCTAAACTTGTTCAGGGCAGCAATGTGCCCATTTAAAATATTCACCACCAAAATTCCCTTATAGCTGAGTATGGTCATGTAATGCAGTTCAGGTTAATGGAATGTAAGCATAAGTTTACTTGGAGTTTTGAAGATTACACTCAGGAAGCCTGCACTTTTTAAACCTTATCATTGCTGATTCCTCTTGACTAAGAGGATGGCATACTACCTGGAGATCCAGGAAACAGCTTGGAAACAGGAGGACAAACAATACATATCAACGGCAAAAGGGCACGTGGTGGTTCAGTTGGTTAAGCATCCAACTCTTGATCTCAGCTCAGGTCTTGATCTCAGGGTTGTGAGTTCAAGCCCTGCACTGGCCTACACACTGGGTATGGAAGCGAATTAAAAAAAAAAAAAGAATGGCAAGGAAGGAAGCTTTTAGGTTGAACCAAATGGACTCCGCTGTTTTGGTAAATCAAAAATAGTTGAGTATAGGCAATTTCATATGGCTTAATCTAATTAAAGGACCTTGGGTTCAGGAGGACATAGCAGTTGTACCAGCACTAGAATACATGTTCACATACTCACTATCACTTATGAGAAAAAAAATCTTATTTAATTAGGTTTCTATTACTCACAGATGAATATAATCCTAATGAATCTATGTTGAACAAAAATTTGCCTCTTTCTAACTTCTGCCAATTAGAGCTGCTCAAAAATATAAGGAATATATGAAATATTATGTGATCCTCTTTCTAAAAGATGGCTATCATGAACCCTACTTATCTTGACATTCTTAGTTCCTTCTTATGATTATCATATGGCATAACTTTTAGACCATTAATCATACTGATCCTTATCTTCTGAACATACTCCAGTTTGAACCACTAAAATGCATTACCAGACAAATTCTCCCAGATGTAGTTTGATTGCTAAAGTTGGGCATGGACTATTACCTACCGCATTTTGGACTTTATAGTTACATAGGTTCACTTTATTATTGTATTCTTTTCTGTTTTTTGTTTGTTTGTTTGTTTTCAGAGATACCACACTATTGGCTCATATTGATGTTGTACTCATTCCTCTGACAAAAATGCTATTATGTAAGACCTCTCTTATTCTGGTTTATGGTTAATTTTCTTTAAATATTTCTTCCAAGTATTTGAAATTTTACTGCACCTTGGGTCCTTTATTTAAATCCACTGAGATTATTTTTGGATTCTGATGAGTTGTCACCACCAGCTTTATGTCATCCTCAAATGATATAGACATGAAATCTCCACATCATCAAGGTGAATAATTAAAAAAAAAAAAAAAGCAATATAATAGACCCAAGGGCATGGCCAAGTTCTTACTTACATTTGTATTTCACCCACTCCAGAATGATTTATTCATACCTTACTGTATGCAAGCCATAAACAACAACAAAACAGATTTCTTATACTCAGCGAAGTAGACAATTCAATACAACATGGTAAGTGCTGAGATAAAAGCAAGTGTTGTTTGCTATGGCAGCAATTGGGGGTTTTTCAGGTCAGAAAATTCTTCTAGAAGGAAGAGATGTGAAAGCCGAGACACAAAGATGACTGTATGTAACCAGGTAAGAGTAGAGATAAATGTTACAAGTATAGCAGACTGCATATGCCAAGGCCTAGAGTCAGGAGAGTATGGTAGGAATTCAGGAATCCAATATCCAGTCTGGCTAGATGGAGTGTGTATGTGTGGTTTTGGTGCTCAAGGGGATGAAGGAGAAGGGATGTAGGTAGAAAGACAAGAGTGTAGGTAGAGATGTAGGCAGAGGTCAGAGCTTGAATGGCCTTATGTTTCCTATTAAAGATTTTATATTGAGAGAAGAAAGTGTGTTCAAGGGTTGCATGTCCAATAGTAACATGATCAGATTTGCAGTTTTACTTGTTGAGTAACATTTGGTTTACTTAAAAATGTTAAAATACTGTTCTAATGACAGTGTGGAAAATGAATTAAATTGGGGGCAAAACTAGAGGCAAAGGAGCCTTCTAGAGGATGTTGCAGCCTATCAGGCGTAAGTTAATGAGAGCATGAGTGCTGCAGAGATGGGGAGATTTGGGAGTATTCAACTGTTATGGAGGTAGAAGGGTTATGACTTGGAGATGGAGAGAAAAGAGGATGATAAGTAATAAAGGGAAGTGAAAGAAAACTTTTTGTTTTGGGATAAATGATGCTCAGGTGGGTTTTAGGGAGATGGTGATGAATGCGGTTTGAGTCATGATGGGTTTGAAGATGCCTAATAGGCATTTTTGAGGTGCTATCCAATATGAAGTTAGCTACACTGATCTGGAACTCAGGAGAGACCTCTGAGCTTCAACAAAGATGGTCTTCTGTCCCCTTGGGAGAACAGTTTTGTGGGGTGGGGACCTAGTGTGGGGAGACAAAAGTAAGGTGAGAATATAGAAAATGTGGGCAATTATTTCAAAAAGATTTTTTTTTTTTTTTGGTTGTTGTTATTGCTGTTGTTAAGAAAACAAGAGGGAGGAAATGGGGAAACAAAGAGGAATTGCAGTTGGAGAGGATGTTGCTGCTTTTCTAAGATGGGAAAGACCTCTTTGAATGCTGAAGGGCAGGTGCTCCTAAAAGGGAAGGAGGAAAGGAAGACCCAGGAGATGACTGACCAAGCGAGGTCCCTTAGGGAATAGGAGAGGGTGTGAAGGGTGGCGAAAGTTGGGCACTGGTAAAAGAATGAATCTTGAAGACAAGGAGAAAGACAAATTGCATTACTATATAAAGTAAGGGGGGCGCCTGGGTGGCTCAGTCGTTAAGCGTCTGCTTTCGGCTCAGGTCATGATCCCAGGGTCCTGGGATCAAGCCCCTCATCAGGGTCCCTGCTCAGCAGGAAGCCTGCTTCTCTCTCTCCCACTCCCCCTGCTTGTGTTCCCTCTCTCATTGTGTCTCTGTCAAATAAATAAATAAAATCTTTAAAAAAATAAAGTAAGGAAGAAGAAACTTATTTCAGAATTCCTATTAGGATTGGATTCAACTGGAAATGACAGAAACTACACAATAAAAGTGGCTTAAATATGATAGAAGTTTTTCTGTGTAACCACAGAAACATTCCACTTTGTTCCTGGCTGTTGTAATGTTTTATTCTCATGGAAGAAGAGGAGTATGAATGTTAGGAGGCAATTAGCATGTTGTATGACAGGAGGGAATGTTAGCTCTCCCCTAGACAAGGGTGGAAGAAGCCCTTGGGCCATACAACACACATGTGGTTAAGGTATCACCACATACTTTGTGGCATCTAACCATGGGTTTTCAACATTTCTAGTCATTAGGGAAATGCAAATGAAAATCACAATTAGATATGACTTTATACCTATTAGGATGGCTATTGTTAAAAACTTAAAAAGGAAAATAACAAATGTTGACGAAGATATGGAGAAGTTGAATTGGAACCCTCCTGTGCATTGCTGGTGGGCAAGTAAAGTGGTGCAAACATTGTGAGAAAGAGTTTGGTGGTTCCCCCCAAAATTATGAATGGAATTATCATATGATCCAGTAATTCCACTTCTAGGTATATACCAAAAAACCCAAAAATTTGAAAGCAGGGACTCAGATATTTGTACAGCCATGTTCACAGCAGCATTATTCACAATAGGCAAAAGGTGGACACAACCCAAGTATCCATCAGTGGATGAATGGATGAAAGAAATATGGTGCATACGTACAATCAAGTATTATCCAGCCTTAATGTAATTAATGAATGAAATTCTGACACGTGCTACAACACGGATGAACCTTGAAAACATGATGCTGAGTGAAAGAAGTCAGACATGAAAGGACAAATATTGTATGATTCCACTTATATGAAGTACCTAGAATAGGCAAATTCATAGAGACAGAAAATAGAAGTTTCCAGCAGCAGAGGGGAGGAAGAAATGGGGAGTTATTATTTAATGGGTAAAGTTTCTTTTTGGGATAATGAAAAAGTTTTGGAGATGGATGCTGATGCTGGTTGCACAACAGTGTGGATGTACTTAATGCCAGTGAATTGCACATTTAAAATTGTTAAAATGGTAAATTTTGTGTTGTATAGAACTTACAGGATAGAACTTATAGAACTTTATCAGAATAAAGAAAAATGGAAAAAGAGAGAATCAGCTGTCCTTGCACAGTTTGGATTCAGGTAAACCTTTCACCTTGGTTGTGGGAAGTTGAAGGAGTCTGCGTTCAATGGCTTTGATTTTCTCTGAGTGTAATTTGGGGAAGATGTGTGTTTGCACACACGTGTGTACATGTTCACACATGTGTCCATAAACCTGTAGGCTGTGTTTTCCAGAAAGCAGAAAAAGACTAAAACAGTGACTTGTGTAATGGGCAAAAGGGCTGATTCGGGATTCCACAAAATCTCCCTCCTTTCCTCATGACATTCTCTTCTCTCTGGATGTTAATATACAATCTGATCCACTCCTACCTGATTTTTTCATCTCTTTTTATCGTTATGGTCCTACCATTTAGGAGATGGTAGCAGACTATCTCTCAAACATGTGCTCACCTCCCAACTCCTTTCTTGAGTTAACTCTCGAAGGAATTACACCAGACACAGTTTTATATTTACGGTTTGCGGAGCATGTCCACATAGACCATATTTCTTGATTCTCACATCAGTCAGAATATTCTTTCTCATCCCAGCCCTGTCATTAACTCTGACTTTTGGAATTGAGGTTTTGTGTGTGTGTGTGTGTGTGTGTTTTCCCTAGAGCCTTTGTTTTCCCCATCTGTAAAATAGGATATTTAAACTTCCTTGGAATGTAGCTTCCATGTTTCACTGAATTATGCTTGTGAAACCTGGGGACTGCACTTCACCCTCCACCCCCCTCCACCCCTCTTGCCCCTATAATCACTCCCCAGCTCAGTTCAGGTCTGCCTCTGAGTGACCTTTTGTATCTATCTCTCCCTCCTTTCCTACATGTGGGCCCTGTCTCAGTTCAAGCTCCAGCCATGTCTTGCTAAACTAATGCAGCCTCTAAATAGGTCCCTTGCTACCACTTTTCTCCTCAGGTGAGTCCATCTTCTCTCTTGCTAATAATTAATTATCTTGCTAAAAAAACAAATTTCGTCACCTCAGTCCTTTCTTAAAATATCTGTTAGCTCCATATGGCTGGCTTTCAAGACAAAAGCCCAAGTTCCTTAACTTGGTACAGAAGTCCCTTGCCTATCTTGCCCCAGCCCCTTTCTTGCTCTGTCTCCCGGCACCCTTCTGCTTCTGCCCTTTTGCCCCACTGACCCCAGGCACTGACCCTGGATACTAACGCCCTGCCACAACACAGTGCCTTTGCACACACTGATCTCTGTCAGGGATGTCCTTCCTTCAGGATTAGCCCAGTGCAACACTGTCCTAACTTGTTTCAATGTTGAAGATGGAATGATGGAATAAATAAGGCCAGGAAAAGAATTTAAAAGGCTGAAAGGGAGGACAAAGATTTTTGAGATCTACTCTATTTCATCATTTCTATACTGAGCCTTCAAGCAGATCCCTCACAGCAGTTTCCTTGTGCCTCGTCTGCCCATGGGGAGGAAGTAGGGGTTTGTTTTTACACAATGTCCTTAGAGTTGTGGCTGTTCAAGTGTGGTCTTTGAATCAGAAAGTCTGGGGCTTTCTGAAACATAGCTACGTGCATTTTAATAGGCACTTCAGGTGGTTGATGCTGAATTTGGAGAACCACTGACTTAGAGAAATGGTGAACACAGATGGAGGGAGCTCTGACTGGAAGGGCCACTCCTAGTCTGGGCTCTGGGGGTGTGTGTGTGTGTGGGGTGTATAGTTCTGCCCTCATGGGAGGGGTGGCAGTTTCTCTTGAATATACCCACCTCAGGAAAAAACAAAACAAAACAAAACAAAATATCAGGACAAAGCAAGCTTGGTGGTATGTAAGCTATGAAAATATCTAAACGAAGAAATTGAATATTCCCTTTTGCTAGGATTGCCAGATTTAGCAAATAAAAATCCAGGATGCCCAATAAATTTGAATTCCAGATAAGCAACAAGTAGTTTTTTATTATGCACAGCATATATTTATACTAAAAAAAAAAAATTTGCTATTGGTCTGAATTTCAAATTTAACTGGGCATCTTGTTTCTGTTCTGTTTTTATCTGGCACCTTCCCTTTTGTCCCTTAAGGGCTAGGTGTGCAAGGAAAACAGCCTGGTCGGAATTAGGTGTTTAAAAGGTAAAAGTTATAGTAGTCTATTTCTTTACTCTTTAATGAAGAGGAAAGGGGCGCCTGGATGGCTCAGTCGTTAAGCGTCTGCCTTCGGCTCAGGTCATGATCCCAGGTCCTGGGATCGAGCCCCGCATTGGGCTCCCTGCTCCGCCGGAAGCCTGCTTCTCCCTCTCCCACTCCCCTGCTTGTGTTCCTGCTCTCGCTATCTGTCTCTCTGTTAAATAAATAAAATCTTTAAAAAAAAAAAGAAGAGGAAAATGATTTGTCTGGGAAGAAAAAGAATGGCTGTTCTTTCTGGCTCATTGGGTTATTTGTAAAATCTACATTTGAAAAAAGGGGGGGGGAGAGAGAAGAGAGAAAGAAACAAGATGGTGGTTGAAAGTGGCCTGCAGGCCAGAAAGTTCCTCCCTCTTGAAGTAAGGGAGCACCCATATAAGGGCCAGGCCCTGAATCCACATCCCCCACAGCCAAAATATGGAGCAAGCTTTAGGGAGATGGAGCTCCCTCCCTCAGGACTCTGTCTCCTGGGCAGGTTTTCCACACCACCTCCTTACCTGTCCCAGGTGATAGGACGCCACCTCAGAGGTGGGACTGTGGTGCTGTGACTGGGGAATGAGTGACAGACTCCCTAACAAGATGCAGCTGAGGGAGCGGCTTGCTGACAGAACAATTTGCTGGTGCCCAGAATATCTGCCCAGCCCCAGCAAAGCGGCAGCCTCGGCGTCAGGAGAAATTTCAGGATTTCTCATTCGCCTTGGTGTCAGGTTTTCTGAGAGCCTGCATACTTCCCACGGTGCTTTTGCGGACCTGCAGCCTTGACGTGCTGTCCACCGAGGCTCCAGGGCCCCCAGGAATCACGTGTAAAACTATTCCATTTTTTCTCCCTCCTGATCCGCTTGTGTTTATGTAAATGACTGGAAAAGCAGTTTTTGGCCTATTTCCGAAGCTTAAGGGCTTCGTGAGAAGCCTATTATTGAAAAATCAGAAACTGAAAAGCAACTTCTTAGACAATGAATTAGCAGCTCAATGACTGTGTGTAATGCCAAGTGTACTGTAACTGGCTGCATTACAAATCGGAACTCCCCTGGGATTCAGTAATCAAACACGTGGCAACAGGTTGTCTGTTTCAACAGAGTGAGTAATCAAAGGAGATTTGCAGTTAATCCAAATATAACAGAGAAGTATCCAAGAGAAGGGCCAGGAAAAGGAGAAATTAGAAGGGTGTGGGTAGACTGGAGCTTCGTGACCTGGAGTTCCATGTGCAACTGAGGGGACATCGGGGGGACAAAGTGGATCCATCTGAGCACTTGAGGCACCAGCCATGTAAAGGGGAAACTGAGGCTTGGCTACATACCGCAGCAAGCCAGAAAATTAACGCCAGCCCTTGCCTCTCCTGCTTGGCCAGTGATGTAAAATTGGGAAATGAATTAACTAGAACTAAGTGATTTGCCTCAAACTTCTGAGTCCAATACTGGTTTGAGGGGGTGTGGGTAAGTCAGGGGTGGGGAAGGACTTGTCGCTTTATCTGGG
The DNA here is from genome assembly GCF_004348235.1 of Phoca vitulina. NCBI lineage: Eukaryota > Metazoa > Chordata > Mammalia > Carnivora > Phocidae > Phoca > Phoca vitulina. The sequence goes on from NW_022589737.1 coordinate 6,658,306, forward strand.
CGGCGCTGGTTAGACAGTGGGGCTACACTCTCTCAGGAGACAGTCGAGTTTGTATGCTTAACCTCTGTGTTCCCAAAGTGTGGTCCTAGACCAGCATCATCAGCATCACCTGACAACTTATCAGGAATGCAGAGTCTCAGGCCCTGCCCCTGGCCTATAGACTTTCAGAACCTCTGAAATGAGGCCCAGCAGTCTGTGTATTGAAAAGCCCTCCAGGGGATTCTGACGCTCACCTGATGTTTGACAACCACCGGCTAATCTGATCACCTGGATGTTGTAGATGCCAGGGGATGGATGCTCAGGGTTCTGACGTGGGCTCGTGCATGAGTGCACCCACGGCAGGTTCCAGATCCTGGAGCAATTCTGTGTTGACCTGTCCTGTCCTGACCCCCTCACAGAGCTATGGGGCTACAGAGAAAGAAATTTAACATTTATTAAACATGTACTGGTACTCAGTGCCAGGCACTGGTAAATGTTTTATGTGTGATATTTTATTTAATCCTTTCTACAACCTTGTGAGCTAGGTGTTACAGATATGATTTTAGTGCTGAGAAAATCTTGGCTCAGAAAGATCAACTTACCCAGGTCTGGAGGTTTCCTGAGCCCATGCTCTCTGCCCTGTCCCACCCAGCATCTCTGACACATGCGGCCTCTGCCCCCAGAACGCCTCAGGTACCGCCCACACAAAGCAACTGCCAGCCTGGCAGGGCCCCAGTTCTATATTCCTCTCCCTCCCCCCACCGCACCCGACTCCTTGCCTCATGTTAATTTCCCACCTGAGTACTGAGTACTTTATAAATAGCAAATCTAAAATGAATTTTCTACCAGCGATCATTAGCTCCCTTGACATCCATTAAACATTCTCGCAAGCAGAGTGAAGTGACAAAAGGGATTGATTTTTACAGTATGCTTAATAGGGAAAAAGAAAGAAAGGTGTTGACAAGTCCTTTTTTTTCTGTCCTGATATCACGAGGAATTTGAAATCAGTCAAATGACTTTTATCTGAAAAAAAAAAAGGAAGGCTAGGACTGGGGGTGGAAGGAGAGAGAGTGGGGAGAGGGAAGCAGCTTCAGCCCATTTCTGTATCTGTGACAAGTAAACATGAAGTTAGTTAGCTCGTGCCAGCCACCAAGATGAATATGTCAGATTTAATGCTTCAAAATATATAGGGTCCGAGCCAGGGGTGGGCTGAGGGGCTGCGGGAAGCAAGCAAGCGGTATGAGGAGAGAGGGAAAATAGCCAATCTTCTGCTGAAACTCTTGGAAGAATAAACGTGCTGGTGCAGTAGTCAAAGTCAGAGAAGGGCTGGCATATGAGGCACTGTAGCTGAAAATTTAACTTTGATTTCAATTTTCATATTTGTCAGCAATAATTAGATTCACGAAATGTTTTGCCACTGTTCTAAAATACTAATAAGTAGAGGCCCTTGTAGTGTGGTTAATGGAGTCTTTTTTCCTGGTGGTCTAGAAAAATTCCATTAAAGCGAAAAGTCATACTATATTACATCGCTCCAACATACATGGACTCTGCTGCTGGGGTAATGCTCTCCCTGAGACTGGAGCCCTCTGTTGAACCACAGAGCCCCTGCCGGGCAAGGCACTCTGGGCTTCATGTGCCTCAGCTGTCCGGCATTTCAGACCTCACAGACCTCCCTGGGTCGTGGGAGAAGCCAGCCAGCCAGAGACCAAGGGAGGAGCAAATTCAGCAGAGCGTCACTGTCAGAAGGATGAGCTTTCATAAGCATTACCTCATGGAGCAGGTTGAAGGAGGACAGGAGAAGACGATGGTCCGGTGGGCACTGGCCCTGGCTGGGAGGTGTGGCTCCTGCCTAGGGAGAGGAAATCCGCTCCCTGTCCATCAACAACTTGGACTCCCTCCCAGGGGCTTGATGCCCTACATGTCCCTCCTCCCTGTCCCCATCCTGTTCTGGAAAGGAAAAGCTAAACTCTCTGGAGATAAGGTTTGATGAAAAGGTCCAAGTTCTAATATTTTTTAACAATTCTTCCTTGGGGTGTCCAAGACTCTCTGATGTCCTGGGGAACAGTAAGCCAGTGTGTGGAGGAGGAGTTGAGAGTCTACTATGGCTCCCCTCAGAGAGTCCGGTGGATAAGGAAGGGCCTGGAGCATCCTCACCTCCCTCCTACCTTGCTTTCACCACCACTCCCCTGCAGTCAGGGATTATCATTCAGATGGGCTGGCATCTCTCCCTGGCACACTCATTCCTAGGCAGACTGCTGCGGACAGCTGTCTGGGGGTTCATCTTTTGGAATCCAGGGAACATAAGATTCTGCCGTGATGCTCTGCATTTTCCTTCCCAAGTTTTGGAGAGAAATCCCAAGCTGTCAGTTCTAAGTTACCCATACCAACAGAAAAAAAAGGGAGCCAACTGGACCTACGTGATTTCCTCCATCCCCGCACCGCCCCCCCCCCACGCCCCTCCATGTCACACTGTGCTTGGCTTGGCCTGGTAGTAGAGTGACTTGGAATCCACTAGCCTTACGTCTATTCCCTAAGCCCTAAAGGGAAATGATGGAGGAATGTGTAGATGGGCAGGGAGCCAGATGAGGATTAACAAAAATGCAGCAGCCTGGATAAAGGACAACTTGCAGAAGTCACTCGTGGCACAGGGGAGGGTGCGTCCGTCCCACGAAAGCAGGGCAACTGCCTCCTTGTGCTCCTCCTGCCCTGCCACTGGGACCTTGCTTTCCTGGCCTTTGTCCCCAAGGTGCTGCTTCTTCCCAGGTGAACCTCTCAGGGTAGGCGGAAAACCGGAACCTGTGCTCCTTCTCCAAAGCGCAAAGACCTTCTTCTGGCCCAGGCCTCTCTCTCAGCCCCTCCTTCCTTCCTGCTTGCCCACCAATGGCTGTTTCGCTGCCGCCTTGCTTTTCCCTAGTGGCATGTGCCAGATCTTATCCCTATGCAGCACTTCAGGATGAAAGAAGGAGGGGATATTAAATCCACCAGTGATACGCGTGGCCATCGGGAGAGGCTTTTGTTGTGTCATTTCCTACCTCCTTCAGCCTATTAAGCAAACAAAAGTGCTTGTGGAATGAGAAATGTAAATGGCCAACGCAAGCCGATTAATCCTAGATGTACAATTCCATTAATAAGGCCGCTTTTTAATAGGCGGTTCCAGCGGCAGCGGCGGGCAGGCCAGGAATTGATGTATCCTCTGTAATTGTATTGCAACTAATAGGATATGAAGAAAATTGTACCAGAGAAGCAGGTCTTTCAACACCATTTTCCAATCAGCTGAAATAATGACTTGCAGCCGAAAGCCTTGAAAAGTAACGACGCACAAAAAGTATCACATCGTCCAGAAGTACCCATTATTCCAAATCCTAGTTTGGGGGTGTTTCTTTCATTCTCTCTCTCCCTCCCTGTCCCATCTCCGTCTGCATCTCTTCACCAGGGATAGTAAGCGAACCTTGAGGAGTCTTGTCACGGGTAGATGGCAAAGGAGGACACCCCGGGGGAGAAGGGCCCAGCCCAGGCTCCCGGAGCTCTCCGCCAACGGCCGTGCACATGGGCTGAGATGGCAATGCTTCTCCGTCTGGAAGTCACGGGATGCGTCTGATGTGCCAGGCACCGCTCTGGGTTCTGGCGGTGAATAAAGCAGACCCCAAATCCGTCCTTGCCCTCATGATGCTTGCGGTCTGTCAAGTCAGCACAATTTGTGCTGAGTCCTCACTGTCTATCCTATCAGGCCGTTGGCCTGTTCACTGAGACCCTGCCAGGATGAATGGAAAGCGCCTCTGCTCTTGGTGACTTTGCTGTGGGCAGTGGAGGGAGCCAGGGCCCCCAGCCAGCGCCTCCCACTCCCCCTGCCTGCCTTTCCTGGTCACTGGAGCTCTCTCCTGCCCATTTGTATGCGGACCCTGACCCTCCCTTGGTCACAGGCTGGAGAGTAAATATAAAAAGAAAAGGCAAAGCACATTTCAGTGGAAATCCCCAAGGAAACTGATGTGATTGCTCTACAGAAATGGCTCCAATAAGGGCAGAAAGGAATATTGCTTTTATAGCTTTTGGGACATAAAACATTTAGAAAATGTGATTGACTGGCAGGGTCTAATTTATCATTTATCTCATTCCCTCTGCTCTCTCCTCCTCCCCACAACACATGGGCAGACACTTACAGGCAAACTTTTTTCCCCTCTTTGCTTTCCTTTCTTCTTCTCTCTCCGAGACTTGGATTTATCATCATTCTGTGAAGCAGGAGAACTCCTGTGGCTATTTATAATTAATGCTCAGAAACCTGCCAATCCATTTAATGACACTAGCAGGTCATGGCCCCCTTATAGCTCTCCATTAATCATCATTAGAACAGCTCTGAGTTTTTACATTCTTTTTAAATGTTAATTCACCTCTGTAATGCTCCTTTTAGTTAAAACTGTAAAGAGGCAAGTGGCTGGTACCTAGTTGCTGCCCACCAGGGGAAAGGCATGGTGGAGTTGATAAAGCCTGGTTCATTTCCTCTGTTCTTTTGTCCTCCACCCCCTATCCCCACCACCAGATGTCAACCCAGTTTGTTCTTTGGTTGCCTGTATTTATCTTTAAAAAAATGCCTAGTGGCTTAAAGTTCCAGGCAGATACACACTCTCTGATATCTTTGGACTCCCAGGGCCAAGCCAACATCCTGAGCGGAGTTACTGACCCAGTGTCACGCCATGGTTTTGTAGCTCCTAAACCTGACGGACCACAGAGAGCTCCAGAGGTAAGTCACGCCAGAAACTATCCATGTGACTCTTCAAACACTCAAGAATAGGCTCCAAATGAGCGCGCTGGAAGAGGTCATGTAAGGAATTCTCTTTCTTCGGGTCAAGAAAGCTCACCACTTGCCCCCCTGTTGCCACAAGAAGAACATTTAACTTCCCTCCTCGTCTACAAAATGGAGGCACAGGCTTCCAGTTATGGACTGAATACGTCATGGGGATGACGGGCACAGCACAGGGGATTGAGTCGACGGTTTCCTAATAGCATTGTATGGTGACAGGTGGTCGCTACGCTTGTAGGGAACATAGCACGGCCTATAGAGCTGTGGAATCACCGTATTGTACACCCGAAACTAATGTAAAAATTGTACCAACTCCAATAAAAATAAATAAATAAATACTTCATTTATAAATTTATTTATAAAACATCTGTCCCACCCAACTGATAAGGTGAAATCTGTAAGGATTAAATGGAGCTGCAATTATATTAAACTTTTAAAACTGGTAATATCAAGGCAAGGTGTCATGATTGATAATCAGTTCTTGCCTTTATCTGCCCCTCCGCATACATATCCCGACCTCTTGCTGAGGCAGTCCCCTGTCATCATTCATACCTATGAGTATGGATCCTTTCCAACCTCCATACTGCTGCGTTCATATCATATTTCTCAAGCCAGAAAAATGTATTTGAATCATCAAAATATGTCGTAGAAAGTATGTTAAACTGGGAATGGGGAATCTAAATGTGAATATCCACTCTGCTATTAGCTGTAAGACTCTGAGCAAATCTCTTCATGTCTCTAAGCCTCACTTCTTTTATTTTTGGATTTCGTATTTTTAAGGCTCCTTGATCTTAGTAAATATTGTGATTTTATTGTTTGATCCATGAGTCTGCCCAAAGGGCCCTGCCAGTGACTCAGGCCCCTTCGACCAGCTGTGCTCTTAAATTCTTGTCTTGTCAAACATGATGTCCTAGAGCTTAGAACTCTAAAAAAAGCAAACACAAATAGATGAGGAAAATAGAAAATGTACATTTAATTCATTTTTGACTAATCACCTGATTTCTCTTGAAACCACCCATTTTTGTACTAGGCATTTGGAATTATAGACTTGAACTTATTTTCAAGGCTGTCTCAAATCCACACATTAAACTGAGATGACCCCTCAAGGCCTACCAGGAACCAGGCACCTCATAGATGATATCATTTAATCCTTTATAATACTCTTCCAAAGTGGGTTAGCCTCATTTTATAGATAAGTAAACTGAGGCTTAAAGAGGTAGTGTGCTCAGTCTGAGATTTATGGACACTGCAGGGTCACAGGTCAAACCCAAATCTCTTGAATTTAAGTCCGGGCATTTTTTTTTTTCAGTATTCATCTTGTTTTGCCCACTCCCACAGCTCTTAATGAGTAAGGATGAGGTGACACCCCATCTTGCATAAAATAAAGACCTACTTTTTCAGCTGCTCCTGTTCTGGCGGGGATTATAACCAGTGACCTATGATTTGGGCTAAAAATCTACTTTCCTGGGTTGATTCCCCATTGTGCTTACGTTCACATTGGCATCGCAACGTATAAATCAGCTTCCATGTGGTTTCCTACAGGGAAGCCAGCCAGCCACTCCGTTTACATTTTTAGTCTCCCTACCTGTGCGGTCCCAGTCCCCATTCCTTACAGGGCCAGCCATACCTCTATTACCCCTTCCCTGCGAAGCATCACTGACACTCTAAGCAGACACCAGTCCCCAGACTGGGCTTTGGCCATCTGTTCTGCCCATCACTTGAGAATGCAATAAAACCTGCTTGACAATTATGTCAGCACAAAGGGCAGAGAGGGCTGCATGGCAGAAAGCTGTGTAAAATTCATTCTTCCAAAGGTTGCGTCAAGAATATTCCAACCAAAAAGAGCTTTCACAGCAAGTAGAATATGGTGTCATCTGCCTCTTTCTTATTTCCCTACTTTGCTTTTGTAATGGATCTGTGTCCGTTCTTGCTTGGTGCGAGTTAATAATAATAAGGCATTATAATTGTGTGGTGCTGGATGCCTTTGAAAGGGCTTCCACAAACCTATTAGGTCTTTAAATCTTGAAGACTGCTGCTGGATTTCAGAAATGAAGGGGCCTTAGAAACATTTACCCCAACTTTCCCAGCTGATTATTATTGATGTATTTTGTTTAGTTTAAGTAATGTATCCTTATTAAATATAATTTGGACACCATACAAAAGTAGTTTTAAAAGATTTAAAGTCACTCATGCACAATTTCATTTAATGTATTTCTTCCAATTTTTTCCTTATTCTCTGCCATGGTTTTTATTATAGAGTTATAATCATATCATTTATATCTCATTTTTTCTTTTAAGAATAGATCAGAAGCAATTTTCCATGCCGTTACATAGTATTAGTGAACATAATTTTAATTGGTTTCATTACATTACATCAAGTAGATGTACAATACCATTACCCTATGTTTGGACATTTATGTTGTTCTAATTTTTGGCTGGTATAAATAATGTTTTAGTGAATGTCGTCATGAATATAGCCTCATTCCAGTTTTACGATTGTTTCCTTAGACCAGGTCACTAGAAATACTATTACCACAAAATCTCTTGACTCAGGGGAAACTGAGGCATAGAGAAGTAAAGTGACTCTAGACCCCGTGGTGGGTTAGAAGAGCAGTACTCTGACCAGAAGTCAGGTCTTTTCTCTCCTGGTTTTACATTTCTTCCATTATATGATGGTCTTCCATATTTTTAAGTAATAGGGCTTGAAAAATGTGTTGGATGTCCACATAGAATTAATTTGATTTTTAGTGTGCAATAATTGAGAAAAAAACACAGTAAAAGCCATCCTAAATTATGTAGCATTTGTAAACTGTGTATGCAATTAAATACAGCATCATCCATATGTCTTTAGAAAATGTGAGTGGTATATGTTGAGAAGTATCTATTCCATCTGCCCACAGTGCTCGATATGCATATGGATCCCATACCCTATTAAAACTCTTGCCTCCCTCTTCACACCCCACCCCAAACTAGGGTCCATTGTACTTTAAAAGGAAGGCACCCTTAGTTTTTTCCCAGCTAGAACCTCTGGGAACGCACAGTTATCGCCCTCTGGATCTTTCCTGCCCTCTTTAATTTATAGGGATATCCAAGTGGCAGAAGAGAGATGGGGTGACCCTTCTGAATATTGAGAGCTGGAACAGGACTGCAGTAAGTTTTAGTAAAGACTTGAAGGCTTTACAACCCAAAGGAATAGTCTCCAATAATAACAATAGTTTAAATTTACTGACTGCCCACTAGTTACTAGGTATAATCCTAATTGCTATGCATGTATTATTTCTGTTAATTTTTACAATGTTTCTATGAAGTGGGTGCTACGTTTACCATAATTTTACAGACAAAAAGACTGAGGTTCAGCTCATGCAGAAGCTAGTGATAGGATGGGATTCAAGCCTTGGAAGTATGGCCACCAAGCCTATCTCTTGCACTATGCACATACCACCTCCTTCACCCAGTGTCTTCCTGAGATTTGAGAAGAATGATGAGTCAGGTTATGCTCCTTATTTGTTCAGCTCTTGCTCTTATCCTAACCACCCATTCACAAGTCAGTTATGGGGTGAGGGAGAATGTAGGACTCTCGGAACCCTCTTCTTTACCATCTATCTGGCTCTCCAGAATCACTGGGTTGGCTCTTCTTGCTGCACAGAAATAGGTGGGAGGCTCTGTGTTCTGGCATGATTAGGGAAAAGTTTATGCATAATCATGATTACAGTGTTAAATTGGACCGTGCAAATTTGCCAATATTCAACCATTTAGATGTCCCATAACATCATTTTCATAAGGCTTATCCTAGTACATGTATGGGACAGAATCTCCTTAATATGTCTCTGTTGATAGCACATTGCAGTGAAGGAAAAAAGGTGGATATATAACCATCATGCCCACCCCACCCCCCGCCCCCAGTTAGCACAGGGAAGCTGCAAAGGGACCCAACAAACTTAGAGTATTGTAGGATAAGAAAGCTGTAATAAATAGATGATTAGGATATCACCTGTCCCTTTTCTTCAATCTTTCTTCAGGTTCCCTCAGGTTTACCAGCTATCCTGAAGCTATGGCAACCCAGTTTCTGTTTCTACTAGCTTTCCTGAGGATTCATGTTAGGGTACTTATCTCTTTATGCTAAAGACCATATGCCTTTTCTGAAGTTTAAAGCACCAGAGGAGCTCCTTCCAGATGCACAATGTTTGTCTTTAGACAGTGTCTCTGTTCTAAAATCTTGCAGTGTCAATCAAAAGCACAGAACTTGGGAAGCCTTGGTTTGAATCCTGATTCTACCACTTATTATCTGACCTTGAACAATTTATTTATTCTCTGTCAGCTTTAGTTTTGTCAACTATGAGATGATTTTGATGATCAAATGCCAGAATATACATAACAGTATCCATACATTATAGACACAGAACACATTTTTGCTCCCTCCTTTTTTCTTTCTTTTTCTTTTCTTTTCTTTTCTTTTCTTTTCTTTTTTTTCTTTTTTTGAAATCTGGTGACCAGGGAGGGATGCCAGAGAAAGAAGTCTGAGGTTATCTGTTCCCAGAAAAACCCCATGTGCTGAACTATTAGTTGGCCCCAAAGTTCCAACAAGTACAGATATGTTTATGGGGATGATAGACCACAGGATTTAAAGTAAGGCATATTTTAGAAAGTATAGGACATGTGTTCCTTATTATTTAATTTCTCTCCCTTGAGCTTGGAGTAAAACTAGTTTCTTCTTCCTCTCTCTGGGCCTAGCCCTGGGCCTTTTAAGTTTCTGAAGTCTGTTACTAAACCTCCTCAACCATAGTCACCTCTCCCACACCGAGACAGAAGATAAAAAAGTGAGGCACACGTAGAAACAGACAGGAGCTTAAAGACAGAGAGAGAAAAACAGGGTAAGTGGCAGGGAGAGAGAGAGAGAGAGAAAAAGATGATAGATGATACATAGATAGATAGATAGACAGATAGATACAGATAGATGTTAAAACCCTTAAAAACCTCAAAAGCCAAAAATATTTAGTGATCAGAAAATTCTTTAATTAACAAACAAAATCCTAGAGGCCATATAAAGCATCCCCAGGCCACACGCAGAATGAACTCCCAGGTCAAGTAGCTTTATCTATTCCCACCAAAGGCCCAAATCCCATCAAGGTATCTGTAGTATTTGAGATAGTGTGTTTGCTACACTCAGGGAAGACTTTTGGGATGTCTCTTTCGATTGTTTCCTTTGGTTAAAACATAGGTTTTGATAACAAGTAGACAAGGGTTCAAATACTTGATGTGCACTCTGCTGGCTATAAGCTATTTAACTTTATTTAATCAGCTATAATACTTAAGTCTTTGTGGTGCTACAAAGATAAATGAATATATAGTGGTGCTTGATATTAGGTATTCAATATAGAGAGACACTACATTTTAATATCTGATGTTTAGAAGTCTCAGTAGCAGCTATTTCCTTCTCCATGTTCCACTGGATGTCCTTAGTGCTCACCAATGTCTCTCCTTCCTGAGGATATTGGGCATTCTGGCAAGATGCTTTAAATGGGGCAATTAGTAAAAAAAAAAAATATATATATATATATATATATATGATTTTATTTATTTATTTGAGAGAGAGTGAGAGAGAGCAGGAGTGGGGAGGAGAGGGAGAAGCAGGCTCCCCATGAGCAGAGAGCCCGATGTGGGGCTCGATCCCAGGACCCTGGGATCATGACCTGAGCCAAAGGCAGACGCTTAACCGACTGAGCCACCCAGGCACCCCTACATATGTTAATTTAAACTAAAAGTTTCACCAAAAGAGGAACTAAACTGTGACTGGTGGCCACTGCTTGATGTCTTAGTTGCAGATGGAAGAGAGAGATGAAAGCTGTGCCTTTCTCAGTCATCAAAGTCTTGGCAGAAGTCACCTTGCTATTGTGGGATAGTGTGCCCTGTGAGCTGAGAGTCCTTCTCAGATGGTTTCTGGACTTAGTGCCAACTTTGGAAAGGCAGCTGGCAGGAAATGGGTAAAGGATCTTCATTGATTTATATGGATGTGAGAATTTGGCCTCACAGGGTCCTAGAATAGATTATATTCCATAAATAATGTTATGGATGCAATACCATGAAAACTGCATGCAATATCATAACTACAATGATCAGATATTGGATCCACGATTAGCAATTACTGTGATCGCTGTTACATTTCTCAGTTCCATATACAGAACATCTCCAGGATTCAGTACCTTATACTGAGGTATTTGGAAGAGAATGATCAATGGAGACAATTCATTTTTTCCCCTTAGTTTATAGAGAAAACAGAACCAAATTTTAGAGGATCCTGTTTGCCCATTGACCAAAAGGAGTTTGGTAGATGAGATCTCCAGAGAGAGGTCAAGAGATGAAAAACTAAGAGAAAAAGTTACATGAATATCCACAAAAGATGGGCCCCATTCATGGGAGTTGTAGAAAGGAAGCACAGGCCAATAGGTGGTAGAGTCAATCAAGATATAAGTGTCTACCTATACAGGATCGAAGGATTTTCTGAAACAAACAAGAATTGAACTTAAACCTGGAAGAAAATGCTAGTTATCTGAAAGTAATCATTAAAACAAAGCATATAATCCAAGGTAAAAAAAAAAAAAAAAAAAAGTATAGACACTATGGGATATCCTGTGGTCATACTGGTACTATTGAAACTTTATTAGGACCCTTATTATATTTGTATGGCATCTGCTGCAGTACTCCAGAGGAACTCAATGGAAATGATCAAAGGGCCATATCATAGAGCCTATGAGGACTGTCACAAGGAACTAAGGTTGTTCAGCAGGATAAAGAAATTTAAAGGGTGAATTAATACAAGCTCACAATTAAAACAAAGGATTCTCCATGTGGATGACAAGCAGCTGCTCTTCATTAGGCTTTGGGGACTGGAGAAGGTGAAACCTAATTTAATTGCAGTAAGAAAAGCTTAGATGGCATAAAAGGAAAAGCCAACCAACCGGTTCACACTTCTTCCAGACGCTGGGAACTTTAGGCCTCCTGGACTGTTGCCACTCTCTGAGAAGAGACACCTCTTATATTCTGATCTCAGATGGACTCACCTCCTTCTTTCTGGAGGTTGTCTTTGTCTCTTCCATGTAAAATTACGAGACCCTCCATTGCTCACCACGGACTGTCTTCCTCCCCTTGTCCCAAAGGTTACAGCACATAAATCATGCACCCCACAGGTTTTCATCCCTCTCCTGTGTTCACTTCACTCCTTCCTTACTACAGATGCTTTGTCCCCATAAGCACTCCTTTGCAAACACGCTCAACTCTCTGGTTCTCTTTCTTTCTGTTGTGTTTCCCTGGCAAATCCTCAAGCTGAGCTAAAACCACCTATCTACTTTATTTGATCCTGGACTTGTGAAGCTGGAACTTTCTGGGAAAGAACAAAGTGATCTGATGCCATTTTAAAATTAAATTACTTACCAATGTCCATGAGTCCTACTATGCATTCCTGGGAGGTTTGCTTTTCTTTCTTCAGACATCTGATTGGTACTTCCACTCCTCTCCTCAACATGTTTACAGTCTTCCAAAAAATCTTGCTCCCATTTGGGGTGGATGACTCATATTTCATTGAGGAAATAGAAGGAATCAGGAACTAACCCATCTTTAAGATACCAAATCTTCTAATATACCTGCCTCTTATTTCTAAACCTATACTTCAGTCCTGTTATAATAGAAAAAAATATCCCATTTCATTTCAAAATTCAGTTTCTCCATGTATGCTCTGGGTGGATTCCTTCCTCACTGAAGGATTTCAACCCTATAATTCTCTTTCTCTTTCTTTTACATCATTACTTCTTTCCTCTCCACTGGATCATTTCCATTGGCACACACCTGCTCTAGTATCACCTATCTTTAAAACAACTGTAACATCAACAACTTCTCTAGGCTTCATATTCTCCCTCAGCTTCAGCCATATTTTTCTGCTCCCCTTCCCAGTAAAGCTTCTCAGAAAAATGACCTTTACTTTACCATCTGTACTTTTTCTCCTGTCACTCTCTGGTCATCTCTCCTGTCTCGCGTTGGTCCATACCACTCTGCTAAAACTGTCCTTGTGGAGGTCATCGGCAACATTTATATTGCCAAATACAGTGGTCAATTTCCAATCTTTAGTCTACCTCTCAGCTGCACTTGACAGAGCTGACAATTTCTTTCCTTTTGAGAATTTTCCTCCTGGCTTCCCTGGCATCACCCTCTCCTGGTTTTCTTCCTACCTCACTAAATATCCCTCTTCTGTCTCTTTTGCTGATTGCACCTTTGCCTGATCTCTGTATCCTGGGGTGCCAAGGGCTTGGTCCTCAGGTATTTTCTGTATCTGTTCATTTTTCTGAATCTCATCTAGTACTAAGGTTTCCAATACCTCTATCTACTGATGACTGCCAAATTTGCATCTCCAGTCGAGACCTCACTCATGGACTCCAGATTGATAAAGATACTTCAAACTTATTATGTCATTTCTTTCATTAAATTGCTCCTATTTCTGCACATTTTTATATCTCTGCAATTAGGATGCATCTTATGTTCAATGGCATCTTATAACCACAGTCTGCCAAGTGAAGAGGTGTAGTCACTACTGCCCGCAAAGACACAAACTCGCTCCCATTCTCTTCACTTCTTTGAGTGCTATGCATTGTTGGTAAAACAGGAGTTAGTTTAACTGCCATTTAAAATATCTTCAAGAAATGATTCTTTGAATCACACAATGCTTCAGCATTGAAATAATTATTTTGTGTACAAAAATGCATGGAAACAAAACAGTAAGGTGCAAATTTGAGAGCAGAGAAGTACATATTTGTCTATGGAAGAATGACCACAACAGTCAAGTGCTCTATAGAACCTAAGATAGAAAAGGATGCTCACAGCTGATGACCTTGTTGTTGAGATACATAAATAAGGTTGACCATCACACTTTACCTTAAGGCAGAGAAAATTGCCGAGTCCTGTGCAATACAAAAAGACTTCAAATCCATAAAGGCTGGTAGGACCAGTTGAAAGCATTTTGTCTTGTTTTTCCTTTCTAAGTAGTATGTAAGCTAATTGTGTGTCTTAGAATAGATTACATCTGCCATTTGATATGTCCAAAATGAAGCTTATTGTTCCACCACCTTGCACCCCATGGGGAGGCTGTTCTTCCCTCAGTCTTCTCTAAATCGCTTGATGGTACCCTTTTAAACATATTGCTCAAGCACAAAACTTAAGAATTATTCTTGTTCCTCCCTTTTCAGAACTTCTAACTTCAAAACTATCAGCATTTCTTGTTAGTTGTACTCCAAAGTAAATCTCCAACCCATTTCCATTCCCCTTCACTCAACTACCTTTGTCCATGGGACCAAGACATCTTGCCTAGACCATCGTGGTAGTCAGTTTTGCTGCTTCCATGCTTTCCACCTATGCTCTGCCTCATGCCTCCTACAATCCATTCTCCAAACAGTAGCTCAAATAATACTTTCCAGCATAAATCAGACTTTGTTACTTCTCCTTTACATTGACTAAAATCCACACTCCTCCTCATAGTCTCATAGACTCTGAAGCCTTGACCCTTGCCTCCATAGGTCCCCACATATCCCCATCTTCCTCATTAATTTTGCTCCCGTAACCATCTGCCTTTCTGTTTCTCAGACTTGCTGACTTCAGTCTTACTTCAGGGACTCTCCCTTTGCTATGTCTTCTGCCTGGACCTTTTTCCTTCCAGACCTTTCCATGCAGGGCAGTTTTCTATCATTCAACTCTTAGAGAGGCCTTTCTCATTCAGACTATTTGAATGTGCCCCATCTTTCTCTATCACATCACTTATACAACTTTCCGTAGAGCACCTCCCACTTTCTGAAGTCATTTTGTTAATTTGTTTACACTTGTATTATTTATTTCATCCAATGAAGATGTTAGTTCAAGAGGGAAAAGAATCATCTCATTTATTATTGTATCCTTGAGACTTAAGGTGGTGTTTGGTAACACGTAGATGATTGATCAATAATGTCAGAATTAATGAAGGAATACATTTTGATCTTCCACCTTTTCTTCTTCGAAGTGGTACCTCTGAATGTAAGAGTGCTACCATCCTTCCAAAACATGAAATGTAACACCCTTCTGGAAATTGGGAAATTTGTTAAACCTCATTTACCCTCTGCTTTCTTATTTCTATTGTGGCCGTACAGAAATCCTTATATGCCTGGATGATTTTAGAACTAAATGAAATAATTTATGCAAAAAAATATTTTACCAAATGGGAACCCTTATTATATTACTCATTGAGAACCAGATAGATGCTCTACCCCAGCAATCCAAGTGCAAATCTGTGGTCTAGGAATATGCATAGATGAACAAAGGGCCCTGCATTGAACAACTCCGAACATCATAGATAGATATCTTTCCCTACACAAAATTGTTACGTTGGTCTACATTAAACCAGTTTTTGAGTTGATTAAAACAATTGGGAAAATTAAGATGTTTACTTTTAAAGTTAGTGAGATGGGATTAGCATTTTAGGTTGTAAATATTGAAGACCCTGGCTTGTCCCCTGTTCCAGGTACTGGTTCACTCTGAAAGGCACATTCCACTTTCTGTTGATATCAGTGGTCTGTGGGTTTCTAGTGAATAGTTACAAGACTAGATTTAAACAACCCCCCCAAACAAAATCAAACAAACAAACAAAAAACCCAAGACTCTCAGGAGAGGACCTTAGTGACTCAACGTGTCTGTCATGGGATTCAGTGCATTTTCATCCTAAATAGATGTTATGTGGTCAGAAAAAAAGTGTCACAAAAGGGAGCCCTGTGCTCTGTGCTGTCCTTTGCTTATCAGTTTTTATACAAGGGTGGCATGCAATGCCCTGGAAAGCAATGTCATGGTGGAATTATGAAATATTTTATAGCAGCATCCAGTCTGCATGCTCAAAAGCCCCAGTGACAGAGAACAGAAATGTGACATGTAAAATTTATGTGGGAAACATGCCCCAGGTCCAGGCAAGACTTACCAAAAAACCAGAGGAAGAGATCTGGGGCAAAGAAAAATAGTCAGTGGGGGTGGAAGGCAGGAAAAAAAGGCTTTGGGTACCTTCAAAGCTCAGGCTTTGTCACACTTTCTGCCTTAATTCAAATACTATGAGACATGGTCCCCATGGACTGGATATTGAGGAGAAGGAGTCATATGGTCAGAAACACTGCCCAGGACACCACAAGCAGGGACTTCTTGGCCTCACTGCCTGGATCTGCTTGGCTCCTGGGCAGGGGTTTGGGAGGGGGGAGAAGGTGACTCCTGATGGGGTTTGGACCTGCCCCTTTCTCTGAGCAAATAAGCCAGTAGCATTTGGGTTAATGAACTGTGCCTTTTAATAAATGGTTCTTATCTCGCCAGAGTGGTGCTAAATTGTCAGGATTTTAAATTAACTTAATAGTTTCATGGATGGTACTTATTCACTGGTTACTCGGGAAGTGAATGCAGCCCCCAGCCTGGGCTTCTTATTGAATTATGCAACAGTTAGTTATTTCATTTGGGTTTAAGGGGAAATGTTTAGGATTAATGTGCAATGCCTCAACTCCCCCCTTAATGGGCATTTCCAGGCCTACCCTAAACTAAAAGCCAGTTATTTATCATTAGGTCACTCAGTGTTCCTCAGGCTTCAAGAAGAGATTGCTCTCACCCAGGAATGGCCAACAGGTCTTGGAAACACCCTTCCCTGCTGAAAGAGGGAAACAAAATGCCTTGTGTTCCTTTTGTTCACTTGTGCAAAATATTTACCGAGATGGGCAAAGCCCTATCTTGTCTATAAGGAACTTATAATCTAGAAGTGCCATAGGTAGAGAAGAGTGGTAAAATTCAGGGCCTTCTGAAGAAGAAGGAGAAATTACTTTTGTCTGGGGGGAGGGAGAATTGGGTGAAGCTTCTAGGGGGTAGTGTTTGAAGAGGGTCTTGAAAAAAGGCATCAATTTATATGCATAGAAATGTGAAGAGCATTTTAGGTGGAATTTGAATCTTGTGTCCCTCTCCCTTATCATGATCAGCTTGTAGGTAAAAAGAATGGTCACTTTTTGAACATTTGCTGTGATATTATGAAAGTTCTTAGCAAGAACCTTATGAGATAAAAAGCAGCATTGTTTCCATTGTACAGATGAGAAATCCGAGCCTCAGTTTTGGGAAATCCCTCGCCCAGAGCCCCACAGCTTTGGACACACAAAGATTCTAACTAAAGTTCAAGTTGGTTAGTAACATTGTTTTGAGGCAATTCCTTTATACAGAAATTAACTGAAGCGGGATCCTCACCCCACAAAGCAGATTCCTCTACCTGCATCAGAACCTATGTTTGGAAAAGAAGGAACAACAGCATGTAGCTAGTGTCCATTCTGTGCAAAGCACAGTGCCTGCCAGGTACTGTAGCAGATACCCCTGTGACTAAGCCACTCTTTGTGCTCTCCAAAGCTGTCAGGACACGCAGAGAAGGAGCCCCATCCCTAACCACTGGAGACATGCGATCCACGACAAATCACTAATGTCGGCAAGACAGTAACAGGTGCACAGCCTAAAATACTAACTGCAAAGTGAAATGTAATAAGACTGCAAATTATTAGTATCAAAGGCTGTCTGAGAAGCAGAAGGACACAAGGTGAGTGTGTAAGGGAGGCTGAGCATGGGCACTTCCCTGTGTGCACATTCAAGCTCAACGAGTGAGTGCTGCATCTATGGACCCCACCAGTGGCGGAGTAGCGTGGAGCTGGTTAGAAACAGCCAAGGGGCCTCTTTCCACAGAGTGGGGCACAAGTCCTATAGTAACCGACTGGGACCACCCTGCTGGGAACTTCAGGTGTCTCTGCCCCCGGGCAAGGACTCTACTGTGACTGAGGAGAAACAGAAAACAAAACCTGGCCCTTTCAGCTCCTCTGCAGGTCCCTGGGAGAGGCACAAGGGGGCCTGCTGAGTGGAGTGACCTTGAGAAGGTCAAGCTGGCCTCTGAAGTGGTGCAGCATCACTGGGGCAGGAGGAGCCGTGCGAGCCATAAAGGAAATATTGTATATAAAAGATCTGTTTTCCCTTTCTTGTGGAGCAGACACAAGGCACTGACTTCATTTTGCATTCATAAAGCCTTCCTTTGGAAGCGCCTTTAAGTACTGCTGAGGGAGGCTTGAAGAAGCATGTTGGAGGGTCAAATGCACATCTCCTTGGGCTTTCTTTCATCTGCCTTAAAAACAAAAAATCTCTCCTTTTTTAATCACCTCTTCCTGTAAAAAGGGCTAATCTTTTGTTAACAGCAGCTTCCCATGGCACAGAATCTAAGCAATTAATATGGGAGAACAAGAGAAAGACAGGTGGAGGGGGACTCAAGTGAGACAAGAGAAGAGAAGACAGTGAGTCAGAAAGGGTGAAGGGCAGGGGAGCTGGCTGCTGGTCACCCAGGGAGGGAAGGAGGGGTGGCGACTTCAAGGTGCTCACGGAGGAGGGTCTAGGCTCAGAGGAAGCTGCTTTTGGGGTGCAAGCCTGCAAATGTGGCCAGTTGATTCAAACTAGTCCCTTCAAGGAGGAGAGATTTCAACTGGTCGTATCCTTTGTACCTTTTCTTCCTCCTCTTACCCTTCCGTGGTCCCTCATGCCAACCTATTTTTGGTAATTAGTTTGCCTTTGCTAGAGGGCCGCATCCTTCAACTCTGTTGTAAACAGATTCATTATCTTCCCAATTTCTGACTATGGTTTTTGCTTTAGAATGACATTTCTTAAAAAAATATGCTACTACTCTGCTTCAGCCTTCAATGGCTCCCCATTTCTCCCGGGATAAGGCTTCAAACACTACAGCAAGGTTTAAGGTTCTTGTGTCCTGAATTTTATAAGCTTTTCCATCCTTATTTGCTGTCAGTCCCCTTCCCCGATGCCCTGCATGTTTGTCCTTTTGAGCGAGCCATGTTCTGACATGACTTTGCCCCCAGGAGTTACTCTACCCACTGGACCTTCACTTCATTCTCTGCTGGCAAATCCCTCTAGGCCTTTAAAACTCTGCTCAAAGATCACTTCTTCTGTGAGCCTTCATGAGCTCTTCATGGAGGTTTTCATCACTTTCTTTGAGATACTTACATGGCAGTCCATGTGCACTGCAAATAATGTGCTTATTATATTCTTTTAATGATTTGTTTATGTGGACATTTCTTTTTTTTTTTTTTTTTTTTTTTAAAGATTTTATTTATTTATTTGAGAGAGAGAGAACGAGAGACAGAGAGCATGAGAGGGAGGAGGGTCAGAGGGAGAAGCAGACTCCCCGCCGAGCAGGGAGCCCGATGTGGGACTCGATCCCGGGACTCCAGGACCATGACCTGAGCCGAAGGCAGTCGCCCAACCAACTGAGCCACCCAGGCGCCCCTATGTGGACATTTCTTGTACCTCCATGAGATTTTTAAAAAGCAGGGAGTGTGCTTTCTCCTTTTTAGCACAATGCCTGGGACCTAATTGACACTGAACAGATGTCTAAGCTAAAGATTGCCAAAGATATAATAATATAATACAAGAGCCACCCCCTAACATTCAAAGCTAGGAAGGGAAAGAGGAGGAAAAGATTTCTGGATTTTAGTCTTTTTTTTTTTTTTTTTTCCATCAAGGAATAGTAAGGGGATGGAGAGAAAGGCCTGCTGGAGGATTTAAGGGAGGCTGTGTGTGTGTGTGTGTGTGTGTGCGCGCGCTCTCACACATAGTTGGGAGCTGATGAAGCCAATCAACAATAAGGAGACCCCAGTTAGCAACTACTGGGGATCCCCAATGCTCTGCTCCCAAACTTGGGGGAGGGGAACCCCAGCAGCCCTGAATCTCAGTTGCAGGTGGAGGTACCTTTCTGCCCACTGTGCCAGATTTACAGAGCACAAAGAGCATTTGGGGCAAATCAGAGCACATGGCTGTCACTTTTTTATTCTTCTTCCCTGATTATGTGTTTGGAACAGAGCCCTGAGGACAGTTTTATGCAGCAAAGGGAACAAAACCATAAGCAACATTTGTCTTACTTATGTCCAAAGAGCTGTTGCAAAATCCCTTACATGGCTAGATCCGAAAACATAGCTGGCTCCTTTCTGTTCTCAAGCCTGGTGCTTCCTGGCCCCAGAGCTGCCGTGTACCCTGCCCCTTCTCCTAGGGAGAGCAAGCTGGCTGCCTGCTCAGTGAAGTGTCACTCGGTGCCACTGCAGTTCTAATAGAAATGTCCCTTCAGTTTATTGAACCCTAAGAATTATGTCTTTACCTCCTCCTTTCCTGTCCTGTGCTAGCCTGGAAACTCCTGCCAGAAGGGATGTGGGAGCTAAGGAAGCAAGGACAGCTTTTGTTTTGCCTTCATAAGCTTGTAGATTCTAACCATGGAACAATGATGAACTAAGCAGTTACCAGACATTTGTCAGGAAGTCTAACCCTGAGATTTAGTGTAAATCACCTTTTGAGTGTTTCGGTTTCATGGAAATAATATGGTGTGGAAGGAAGAAAGGAGGAAAAAGAGGAAGGAGGAAAGAAGGAAGAAAGGAAGAGAGGAAGGGATGGAGAGTAGGAGGGAGGAATGAAAGAGGGAGGGTGAGGGGGGAGAAGAGAAGGAAGGCAGGAAGGAAGGAAGGAAGGGAGGAAGGAAGGAAGGAAAAGAAAAAAGAGAGAAAGAGAGAAGAAAAGAAGGAAGGAAGGAAGGGAAAGAAGGAAAGAAAGAAAGAAAGAAAGAAAGAAAGAAAGAAAGAAAGAAAGAA
>NW_022589737.1:6678781-6777438 GCF_004348235.1 Phoca vitulina
AAGAAAGAAAGAAAGAAAGAAAGAAAGAAAGAAAGAAAGAAAGAAAGGAAGGAAGGAGGGAGGGAGGGAGGGAGGAAGGAAGGAAGGAAGAAAGAAGAAGGAGAAGAAGAACAAGAAGAAGAAGAAAAGGAGGAGAAGGGAGAGAGGGAGGGAGGAATGGAGGAAGGAAGGAAGGGGCGGGCTAGGGAGTGGTATGGAAAAGGAAAGCAAAGTCTATTTGGCTTCATCAGCTCCCAAATAGACAGTTTGCTTATCTGTGCATTTTCAATTCAAAGCATACATTTGTGATGCTAACATTCACCTCTATAATCTTCGTCACCTGACTTCCAAATAATAATCTGGAATATTAAGACAAAATTGTCCTCCCCTCCCCTCCCCACTACATCAAGTTAGACATTTCAATACTTAGCCGAAGTAGAAGAGTTTTCTTAATTCCCCAAGTAACTGATAGCCATGAATTTGTTTGCTGAGTAATATGGTTTATTGGTGACACTTGTGTCTGATCTACTCCCTGGGTTACAAATACAGGATTTGTGCTTAGCTTCTGGAGTTAGTAAAATCTACAAAGTTGTTTCAAAAAAGAAAAAAAAGGAATGTATACTTGAATGTAATTCTCAGCAAAGCAGCTACCTCTTTGTGGGGAGTATGTGCGTGCGTATGTTTCTGAATCATCACTAATTACAAGAAAGGGAAAATGTCTCCTTTCTCTTGGTTTGTTTAAATGGAGAACATCTATGATGGGAGAACCATTGGTCCTAAGATGGTTGTAGATCCTGAGTGGAGTTTGCCCTGGTTCAATTACAGAGCTCTTAGGCCAGAGAAGATTTAAGATCTAATAAGATTTAATGCTGGATTTGGGTGAAAGCGAGATAGGATTTTTACTCCCTTGGTTTGTGAGCTGAACACAATTGCCTGTGAGCCCCAACCCTTCCCCTGTGACCACTGAATGGACAATGGCTCTTTTTCCAAGGTGTGAGGAATAGAATCGATGCCACCTTGTAACCTCCTTGGAGAAGCCACCGCTTGCAAAAATATTGTTATCAATGTTAGGGAAGTAATTAAAATGAACTAATCATTTCCCAAAATATTTATGTATTGAAGGTAATTCCGACTGATTGCCTTTAAATAGCATTTTATTCTGTTTCAGTAATAAACAGTATGAGCACGCTTCCTTTTGCTTTCTGGAACTCCAGCCTAGCTACTGTGGGCATGACCCTGGAGTAGCGTGTGTCCTCTTTTTGAGTACAAGGGGATGACAGTCCCCAGCCAATGCCCTGACCGAATCCGCTAATCCAGACACAGC
Organism: Phoca vitulina; assembly: GCF_004348235.1. Lineage (NCBI taxonomy): Eukaryota > Metazoa > Chordata > Mammalia > Carnivora > Phocidae > Phoca > Phoca vitulina. Next base: position 6,680,085 of record NW_022589737.1, read on the forward strand.
CCCTGTGCTGCGCTGTCCTGCCTCCAGGGCTGTTTTGGGGAGAGCTCTGTCCTGTGGGTACAACTGGTATCTTCTCTCCTGGATGGGAACTGTTGTCAGTTTGGTGTGCTTCCTTTGTACTACAACCTGAAAGAAACAGTAGTCTGATTAAATGAGGCCAGACATGCAAACAGCTGGATTGCCAAGCCAAGGGATTTTATTAAAAATGATAGCGTTTGCAGCAGTATTGCCTTCTGAGGTTGCATGAGGTTACCGGCTCCTGGCAGTCCAGACCCTCAGAGACAGGTGGGAAAAGTTCCAGGGATCAAGAGGCAGGGAAGCCAGTTGGCAGGGTTAGGCGGTGATCTGGCTGTCAGGAGGATCCGGGACATCAGGAGAAGGGGTCCTCTATGTCATGAAAGTGGAGGTCAACCCTGGGACAAATCGAGGTCAACCCTGGGACAAATCCAGGTCAGGAGGAAATGCCAACCCCCATGGCATTCCCGTTTCTTTCTTCCTGCCCAGGACTGAGCCTGCCTGTTGCCCAGGCCTCTGACTTGCCTCTGTGGAACTGGCCCTCTGTGAGGCCCTAGATCACTGAGCCCATGGAGGTACCAGTGCTAAAGGCCACACCAAAGTCCGTCCCATGAGGAGTGACACTGCAGAATACCAGGGCAGCAGGCTTGGGGATGCCTCTACACTCAAACATTTTCTTTCTGAAGTTCAAGAGCATTCAGAAGTTTACAGGGTTCTTTGGAGGAGGAAAGAGCAAAGCCAATGGTCTGTGAGGTTATTTGGACAAATACATCACTGTCTCCCATGTGCTAGCCTGGCCCTTGGCTGAGTGTCCATGGGTTTTGCAGGTGTCTACCTTTGCCTTTTGCCAGGTGATGGATGGAGGTGCATATCGTGTTCACTATCCCTTCTCTAACTTGATCACGACCCACATGTCTAGTCCTCCAATGAGAATGCCTTGCCCTCCCCATATGTGCACTTGAGTTCTCCTAATTTCTTACAGGATCTTTCTAACTTTTCATAGGCTTGTGTGCTATGCTCTCAATCTCCAAACAGAATCATCTGTACACTGCAGCTGCCCAAGGTCTTGGAGAGCAAGTCATGCATTCCCCAGACCCATCAGATTCCAGGCTGCCAGTCTTGCCACTTGGTACCTAGTGTGAACAATCATGATGACTTTGGGGGTGATCCAGGTGTCATCCAGGAGCTGATCTTTCCCTTGAGACTGAGAGGACCCTTTATTGACAGCAAAACCAAGGGCAGGCTGTATGGGAAAAATAATAGAGCCTGGAATTGGAATGGAGTTGAGCTGTAATCCTAGACTCTTAGAAAGGATCCTAGGTGATTTTCTAAGTCAATGGGTTGCAGACTTTTTTTTTTTCTTTTTTTAAACTAGTGGCACCTATATACACAGAGAATCACCTTCCAGTATACAAAGCAGATAAAGAGGACCTGCTCTGGTGGAAGCAGACTCAACCCAGAGCCTGGTATGCTCAGCTCCTCATGGTAGCCTTGCAGACCTCCCCTATGCCCCGGCGACTGTGGGGAGCCCATTCTGAATGCTACTGATCTAAGCTAAACTCCACTACGAATGAAGTCACTAAGAGTAGTGTTTCAGTAACTTAACTTATTTCCATACTGCTTGATTTTGTAATTCTAAGGCTCTATATATACAACAGGGCACCTGTTAGGAAGGTGAATTCTCAGGCCCAACTCCAGACTGACTGAATCTGAGACCATGGAGATGGGGCCCAAAAATCTGTGTTTTAACAAGGCCCCCAGTGATTCTGATGCATACTGAAGTTTATGACCAACTGCCAAGGCCTAAACCATGCTGATCCTTGAATTTTCTCAGCAATTTAGGACATTCTTAGTGTGGTATGGGTTAACGCTTTGGGTGCTTTCCCCCTTAGTATTTTTATATTTTTATTTTGGTAGTGGGTGTGAGAGGTAGAAGAGATTTAAAATATACAGAATGCCTCACATTTCTTTGGGACTAAAGTTGTTAGATGTAGCAAATAAAAATGCATAACACCCAGTTATATTTGTTGTTCAGATGAACAATGAAAAATACTTTATTTGGGACATACTTATCTTAAAAAGTTATTGGGATGCCTAGGTGGCTCAGTTGGTTAAGCGTCCAACTCTTGATCTCAGCTAAGGTCTTGATCTCAGGGTTGTGAGTTCGAGCCCCGGGTTGGGCATAGAAAAAAAATAACAGGGAAAAATGAAGGGGGGGAAATCAGAGGGGGAGACGAACCATGAGAGACTATGGACTCTGAGAAACAAACTGAGGATTCTAGAGGGGAGGGGGGTGGGGGGATGGGTTAGCCTGGTGATGGGTATTAAAGAGGGCACATACTGAATGGAGCACTGGGTGTTATATGCAAACAATGAATCATGGAACACTACATCAAAAACTAATGATGTACTGTATGGTGATTAACATAACATAATAAAATAAAATAAATTTTATATGAAATTCAAGTTTTATAGGCATCCTGTATTTTGTCTGGCAACCCTATTTGGGACAGATCACGAATTAGGATAATTTCCTTTTTCAGTACTTTTCTCCTCCTTTTTCAGCACTCAGAGTCAGACACACATCTCAATACTGTGCACTTATTACCCAAGTCCCTTTCTGTGTTGGTGGGAGAAGCTGGGAGAGAGAGGAGCTAATGTGTATGAAACAGGGAAGGAAATAACCTTCAAACTCATCATTTTTTACCATCATTATTTCACTTGCACATTCACCACATTATAAAAACTGCTGAGTAAGAGGTCAAGAGAACCTTTGCAGAATCACAGGGCTGCCTCTCTGCCCTTGCTCCCAGCTCCCAGCCCTAGCAAGTTCCATAGCCTGGCTGCCACCCCCAGTGCTTGCTGATGAACTTGCCATGCTGGCGAATGAACTGCTCATGGCCTCATGAGCAGCTAGACTTTACCAGCAAAACTGAGTTCATGTTTGTAAGACACAGGGTTAGACTCAGCACAGAGACTCTCCTGTGTGTGGAGGCAGGAGTGAGGAGGATACTGTGGGAGGCAAAGAAAGTACCATTGGCCTAATAGATCTAATAGATCTTCCCAAGGAACTTGAAGCTCCAATTGGACTTGATTTGAAAATCAAAGGAAATGGATCTATAGTCTTGTTTTGATGTGCTGTCCAATTAACAGAACTTGAATTAGGGAGGGGATTGGGAGATGGGGAGGAATGTTGGCAGAGAGGTGCAAATAGAGTAGAATACAAAACAAAATGTTTTCTCATCATATCCCCTGTTGAGTCTCCTTTGGTGGTGGAAAGAGTTAGGGCTGGCTGTCAGCAGACCTGTTTTCTAGTCTCCATTCTACTTCAGTATTATCATGTGAACTTGCCTTAGTCCCAGAAGCTTTCTTATTCTCAATCTTCTCATTTGCAAAATGAGGGTATTTTTATTTTATTTTATTTTATTTATTTACTTTTTAAAGATTTTATTTATTTATTGGACAGAGAGATAGAGAGAGAGCACAAGTAGGCAGAGCGGCAGGCAGAGTGGCAGGCAGAGGGAGAGGGGGAAGCAGGCTCCCCACTGAGCAGGGAGCCCGATGCGGGGCTTGATCCCAGGACCCTGGGATCATGACCTGAGCCGAAGGCAGACGCTTAACGACTGAGCCACCCAGGCGCCCAAAATGAGGGTATTTTTAAAATTAAACAACTTTTAGTTTGATGATTCAAATTATATCCTTTTTTCTTGGGATCAGTTAACCTCCTTCCCAGACCTCCATTTATTTGTAGGCAGCTTAAACCCATTGCTGCCCTGGCACCCTGAGGCCAGGGAAGATGTCAACTGCTCAAACACCATGTGCTTCATTTAGAAGATTGTGTCTCAAACACCAGAAAGGAGAAATGACAATTGATCATTTTTTCCCCTCACCCTTTACAGTAATAATAGCAAATCCTACTCAAATTGTGGGTTCAGGGCAGACTCTAATGAAATCTGAGTTTGCACCAGGGGTCCCTTTGATCAGATCAATGTAGTCTATCCTTGGTGGGAGGCCTTCCTGGCTCCGGAAAGGGCTGTATTTTTTCTTTTTTTTTTTAGACATGAAGGGACTTGTTATTTGATATTAGTGGGAAGTGAAGAGATAAGTTCATTGGTCTAGAGGAAATCTGAACAACTCTAGAGCACCTCTCTGTGCGTAGGTTCAAAACTTAATCACTGAGGGAGAACAATGTTCTAATAAAAGCAAGAGACTTATGTATTTATGTGCACTGTGTGGTTGGATAGTGTGTCGAGTGCTTGCCAGCTTCCAAGGCTGCCTATGGTCTTGTGCGAGTCTCCTCTGGAGCAGACCTGCAATGCAGAAATAGACACAGCACCTATCTATGTGATCGGCTAGCTGGATCCATGCAGAGGCCGAAGAAAAGGCAGGGCATTTTGAAACTACAATAACCCAAAGGCCCCCAAGTGCCAGTTCACACGGGACCAGATCAACATTTAATTTCTCTAAATGTCCCAGGGTTCTTTCCACGTAAGAGAAGGATCCAGCAGTTAGTTCCGACCTGGAGGTTGGGTTGTTCTGAAAACAGCTTAGCTCTGCAGAGAACTTATGTGAAGAAACATTAGAATTTCTGCTGTTCCAGGCTGAAATTTTTTATTTAGAAGGAAAATGGCATGCTCATTATCTTATTCAGGGTGCTCAGTGTGGCATTTGTGATGGCAGAGTTTTTGGAAAACAAACAGTCCATGGTGGAAAACGTCCTCAGCTTTTGGCTGTCCCCTGATGGGTTTGGGTACAGGTTTCATTTGAGCTTTTAATGGGATTTCCTACTAGTTATTGGCAGTCACGAGGGCTCAGACAACTGGCTGAACAGGAGGCATCATAGGATCATAGAATTTTTGAGCTGGAGGGAACGTTCGGGCTTGTCTTCCAGACCGCAATTGTTTTGTCTTAGGTTCAGCTAGGAGGTAGTGAGGCAGGGGTGATTTTATCCAGCCCTTTTTGCCACACGACTAGACTGATGGAGACCTTTAAATGTCAACAAAGCAATTTTGAGTGGAATTCGGAACTCACTGGGAAGCTAATATCAGAGCTGTGATGTAGAGGAATCCCAGGAACCAAATGCCTTGTTGTACCCCTGGTGGAAGCATTCTACCTGGACTGCGGCCTGCCATGGCTTTATCAGCATGTCAGAAAATGGCCAATCAGACGCAATGAGAGCTGGAAGCTGTCTGCACAGATCACAATCACAGTGTCAGTATGGGTCAGACACCACCCACAGATATCCAAATCTCCTTTGTTTCTCATCTCCCACTCCCCAGGGAATTGGTAATCGTTCTTCCAAAGACTGGGCTTTGAGCGAAACCAAGCACGTAGAGAAGGAATAAGCACCCTGCCTGAGCTCACCTACAGTGTGCAAATGCAGAGCGAGCAAGGGAGTGGAGGCACAGGGAGGAGGCGGGACATGACTGAGTTGGGCTCCAAAGCCTGTCCATCCAACCACTCAAAGACCAGATGAGATTCTGTTCCTATTTTGCCTCTTTGCCTGTGCAAAGCCAACAGCTTATACCCTGGCAGGGGTCACTGTGGAAATTAGGAGCAATGACGTGAACGTAGAGATTTTCCTGGTCAGTCTATTGATTCTCTATTAAACTGCAAGAAAGTAAAACAACTCACTCAGGTTTTGTCAGCTTGTCTATTGATATTTGTGTGTCACATGTGTATAGACATATGGACCAGGTTCTAATATGAGGAGAGTCTGTGTCCCACACTGAATCTCCCATGCATTAAAATCAAGGTATACTTTAGGAGCTATTTAAGTTTTGTACTTTCATCACCAAATGGGCAAAGGCAATCACCAAGGTATGCACTAATTAGACCAGTACAGAGAGACCCCACGGGTTAGGGTGAGCAGACCATCTCCCTTGGACTAGCCTTCATAGGTCCATCTGCTCTTCCATTCATCCACCCATACATCCATCATCCATTCATTTATTCACCCACCCAACAGATAACCCAACCTACCCTAGGTGCCCAGGGTACATTGATGAAGAAAAAGGGCCTGCACTTGGTCCTTGTCATTAGCTTATAGTCTTGTGGGGGAATCATCAGTCCTAGAAGGGACAACTAAATTTCTCATAACTTGTTTGTCTGATTTTATTATATATAATATATATATTATTTTTACTATATATGAAAATTTGTTATTATATGCAAGTAAATAAATATAAAACTATAATTTGTGCTAAGTACTATGACAGCATATAAAGAGAATGGAGAGAGAATAAGGTGGGGGACGGGGAAGATTCTCATAAATAGAGTGATCCAGAGAAGGGCTCTTGGAGGAGTGTCATTCAAGCTGAAACCTGAAGGTTGAGCAGAGGCCAGTGGTGAAAGAGAAGGCAGAAGAGCATCTTAGGCAGAGGGCTGACAAGAAGGCTATGTGGTGGGGAATAGCTCAGCATGTTTCAAGGGATTGAAAGAGGCCATTACAACTGGGCTGGCTAGGGGAGGGAGAGAGTGCAACCAAATGAAAGGGTAGGATACAGAAGCCAGATTGTGTAGGGGTTTGGAGGCCTTAAAAAGAAGTTGGTTTTTATTTTAAGTAAAGGCAAGACATTGGAGGGAGGGATGGTTTAGCTGCTATGTGTAGATAAAATTGGAGGAGGGTGACCATAGTAGCCAGGACAAGAGATGCCAGTAGTGAACAAGAGAGAACCTGGGTCAGGACTGGTTGTATGCCATTCTTGGGGACATAAAGCTGAGTGATCTGTGCCCAGGAATGTCATGGGAGGATTCTATTATGGAAGCCTTCCTCGACTTTCTCCCTTCCTTTGGTTGCTGTGGGCAGGCGATCAGCACCAGGTACAGTGTCCTGCTCTGGGAAGGGCTTAGTTGTTTGCTGGAATTTTATAAGTGAAAGTGCAATAGGCTATACAATTGGCCTCCAAAGATGTCCACAGCCTAATCTGTGGATCCTTTGACTCTGCTACTTTCTATGGCAAAGGGACTTTGCTGGTGTGATTAGGTTAAGGGTTATGAGATGGAGAGATCGTCCTGAATTATCCAGGTGGACCCAATGTAAAGACAAATGTCTTTAAAGAGGAGGCAACAAGGTCAAAGGCAGTAGCAGCTGCAATGGAGGCAAGAGGCTGGAGAGATAACATAAGGGACCACAAGCCAAGGCATACTGGCAGCCTCTGGAAGTTGGGAAAAAAAAAAAAACAACAACTCAGAGAAATGGATATACCTCTGAGGCCCCAGAAAGAACCAGCCCTGCAGACATCTTGATTATATTTATTATTTTAAAAGATTTATTTATTTACTTATTTATTTGAGAGAGAGAGAATGAGAGAGAGAGAGTTGGGGGGCAGAGAGAGAGAGAGAGAATCTTCAGCAGACTTCCCACTGAACATGGAGCCTGACATGGGGACATGGGGCTTGATCCCAGGACCCTGATATCATGACCTGAGCCCAAACCAAGAGTCGGATGCTTAACCAACTGAGTCACCCAGTTGACTTTAGCCCAGTGAGACAACTATATCAAATATTTGACCTATAGAACTATTAGATAAGAAATTTATGTTGTTTTAAGCCATGAAGTACATGGTGATTTGTTACAGCAGCAATAAAAATTAATACAAAAAGTAATAATAATGAAACCGTATAGGCACAAGTCTGACTCAATGTGGTAAGCACTGTTTTCTGCACCCCCAGGCCTTCTGTTTTGCACCCACCCAACTGAGACAGGCCTCCCATTATCATGCATCTAAAGTTTGTTTCCCTTAGCAGGGCAGCCAACTGAGGACACTGAAGCATTGGGCTTCTGGAATGGGAGAGGCTCAGGAGACATGACCCAGATAAGCTCACAAAGAATGTATTTATTGTATTGCTGTTGCTGTTTTATAAAAGTTAACTTTATTAAAAATAGGAAACAATGGCAAGAATCATAACTTGTTAGAACTAGCGAGTGTTTGTTGGCAAAAGCTTGGTCTAACTGTCTTACGTGATTTAAAGCTTTTTCTATTCAACTCTGAACCATGCTCGGGAGCCTCCCACCCCATCTCTGGCACTGGCCTTTCTCTCTTGTGCCTTCATCCCTACCTTCAGCATCTCTCCATTCTGAACCAGTTGGAGTGTGTTGGCCCTTGAGACTCTGGAGCTGAGTATGAGGATCCCTGTGCAGTGTGACACGGGCTAGAAGCTTGAAGAGGACTCTACCAGAAGAGGGAGTATACCAGTTTTGCAACTGAGGAATCAAGCGTTTGCCCTCAAATAAACTTAGACATCTACCTAGCAGCAGCTCTTCCTCTTCCATGGGCACTGCCCTCCAACAGGTCTTCAGCTGACTTCCAAGCCCAGTGGCATGGCTGGCTAACCAGCTTCCTGGGCTGGCTGACAATGGACCTTGCCTAATCTTTTTCTCTGTGAAAGTGACGGGACTCACCATAGAGGAAAGGACAAAGACATCTAAAAAAGACTTAAAATACTGCCTTGCTCAATGGTCCTTTCCTTGCATGGGCTGCCAGCATGCTGTCCTGCCCGGAGGAAAGAAAATGGGTTGGACAGTGCTGAAGGTTCTGCTGGATCCTTTGACCTTTTCCCCACATAGACTCTTTCTCTGAAACCAAGACTAATGATCTGGTCACCCTCCAGACAGTCCTCCCGGAACAGGGGCTTAATTATGGCTCATTTATAGGAAGATATTGCATATGCAGTTACAGGCGACTTCCCCAAGAGCTCAAGGCCAAGATGACAGCGGGTGACGTGGGTCAAGATTTAGACTCTTTCTTTCCCAGAACTGTCGCCTCTGTCCTGCCTTGTTCGGGCTTCCCATGATCTACCTCAGATTTAAACAAAGAAATTGCTGGCTAACCTACATATCTTTATTAGGAATGCTCCACCTTGGCCTTGGAGAGATACATATTTAGCATTGTGATTATTTGGGGTTAGTTATTTTCTTCCTCTTATGAATACACATGAGGATTCTCCTTTTCCTCCTAACTTTGTTATTATGATGACCGCCTCGCTAATAAGGGTTGTGTCTATAAATGCATTTTACTTCTATAATTACTGAGGGATTTAAATGTTCTCCAGAGAAATTAGCTGTTCCTATGTCCTGTGAGCAGGTGGTGGTCAGGAGCATAAACTGTTGAAGAATCAATGGATTGAATAAACCAGAGAGTTTTGATGTTTGGATCTGAGCCCCATATTTTAGCCACAATGTGGTGAAGTTGGTGTAGGTATCATGTTTTGTCCTAAGGGAGGAAGGAAAAAACTGTGGTCCCTCTTGGCTGAGCAGAGAAAAGTTTAGGATTCTAATAGGCCATTCAGAACAATGATATCTGACAGCAGTCACATCTGAACATTTCTTACCAAATATTTCGGAAATTGATGTTTGCTCAGCTCCAATCTGCTGCCTCCTTTCTGATGCTTCTACCAGATTCTCCATCTAGACACCTGTCATCGGTCTGGATGTCTGTCTCATCTCCACAAGTTTTCTGCCTTTGGCTCCTTGCCCTGTCTAATCTGACTGAGGAAGGTGCTAAATGACCTGTTCTACTGGCCCCATTCACCGCCTCCTTTCTTCCAGTGATCCCTCTTGTGGCACTTCCTGTCCCACTGTACCCAATTCAAGCTTCTGACCATGGATTTGTGTTGGTGGTTACCCTCCAGAATTGATACTTCAGATTAGGACCTCTAACTTTCTCTACCTGGCCAGTGAGATGCTACAAAAGAGATGACAAAAGATGGGGTCCATCTCTATGAGTGTGCCTGAGCTGCCATAACAGAATGGAAAGCTGGAAGACTAAGATCAAGGGGGCTGGCAGGGTTGGTTTCCTCCGAGGCTTCTCTCTTTGGCTTGCAGATGGTATCCTCTCTGTGTCCTCATGCCTTTACTCTGTGTCCTCATGCCTTTACTCTGTGTGTGCACCCATCCCTGGTGTCTCTCTGTGTGTCCTGATCTCCTTTTCTTTTTAAAAATTTTTTTGAATATTTTATTTATTTACCTGATAGAAAGAGAGTGAGAAAGCACAAGCAGGGGGAGCAGCAGAGGGAGAGGGAGAAGCAGACTCCCCGCTGAACAGGGAGCCCGATGTGGGGCTTTATCCCAGGACCTGAGCTGAAGGCAGACACTTAACTGACTGAGCCACCCAGGCACCCCCAGATCTCCCCTTCTTATAGGGATACCAGTCAAGTAGCATCAGAGCCTGGCTCATATGACTTAATTTCGCCTAAATTACCCCTATTAAAGACCCTATCTCCACCTACTCTGAGGTCATATTCTGATGAACTGGGAGTTAGAACTTCAACATGTGAATTTTGGAGGGACACAACTCAGCCTGCTACCTATAGACATGAGGATGGTGATAAGAATTCCTAAAACAGTGAGTACTTACTGTATACCATGCACTATTCCAAGCCCTTAAAAATATCTCCTTCAATCTTCACAACCCTTCAAAGTAGGCATTATACATAATCTCATCATCTGAAGCACAAAGAGCTTAAGTAATTTGCAATAGATGCTCAGCCTATAAGTAGTAAATATAGGACTTGAACCCAGAAATTTGGCTCTGAATCTGTACTCTTAACCTCTCTGCTATACTAATACTATTAATAATGATCACATTTATTGAGAATTTGTATGTGACAGGCATGATCCTAACTGCATCATGAATATTATCTCATTTAATCACTACCATGACCCCTCGTTAAATGTTTTGAAATCACTCTCTCATAGGAGGAAATAGACATTGGCTAGATAAATGAGCTGGCTCAAGGTTACCAAGCTAGTGAATATCCCAGTCAGGATCTGAATGCCTATGGCTATACAAAGCAAAGTTCTCGACCACCATACCATGCTGCCTCCCGACTATCAGGAGGTAGGAAATCATGGAGGCATCTCTAAAGATAAATAGCAGGCATGACTCTACTAACTTGGCTCTAGAAGAGCCATTTTAAGCAAAAACCTTAACTTTCTATGCCTTGGTTTTCCCATAGGGGAAATAGAATTAAACTGATCAAAAGATGAAGAGAGGAGTAAAAAAGCTTTTCTTATTTGAAATGCTGAAGAAAGAATACTTTATCAAGTACCATCAAATGTTCAGTTTCACTTTGGGAAGAAGCCGTTTGCTTTGGCTTTGAAGTTATAGGACATTACCACTGGAACTGGGTGCCTGGAAACCAGTGTTAGAGAAGAGATGGCTGCCGAATACCTGCGTCTTTAAAAAGACCATTAGTTTTTGATCAGGCACAAATTAAAAAAAAAAAAAAAAAAAAAAAACAGAAGCTGTGAGGTCCTCCTGAAACTCCCTGGGTGACAAATATCTAGGGTAAATCTCAGAATCCCCGAAGTTCGCAAGTATCTTCCAAAGTAAATTGGCCCATTTCCCCTCTTCCAGATCATATGGAACCTGAACCATTTTAGACACTAGTCTGGGGAGGAAATCTTGTCAGAACACTCTTCCCTCCCCTGTCCTTCAAAAATATGTATTCCAGTATAAATCAAGAAGACAGCATGCAGGAAGTCATTGCAGATGGCTAATTTTACTCCTTTCTCCTACACTATAAATCCGCTTGCTTATTTGATGCATTTTACATGTGAAATTTATTTCTCCTAAATTTTAAATAGTTGTTGAATATTGTATAAATTGTCAGCTTAAGATCAGGGACAACATCTCTTATTGTTCTTGTTTCCACTTTGTAACAGTGAATAAAGTAGCCCGCAAGAAGCAAAGGATCAATAAGAAGATCTATGTGTGCTGAGCTTTTGTTATGTGCCAGGCATTGTCCTCCGTGCACTGCATCTTTGCTAGTCAAAATGTGGTGCCAGGACCAGCAGCATTCTCTTTGCTTGGGGATATTTTAGAAATGCAGCCACTCAAACCCCAAGTGGACCTCCTAAATCAGAATCTGCACTTGGACAAGACCTTTGGGTGATCCATATGTACATTGTAGTTTGCGAGGTACTACTTCACATCATTTCAGTTATCCCTTACAGTAACTCTAGAGGGTAGGAATCATTACACCTATTATACAGATGAGAACACTGAGGTGTCAGATCAGGGATTTAAGTTCAGTTCTCTCTGTCTCCATAGTTCATGCTTTTTCTGTTCTGTTATGATGATTTAGAGGAGAATCCATTTGTAGTAAAGATTCAGCTCCAAGATAGTAGAGTTTCCTAAGTTTTGATACTTGCTGGGATAAAGCTGATATATTTTAAAATATCTAAAGGTGCTGATCAGTAGGATCTGTATAAGTGCAGTTTATTTATTCATTCAGCGAGAGATCACATTGTTGTTTAGCTTCTCCTGGTATCTGGCTGCATGGTAGGCACTTCCAGGGTACAAAGAGTGAAGGGTTTAACACTCACCCAGGAGGAGTGTTTGCTGCTGAGCAGACAAGAAAGCACTAGCTGTTTGGAAACCATGAGAGCTTTCTGATACCAACTCAGAATTCTCAAAAATGGCAGGCTACCAGAGGTCAACAAATCCAACTTACCTCCAGGTCAGGAGGTAGCGTCTGCCCGCCTCTTGTCCAGGAAGGGAGTTGTACAGAGCACTCTGGAGTTCCTCCAGGAAAATCAGCAGCCTCCACATTTCCAGCTGGGGTCCCCAGCCCGAGGGGCCATTTCCATCTTTCCGAGGCTCTGCCAGGCAGAGGCTAAATGTAGTGTCCACTTGGCCAGCTGGTTAGGGAGGTAGACCCGGCCATTGACTCCCACTTCACACCCTGAGTGGAGAATGAGCTTAAAGCTGCCATGCAAATAAACCCTAATGGCTTTTCTCCTACATTTACATTATTAGGAGTTCCTTTGACTGGCATTATGATGATAAATGAAAAATGCTTTGCACCATTACATCAAGCACTAAAGCAGAGTGGAATGAATTTCTGCACTTTTTTTTGAAAGAAAGGGAGAAAGAGAGAAAATAGCAGATGGGAAAGGAATTGACTCCTGGTATGCTGCTAGGTTATTTGCATAGAGGCCTGGGTGGAGGCTGTGTGGAGGGTGGCTCTGCTCACGCTGCACTGGCCGGGTCCATGCTGACTGCCTGCCTCCATACTGCAAAAGTTTTGCCAGCCTGAATTTTCCATTTCTTAGGGAATGCACAAACCAGTTAGACCCATCTGACAGGCAGGCAAGTTATTACAGATAAATGCCTCAAGTACCTAATTGGCCTGTGAACAAGCATTTTCCTCAGAAGGCACATCATGATAATTTACTGTCTGGTTTGCAGTAGTTTAGTTCTATTTGTAACCTCTTGTTTTTTTTTTCATTTATCTTCTCAGATTTAAGTGCACTTTGTTGTAAAAAACACTGGGCTAAAGAGGAAAAGGTCTGAATTGGAGTTCTTATTTTGTCCCCTCTCTTTATACCTTGGGGAAGCCATTGTAGTACAGACTTTTCTCATTTTTAAAGTGGAGATATTTGCTACTCACCTTTTAAGGGTGTTTGGTTTGGCTTGGTTTGTTTTTTGGGGGGTTTTGTTTGGTAGGTGGGAGTTAAGAAATAATTTAAACAAAATTGCTTATGCTCAAGGTTTTGTTCAACGTAAGGCCATAGTCTCCAAACACCTTCCCACAGCTCCCAGCTGAGAGTCACACACAGGCAGTTCTAAACAATCCAGGGTCAAGTATCTCAATCAATAGCAGCCTTTTGATGTTAAGACCCCCAAAACACTAAAGTAAATGATAAGCACATTTAAAAACCTACAACATGGTAATGAAAACCTAAAAATGAGTGGAGAGAGAGTTCTGAAGTGTTCCTCTGAAAAGCACAAAAATCAACTGAGTAACTTTGAAGATCTAATTGGCTTTATTCAGTGATTCATGAAATGGACAACATCCCCTCTTGCAAATAGAAAGGAGGTCTGGGGAGCTGTACAAAATGGAAGGATTCTATAGGCAGAAGAGGGCAAAAAGGAAGTTGCTAAGGAAGAGTGGATTGTTTCCTCTGTAGGAATGCCAGGGTCTCTCACGCAGATCACTTCACCAGTGGGGACCAAGTAATTCCAGATCAACTAGTTAAAGGTCACATTCCTGGGAGAGGCTGAAACTGCATTTAGGTTAGATATTAAGTCATGGTTTGCTTACATGGGCATAGCACAAGTGACTCCACTTTTGGCCTTTTCTCTCTCTTTTTAACAATTCCCCCATTTTGATCAGATTCTCAGCTTCACGGAAATATGTCATTAAAATTTAAGACATTATCACCACTCTCAGGTACCCTGCTCTGATCACAGTTTTTTTTGAACCTCTGTGTGGCATTTACAGGTCATGATGTTTTTTGTTTAACCTCTAAGATATTCACAGGCCACAACTTCAGAGACACATATATTGCATTATTTGTTTCAGAGGTACAGATCTGTGATTTAACAGTCTTGCACAATTCACAGCGCTCACCATAGCACATACCCTCCCCAATGTCTATCACCCAGCACCCCCATCCCTCCAACCCCCCACCACTCCAGCAACCCTCAGTTTGTTTCCTGAGATTAAGAATTCCTCATATCGGTGAGGTCATATGATACATGTCTTTCTCTGATTGACTTATTTCGCTCAGCATAACACCCTCCAGTTCCATCCACGTCGTTGCAAACGGCAAGATCTCATTCCTTTTGATGGCTGCATAATATTCCATTGTATATATATACCACCTCTTTACCCATTCATCTGTCGATGGACATCTTGGCTCTTTTCACAGTTTGGCTATTGTGGACATTGCTGCTATAAACATCGGGGTGCACATACCCCTTCGGATCCCTACATTTGTATCTTTGGGGTAAATACCCAGTAGTGCAATTGCTGGATCGTAGGGTAGCTCTATTTTCAACTTTTTGAGGAACCTCCATACTGTTTTCCAGAGTGGTTGCGCCAGGTTGCATTCCCACCAACAGTGTAGGAAGGCTCCCCTTTCTCCACATCCCCGCTAACATCTGTCGTTTCCTGACTTGTTAATTTTAGCCATTCTGACTGGTGTGAGGTGGTATCTCATTGAGGTTTTGATTTGGATTTCCCTGATCCCAAGCGATGCTGAGCACTTTTTCGTGTGTCTGTTGGCCATTTGGATGTCTTCTTTGGAAAAATGACTGTTCATGTCTTCTGCCCATTTTCTTGATTGGATTATTTGTTCTTTGGGTGTTGAGTTTAAGAAGTTCTTTATAGATTTTGGATACTAGCCCTTTATCTGATATGTCATTTGCAAATATCTTCTCCCATTCTGTCCATTGTCTTTTGGTTTTGTTGACTGTTTCTTTTGCTGTGCAAAAGCATTTCATCTTGATGAAGTCCCAATAGTTCATTTTTGCCCTTGCTTCCCTTGCCTTTGGCGATGTTTCTAGGAAGAAGTTGCTGCGGCTGAGGTCGAAGAGGTTGCTGCCTGTGTTCTCCTTTAGGATTTTGATGGACTCCTGTCTCACATTTAGGTCCTTCAACCATTTAGAGTCTATTTTTGTGTGTGGTGTAAGGAAATGGTCCAGTTTCATTCTTCTGCATGTGGCTGTCCAATTTTCCCAACACCATTTGTTGAAGAGACTGTCTTTTTTCCATTGGACATTCTTTCCTGCTTTGTCAAAGATTAGTTGACCATAGAGTTGAGGGTCCATTTCTGGGCTCTCTATTCTGTGCCATTGATCTATGTGTCTGTTTTTGTGCCAGTACCATACTGTCTTGATGATGACAGCTTTGTAATAGAGCTGGAAGTCCGGAATTGTGATGCTGCCAGCTTTGCTTTTCTTTTTCAACATTCCTCTGGCTATTCGGGGTCTTTTCTGGTTCCATACAAATTTTAGGATTATTTGTTCCATTTCTTTGAAAAAAGTGGATGGTATTTTGATGGGGATTGCATTGAATGTGTAGATTGCTCTAGGTAGCATTGACATCTTCACAATATTTGTTCTTCCAATCCATGAGCATGGAACGTTTTTCCATTTCTTTGTGTCTTCCTCAATTTGTTTCATGAGTATTTTATAGTTTTCTGAGTACAGATCCTTTGCCTCCTTGGTTAGATTTATTCCTAGGTATCTTATGGTTTTGGGTGCAATTGTAAATGGGATCGACTCCTTAATTTCTCTTTCTTCTGTCTTATTGTTGGTGTATAGGAATGCCAGTGATTTCTGCGCATTGATTTTATATCCTGCCACTTTACTGAATTCCTGCATGAGTTCTAGCAGTGTTAGGGTGGAGTCTTTTGGGTTTTCCACATAAAGTATCATATCATCTGCAAAGAGTGAGAGTTTGACTTCTTCTTTGCTGATTTGGATGCCTTTGATTTCTTTTTGTTGTCTGATGCTGTGGCTAGGACTTCTAATACTATGTTGAATAGCAGTGGTGATAGTGGACATCCCTGCCACGGTCCTCCCCATAGGGGGAAAGCTCTCAGTTTTTCCCCATTGAGAATGATATTCGCTGTGGGTTTTTCATAGATGGCTTTTATGATATTGAGGTATGTACCCTCTATCCCTATACTCTGAAGAGTTTTGATCAAGAAAGGATGCTGTACTTTGTCAAATGCTTTTTCTGCATCTATTGAGAGGATCATATGATTCTTGTTCTTTCTTTTGTTAATGTATTGTGTCATGTTGATTGATTTGCAGATGTTGAACCAACCTTGCAGCCCAGGGATAAATCCCACTTGGTTGTGGTGAATCATCCTTTTAATGTACTGTTGGATTCTATTGGCTAGTATTTTGTTGAGAATTTTTGCATCCATGTTCATCAAGGATATTGGTCTGTAATTCTCCTTTTTGATGGGGTCTTTGTCTGGTTTTGGAATCAAGGTAATGGTGGCCTCATAAAATGAGTTTGGAAGTTTTCCTTCCATTTCTATTTTTTGGAACAGTTTCAGAAGAATAGGTATTAATTCTTCTTTAAATGTTGGTAGAATTCCCCTGGGAAGCCATCTGGCCCTGGGCTTTTGTGTTTTGGGAGATTTTTGATGACTGCTTCAATTTCCTTAGTGGTTATAGGTCTGTTCAGGTTTTCTATTTCTTCCTGGTTCAGTTTTGGTAGTTGATACGTCTCTAGGAATGCATCCATTTCTTCCAGGTTATCTAATTTGCTGGCATAGAGTTGCTTATAATATGTTCTTATAATTGTTTGTATTTCTTTGGTGTTGGTTGTGATCTCTCCTCTTTCATTCCTGATTTTGTTGATTTGGGTCATTTCTCTTTTCTTTTTGATCAGTCTGGCCAGGGTTTATCAATCTTGTTAATTCTTTCAAAGAACCAACTCCTAGTTTCATTGATCTGTTCTACTTGCTCTTTTGGTTTCTATTTCATTGATTTCTGCTCTGATCTTTATTATTTCTCTTCTCCTGCTGGGTTTAGGCTTTATTTGCTGTTTTTTTCTCTGGCTCCTTTAGGGTTAGGTTGTGTATTTGAGACCTTTCTAGTTTCTTGAGAAAGGCTTGTATTGCTATATACTTTCCTCTTAGGACTGTCTTTGCTGCATCCCAAAGATTTTGAACAGTTGTGTTTTCATTTTCATTGGTTTCCATGAATTTTTTAAATTCTTCTTTAATTTCCTGGTTGACCCATTCATTCTTTAGTAGGATGCTCTTTAGCCTCCATGTATTTGAGTTCTTTCCGACTTTCCTCTTGTGATTGAGTTCTAGTTTCAAAGCATTGTGGTCTGAAAATAGGCAGGGAATGATCCCAATCTTTTGGTACTGGTTGAGACCTGATTTGTGACCTAGGATGTGATCTATTCTGGAGAATGTTCCATGGGCACTAGAGAAGAATGTGTATTCTGTTGCTTTGGGTTGGCATGTTCTGAATATGTCTGTGAAGTCCATTTGGTCCAGTGTGTCATTTAAAGTCTTTATTTCCTTGCTGATCTTTTGCTTAGATGATTTGTCCATTTCAGTGAGGGGGATGTTAAAGTCCCCCACTATTATTGTATTGTTGTCGATGTGTTTCTTTGCTTTTGTTATTAATTGCTTTATATAACTGGCCGCTCCCATGTTAGGGGCATAGATATTTACAATTGTTAGATCTTCTTGTTGGATAGACCCTTTAAGTAGGATATAGTGTCCTTCCTCATCTCTTATTACAGTCTTTGGTTTAAAATCTAATTTGTCTGATATAAGGATTGCCACCCCAGCTTTCTTTTGGTGTCCATTAGCATGGTAAATGGTTTTCCACCCCCTAACTTTCAATCTGGAGGTGTCTTTGGGCCTAAAATGAGTCTCTTGCAGACAGCATATCGATGGGTCTTGTTTTTTAATCCAATCTGATAGCCTGTGTCTTTTGATTGGGGCATTTAGCCCATTTACATTCAAGGTAACTATTGAAAGATAGGAATTTAGTGCCATTGTATTGCCTGTAAGGTGACTGTTACTGCATATTGTCTGTGTTCCTTTCTGGTCTATGTTGTTTTTAGGCTCTCTCTTTGCTTAGAGGACCCCTTTCAATATTTCTTGTAGGGCTGGTTTCATGTTTGCAAATTCCTTTAGTTTTTGTTTGTCCTGGAAGCTTTTTATCTCTCCTTCTATTTTCAATGACAGCCTAGCTGGATATAGTATTCTTGGCTGCATATTTTTCTCGTTTAGTGCTCTGAATATATTATGCCAGTCCTTTCTGGCCTGCCAGGTCTCTGTGGATAAGTCTGTTGCCAATCTAATGTTTCTACCATTGTAGGTTACATATCTCTTCTCCCAAGCTGCTTTCAGGATTTTCTCTTTGTCTCTGAGACTCGTAAGTTTTACTATTAGATATCGGTGTGTTGACCTATTTTTATTGATTTTGAGAGGGGTTCTCTGTGCCTCCTGGATTTTGATGCCTGTTTCCTTCCCCAAATTAGGGAAGTTCTCTGCTATAATTTGCTCCAATATACCTTCTGCCCCTCTCTCTCTTTCTTCTTCTTCTGGGATCCCAATTATTCTAATGTTTTGTCTTATGGTATCGCTTATCTCTTAAATTCTGCCCTCGTGATCCAGTAGTTGTTTATCTCTCTTTTTCTCAGCTTCTTGATTTTCCATCATTTGGTCTTCTATCTCACTGATTCTTTCTTCTGCCTCATTTATCCTAGCAGTTAGCGTCCCCATTTTTTATTTCACCTCATTAATAGCCTTTTTGATTTCGACTGGGTTAGATTTTAGTTCTTTTATTTCTCCAGAAAGGGTTTCTCTAATAACTTCCATGCTTTTTTCAAGCCCAGCTAGTATCTTTAAAGTCATGATTCTGAACTCTAAATCCAACATCATACTAATGTCCCTATTGAGTAGGTCCCTGGCAGTTGGTACTGCCTCTTGTTCTTTTTGTTGAGGTGATTTTTTCCGTCTTGTCATTTTGTCCAGAGGAGAATAGGTGAATGAGAGAACAAAATGCTAACAGGATAAAAACATCCCCAGAAAATATACTCTAAACAAATCAGAAAAGACCTGAAGCCAGGGGAAAGGAAAGGGAAAGAAAGAAAAAAGAAAAAGAAAAAGAAAAAGATAAAAACAAAAACAGAACAAAACAAAAAAACCAGAATATGATCAAATATGATCAGGCTGGTGCATAGATCAGTGCCACACACTAGATTTTGGGTGTATTTTGGTCTGTTAGAAGAAAGTGCCTCCCAAAATTTTAAAGAAAGAAAAACTTATATATGTACAAAAATAAGGGTTGATATGATGAAGGGATGGAATGTGACTGTAAAGATGAAAATTATAAAAAATTTTATAAAAGGAATTGATAAGAAGTTGTTTGAAAAAAGAAAGAAGAGGATTAAAAAAAAAAAAGGGAGAGAATGTGATCAGGCAGGAGACTAGAACAAAGTCATACACTAGAGATTTAGGGTATATTTTGATCTGTTAGAAGAAACTGTATCTCAAGATTTAAAGAGAGAAAAATTTATATATATATGCCAAAAATAAGGGTAACTACTATGAAGGGATAGAATATGACTCTAAAAATCAAAAATAAAAATGTTTTTTAAAAAAGGGATTGATAAGATGTTGGTTGAAAAAGGGAAAAAGAAAAATTCAAAAAAAAAAAGACAGTTAAAAAAAATTAACTTTGGAAGACTAAAGAATCAGGGGGAAAAAGCCATGAATTCTATGTACAGTATTCCCCTAGCGCTGGAGTTCTGTCATTCTCATTGATCGGTAAACTTGGTCTTGGCTGGCTGTTCTCGCTGATCTTCTGGGGGAAGGGCCTGTTGCCGTGGTTCCCAAATGTCTTTGCCGGAGGCAGAATTGCCCCACCCTTGCCCGGTCCAGGCTAAGTAATCTGCTTGGGTTTGCTCTCGGGAGCTTTTGTTCCCTGCAAGTTTTCCGTACAGATTTGGAGGCCGAGAGTGAAAATGGCGGCCTCCCAATCTCTGCTCCAGAGGAGCTGAGAACTCAGTGCCCTGCTCCTCAGTGAGCCCCCAGAGAAAAGCAGTCAATCACTCCCATCTCCCGGTCTCTGGCCGCACTCAGTGCTCACCCGGCCTGTGACCAAGCGTTTCTATCTCTGGCACCCGACTCGGTGTGGAGCCTCCAAACCCAGCAGATCCCTGTGGTGCGCTCCTGTGCCACTCCTCCCAGGGGAGAAAGGGGAGTCTCCCTGGATCTGCCACTTGTTGGGTCCCTGCTGGAGGAGCAGTGGCCCGACTGTGCCGCGGATCACGGTTTATGGCAACCCCGAGCTGAGAGCCCGCTCCTTGGCTCTGTCTCTGCAGCCAGCTTCCCCGCTCTGATACCTGGAAGCTCTGCCGCACTCAGGCACCCCCGTTCTTTCTGTGACCCTGAGGGTCCTGAGACCACACTGTCCCAGCGAGTGTTCCACCCCCCGCTTAGCCACTGGAGCAACGTCCCTCAGCGGAGCTGACTTCTAAAAGTTCCAATTTTGTGCTCCACTGCTCTATCACTTGCCAGAAGCGGCTGATGGAGGCCCCCTCCCCCGCCGTCTATCCTCCCAAATGTCGCCTCGGATTCACTTCTCCGCACGTCCTACCTTCCAGAAAGCAGTCGCTTTTCTGTTCAGAGAGTTGCTGCTATTCTTTTCTTCGATCTCCTGTTGAGTCTGTAGGTGTTCAGAATGGTTTGAACCCTATCCAGCTGAATTCCTGAGACCAGATGAAATCCAGGTCTCCTACTCCTCCTCAGGTATCATTTTATGACAATGATTCCCAAATGATATTTTTGGCCCACCTTTATCTTGAGTATCTGACACACCATATGACATTTAACACGTCTGAAACCAAAATAAAAAAAAAGGGCTAACCTATTATTAAGAACAACTTTGGCCAGAGAGTCTAAGGTCTTTTGTTGGGCAGCTACTGTTTTCACAACAGATTTGGCAGTACTTCCAAGAGTTAAGCAGAGTTTCCCTATCATGGTCTGACCGCACTCACTCCTAACCAGAGAAGTAAGGTCCCGGTAAAGGAGGCAAATCCAGAACCCTGAACACCTCCTGACAGGTGTCTTCTCGATCAGTGATGTAAATTAAGAGGAGTGGACCCATGAGGTGTCTCAGTCTGTTTGTAAACTGTTAGGGGCACAGTAGATAACCTAAGAGACATCGCCCAGTTGTGTGCCAGCCATCTAGGCATCCCTAGGCCCAGGGAAAATGATCTCCACCACAGACAAAGATAAATTTGGTCAGGGCACAAACCACTCCTGCTAAGGTGACACGTTTAGTGGACAGATCAGAGCTTTTGATGACAAATCTAGCAGTCTGAAAGGTTACACACTTAGCAATGGCCTAGGAAATTCAGATGAGGTCATTATCTTTCTAGGACAAAGCATAAAGGAAAAAAAGAAAAGATGAAAGTGTTTTGTGTTTCATTAAAGTAGAAAGTCTTGATCCAGTGGCTTGGGTGGAAGCACAGTCTACATTGAAGTCAGGTGGAGCCTTCTTTAGATGTGAGATGTATACCTAAGGTTTAAGTCCCTGAAGTTTGGCTACCATCTGGGGAGAGAGGAGTATCTGGTATAGTCCCTTCCAAGGAGATTCAAGGGCACCCTTTATTCTTAATAATTCCAAATCAGGAGTCTAAGAGAGAGTTGGAAACATTAGTTTGGAGAGTCATAGCCAGATATTTGAGGAAACTAGGATAATTCAGGATCCGTACCAGTTTACAGGTATATAACAAAACCTCAAAGATAATTAACAGGACTAGAATCAAATGTCTACAGAGTTACAAACATAACTTCTCTCAGCTATAACCCCCATTTTTTTTAACCAAAGATAATCATAGTAAAACTAATTTGTTTGCATTAAACTGGGCCTGATTATTTATGTAAGTGCAGCAAGAGTAGTGATTGACCATATAAGCTCTTTTTTTTTTTAAGATTTTACTTATTTATTTGAGAGAGAGAGAATGAGAGAGAGCACATGAGAGGGGGGAGGGTCAGAGGGAGAAGCAGACTCCCTGCCGAGCAGGGAGCCCGATGCGGGACTCGATCCAGGGACCCCAGGATCACGACCTGAGCTGAAGGCAGTCGCCCAACCAACTGAGCCACCCAGGCGCCCTATAAGCTCTTTTTAAAGACTGTTTTGCTGGAACTTTACAAAAGGAATCTCAGATTGAACTATTAAAAGCCTCTGAGGTCAGGAAGCTAAACCAAGGACTCACCATTAGATATTACTTGTAATAACTGTCGTTTGGGTAAATTCCTTTCTTCTAGATGTCCCCCCAGATGACTTGAGATTCTTGGGCCTGTCAGGCAATAACTTTCCCTATTTACCTGGTAAGGCTTCCAGGAACCCTATAAGGAAGGTACTGAACTGATCTTTCCTAACAACTCCTTAAAGCTGTCTGGTCATTTCTGAGTCTATACACATCTCTTTCAAATACAACATTCCAGTCAAGGCTTGGTAATGTAGCCAATGTTTCCAATCGTGTCCTGTTATAAGAAGAACGGATTCTTATTGAGCTTATGCAAATAACTAATTATATTGCCATGAAAAGAATACTCAAGAGTTTCCGAATTCTTTAAGAATCAAATAGGGAGAAAAAGTAAATGTTCCATCTTTGTTTATAATGATATAGTTTACCAAATTGCTGTAAGTCATAGATAGCTTAAGAAAAGGTTTCCTTAAATCTGGAAAAATAAAACATTAAAAAATCATCAGTGTTTCAACAAAAAGTCATAGGGAATTATAATCATCCTCCTTAGTTCATTCAGACCCATGCAACTGATACTTGTTCTGCTTAAACCCAGTTTTTCCATTAGTTCTAGAAATTCTTACCCAGTTCAGTTTTATGATCTTAAAGTCATCAGAAACCTCTACTTGTCAAAGTTTATTTCTGTGAATCTCCTTGAAAATGATGCAGTTTTTCAGGAACATTTTTGCAAAAGAATCTGAGTAAAACGGTAACTGTCTGTAAATGACAAAAGACCTAAAAGTGCCCATTGTTAAAGATCTTATGAGAGTTCATTAAAATGGAATTAACAAGGAAATGTAGTTGGTTATTTTTGCGACACACATTTTTAAATGATAAGTGAAATTATGATAATAACTTTATACTAGAACATATTAGACTTTAGGAATTTTATATAATTTCTGGAACACTTATATACTTCTACAAATGCAATGTAAAGAAGGCTTAGTATTGCTTCTTATTTGACAATGCTTCCCATGCAATTTAACATATGAAATATGTCTAATTAGTTTAAAATTTCCCTTTTTATACTTAAAGAGAACAAATCTTTTGAGATGTTCCTGGAACCCTTTGAAAAATCCCAAAATTAGTTTGAGGTTAAAAAGACTTCATTCAGAATTTGATTTGGGGAAGTTTGTCAAAAACATCAAAAGGTTAAACAATATTTGATCAAATAGAATCGTAGGTTACTGTGAAACAATACTTAGTTATATGTTTATTCATAGTAACAATTAAAGATTTTGCAGGCAAATACAGAAAGTTAAATAGCTGTAAAACCAACAAAACCAACCTTAGCTCTTTTAATAGAGAATACTCAGTTTTCTTAAGTAATCAGAGACCTGATGATAAAGATAACATGAAACACAGTAAGTTATCTTGGAAAGACATAATTTCTTTGCTTTCTAGGCAATTAAAGGATAAAGAAACTTTCATAGTCTGTTACTGAAAACAGACCAAAAGTCCAAGAAAATGTTTTCCTTTTAACAAAGAGAAAACCAGTTCTAATTTTGCACCAGTGTACTTTTGACATTAAAACTCATTTATTTTATTTTTTTTTTTACTTAAATAAATTCATTCTAGTCTTAGCCAGGTTGACCACCCATAAAATTCATTTCCCAAGACTCTTTTTCCAAAATTTTTCTACAATTTTGTCCTGTTTTTTTTCTCTTTCCCATGCTGAAATAACCAGTCGTATTTTAGGGCAAAGTTACTTTATTTTTCCTTAACAAAAATACATTTCCATTCCACATAGCTTCTTTCACCAAAAACATATTCTACTTTTCTTGCATACAGAGATATCTTCCTTATTCTTTCTAGTAGCTTGAATTATATATAATTATATATTAATATATATATATATTACAATTTTTAACCCCAGAACCTTAATTTTTAGTTAAAATAAAGAAGTGACAAATTGTGAACTGTCTTTTACATTAGCATTCTGTGGCTAGAAAAATGTATAAATACTTTTTATAATTTTTAGAAATACATGCTTTCTTATAGTAAATTATTTAGTGTAGCACAAAACCTGTTTATTAATAGACCCTTTTAAAAGGAAGGCAAAAGTAGATAAACCTATGTTCAGTAATTAGTGTTTTAGTATTTTATCTTATTTGGAAAGATATAGATATGCAATGACTATGCATCATTCAATTTAACTTAACAAATCTTTAAGATTTCAGGTTACCAAAAAGATTTGGGGCAACTATTTACCAAGTTCATCTAGAAACTTTTATCCCACTTACATCTATTTACACTTGTTCTCAAGAATTATGTTTAGATTACCCATAAAAACTTCATGAGACATTAGATAAAGCTAGCCATCATCCCACACTATTTTTCTTGCTGACAAATTTTTGTAACAGAGATAACATGAATTTATTTGACTAATAAACCCAAGTAGAATAAAATTGTAAGTCTGCATTATTTTTAATGCCAGTAATTCTGAAGATGTACCTATTTTAATCAATCTAATGAATTTAAACTAGCTTTTATTTACCAAAGATTATTTCAGATCACATGAACTTGAAAAGCATTTGGGTTAGTTTCTAGTATATTTCTAAGAGTTTTAGGAATCCTTTATTCATATAAGTCCTATGTCTCTTCAAGGCAATTAAATAGAGCTCTTTTACAAATTAATTTTAGTAATACCATTTGGAGGTAGAAAATACCACACATCTAGAGTAATAAATACATACACACACACACACACACACACAAACACATACACATACACGTACATATAGCTTCCATTTTAAAATTTTAGCTGTGAATCAGACACAATAATACAAAAGTCACTAGTTATAAAAGGAGTTGGACCTAAGTTGTTTTTCTGGTAGATGGAATAAGTTAAAGCTACCTGCTTAGATGAATAAAGCTTTCTACTAATATTTGTGAAGATACATGATTTTTCATTCACCTAAATTTCAAATGTTATTTTCCTTTTTTGTTTTCCATCTGATAAGAATTACCTCCCTGAAGGGTGCATTTTAAAGAGACAGCCTAGATAATGTTAACATTTACATCTCAAAGGCATAGGGAAAGAATCCAAGTTCCACCAAGGAAAACTTTAGTTTCCTAAGGCCAATATTTACAAGTCTTTTGACATATATAGGGGAGATTTGGTGATTGGTAAAAAAGAATAGATGGGCTTCGAACTGATTCTAGAGCTGCATTTCTAGTTTTGCAAAGATTTGTAAGATAAGGACAATCGTTCTCAATTCCTCAAAAAATTAGGTTGCCACTTATATGATATCATAGATTGATCTACACATCTAACCGCATTATCCTAATCTGTGTGTATATTTCACAAACACAATTATACACATACACACACACCAAGGAAAAGATTTTCAACTGAGATGGAAATCAAAAGATTTCTATGTTCTGGATTTAGAGTTGTTTGCCTTTGGAACAGTTTAGAAAATCCTTTCACAAAAGTTTCACAGGATTTCTCTTTCCCTCTGGGTACATTAGCTTAGGGGAGGAGGCCTAAAACGAAACAAAACAAAATTCCTCTAAGGTTTTGAATACTTTTAGTTTCCCCTGTTGTTTAAGGGAATAGCATAGCAGTTTACCAAAAAACCCATCAGAGTTTCATCTACTCTGGGATGGGCCCATGTGGGGCCTTCCTTTGAAAGTAGATGTGGAGTCATTCAAGTTGGTGTTGAAGAACTTACACAAAACCTTTGAGGACAATCTTTTCTCCAGTGTGCCAGTTGAATACAAATGACATATCGATTTCTGTGCCAGTATTTTAATGATAGATCCTTAGAAGCAAGAGTGATGGGGGAAGCCTAGGTGTTCTTTTAGATGCCTTTTATGTCTTTAATTTTTCATTACATTTTTGCAATGAAACTTTCAATAAGGCTATTTTGGAATCTTGAAGCCTTTTGGAAGCTTTAAATTGAATCTTAAATATTAAAATAGGTATCCTGTTCTATTTGTTTAATTCAGGAACACTTGCTATCAAGTGTCCTTCTTAAATGAATGATCTTGTCTAAGTGAAATGTTCCCCATAATGGCCATTGTAATTCTAGATTGTCTTTGGTAAGATTTTGCCACTTTTATAGATATTTATAACACCCAGTACCATAGTTCTTAGACATAAAATAAGCAGGTATACTGGAAGGTGGCACGCTTACCTCTTTGGATTTTAAGGGTCCTGTTTTATTTATTTACTTATTTAGTTAGTTAGCTAGCTAGCTAGCTAAGCCTTTGTGCCCCCTCAAAGCCAAGCTGATACCTAAAAGGGATGGACCACTAGGTTGAGAAAGGAAATGTGTAATATTTCACAGTATACCTTGTTGCACAGAAATTTTCTTGAGGTCATTGGGTGAACTGGTGTCAATATAACCCATTCTGTGACCAACTTCTTTTAACATAGGAGTATTTGGGTTAGGTGGTGAGAGCTCTAGCAGCTTTTAAACTCGTGCTCACCAGATTTTCAGCTGCTTCTGAGATTTCCATTGGCAATAGACTTTATCTACACAAATCAAGACAAACAAACATGCAAACCTTAATATTTCAGCAGTAACCAAGAGATGTTACTACATTTTGTCCAAGAGAAGGCCCCCTACACACCACCCACTATTCCCACCATGGAACCTTGGTCTGGGGAAAGGATTGAATCAACAGACTTAAACAAATGGGCACTGTGGACTGGGAGCTCCACATAAATGGGGGAACTGTAAACTCCCACTAACAGTTTCCATGTGGATCTTGGGATAGAATCAAGTACTGGGGTTTTCTACTAATTCAATAAGAATTGCAGACTGAACTACCAGAAGCTCCTAGCATGGAATTGACTGGGAAGCCAATTATATTGGGCTCTTGACACAAAGATAGAAGAGCTCAGAACTGAAAGAAACTTACTCACAGCCTTCAAAATGGGTAGAAGGACAGATAACTCTAAAGTGTTTCCAGAAACCATATCTGTATTTCTCATTGTCCCCGAATGTCATCAGGAGTTTGTTTCAGATCCCACCACTGCAGCCAAATATGTTTTTAAAAATTCAACTTAGTAGATTTGATGATCTAACTGGCTTTATTCAATGATTGGGCAGCATTCCACCTAGCAAATAGAAAGGAGGTCCAAGGATCTGTTTAAAATGGAAGGCTTTTATAGGCAGACGGGGGCAAAAAAGGGAAGGTGCTAATAGAGTAGATTGTTTCAGGCATGGTCACCTTACTTTGGGTGAAGGGTGGGGTCTGTCATGCAGATTACTTTATTAGTGGGGACCAGCTAATTCCAGATTAACTGGTTAAAGGTCACATTCCTTGGAGAGGCTGAAACTGCAATTAGGTTAGATATTAAGTCTTGGTTTACAGACCCGGGGCTTAGCAAAGTGACTCCATTTTAAGCCTCCTGTCTCTTTTTATCTTTAATAAAAGGTAGGGTCGAATACTGCCTTCCCTCCAAAATCACTAAAACACCCTGTTAATAAGGGAAAACCATGTTCCTCACTTCCTGCCATAATGAGAACACCATCTCTACATAGCCTTCTTACCACTCCTGAGGTAAGAGGTCCGATTGAAGCTACTTTTTGAGATGTCCAAACCTGGCTTTACCTGGCTCTTTCAATGTGAGAGCTAAGGAGGGGCTGATTAGGATCCATAAGGGTCATAATATAATTCATTAGGGTTGGTAGATACAAAGAGTCTTGGGGTAGAATGTATCCTTTTGTGTTTTTTTAATTGATAATGGGTCTTTCAGTGAGTTCCTGGAGTTATTTGCAACTGTTATCTTCTTGGGCAAAAGTCTTAGGAATAGTAAAATGTTGACGAAAACAGTGGAACAGTGAAAACAGTAAGGAGTATGCAGAGAGTTCGGGTTCTCACCAAGTGGGACCCTATCAAACCTGATCATAGTGGGGACAGTCTCTGAACAGGAGACCAATGGCCTTTACTGCTGACAGACTGTGAGTTTCACCCTCTTGGAAGTAGTCATTGAGGGCCTGTGAGTTCTGCAGCCAGGTTCTTCTCCTTCCTTATCCCCAGAGGGGTCCTATTTGGCTAAGATGTTATCTTTCCTTTCAGCTCAGGTGTCAAGATGAAGTCTGGGAACTGAGAGTACAAGGGCTTGATTTCATGTTCACATTTTTCTTTGCTGATCCCTTTGAATAAGGAGGAGAAATCTGTCCAGGATGGTGGTGGGAGGGGTGGTGGTGAGCCATGAACGGCCACAGGAAGCAAGTGTGTCTTCATGCTGATGTGCTCCCATGCTCCTTGGCACACCTGAGGAATGCTGGCTTTTTATTTCAAAGTAACCCAGTAGGCAGGGGGAGAATTTCTCTGCTTCCAGCTTCTAAAGAGTGGTATTGAGCAACTGTGAATAAAAAACAATTAAATTTGCTAAAGGTCTGAGAAATCAGATCTAATCTCTTTGGGGACTTGGAAAAAACAAGCAAACAAAAGAGCTGAGTTATCGATTGCTGCATTTCAGCAGCTCTTAATCTGAAATGAAATCAGCCTGGGCTTGGGCCCAGAGGCCAGAGACCCTGATATCCATTCTCCCCTTGTCAGAAGGCCCACCTGTCAGAACTAGGCCTCCCTGCTCAACGACTAAGTTAGTAGGCAGGTGGCAGGTTGCAGAAAGCTGCAGTCATTGGGCTTTCTTGGGGCACAAAAGGCAGAGGAAGAACTGGAATATTTTCTTAAGTGTAAAGCAGTGAAGCAAATTGAGTTCACAGGGTCAACATTAGTCTTCTTCACCATATCGACAGAAGCACCTAATCTGGCCGGCAGCACTGTGCCTCGATCCTTATATTTCCCTTTTATGAGGTGCTGTCACTCTATTATCTTCCCCCGAGTTGGTCTTTACCCCTTTGACCTTCAGAGGTGGAGGGGGAGGAAGGCAGCAGGACTGGTGGTGGGGGGCCTGCCAGGGAGGAGGAAGACTTTGACCTTGAATAAATTAGATATGTAGCTTTCCCTGAGTTCAGGTTGTATCTGGGATAAAATGAGAAGTAGCAGGAGTCTCACCAGCTTGCCCAGTTCTGAAGCAAAAGACTAGCACCTGAGAGGTCAAGGTACATAATTTGTGTTTTGTATTTAATTTGTGTTTCTTGTGTTTTGCATTTTGTTTTATTTTGATTTGTTTTGGTAACTGTAAGAAAGGTCCTACTCCCCAAAGCAGACCAATTGAATCTCTGAGATTAAGAAATATGGATCTTTTGACAAAGATCTAGCAGGCAAATCAGAATGTCTTAAAAGTTATAGCTTCTCAGTTTACCTTTTCAGATCCAGGGACAAGAAAGAGGGAAATGACCATTATATATATTTTTAGTGAGACCTTTTTGTCTTCTTCCATCCAGGCTGCTATAACAGAATACCATAGACTGAGTGGCTTATAAACAACAGAAATTTATTTCTTGCAGTCCTGGAGGGTGGGAAGTCCAAGATCAAGGTGCTAACAGATTCAGTGGCTGCTGAGGGCCCATTTCTTGATTCACAGACAGCCATCCTCTTGTTGTGTCCTCATGTGGCTGAAGGGGAAAGGGAGCTCTCTGGAGTCTCTCTTATAAGGGCACTAATTTCACTCATAAGGGCTCCACCCTCATGACCTAAACAGAGACCCTACCTCCTAAAACTATCACATGGGGAACTGAGTTTGACATATGAATCTTGGGAGGATGCTATCTTCAGTCTTCAGCATTTTTGAACTATGGTCCCCAGGCATTCACAAGGCAAATGAATCTGAAAATCTGCAGATTAATAGCTTAAAATCATTAATTCATCATGAATAAGACTGGACCTCACCTCCATGCCCCCTACCTCTCAGTGTTCTGCTCACAACCCCCATTCACTTTACTTCACAGCTGAACTTCTTGGAAGTGGGTCTCTAAATCTTCTTTCTCAACATACTGCAAATCAGCTTTTATTGTGACCCCTGGACAACCATGACCTTACCATTGACTAAGCTTCTCATTCTTTCCTGAACTTGATTTCCTTGAAGGAGTTGGCATAGTGGGTCACTACTTCCTTGAAGTTTCTCAATCTTGATGTCTTTAAGGTAGATGTGTTCCTGCCAAGTGACTCTCACCTGAGACCTAGATGATGGTAATACTTTGTATGGATGATGAGGAGGACAGCTGAAAATGAATGTATGGATTCCCTGAGCAATGCAGTGGAGAGATGGCCAAGAGAGAGGGACAGCCTCCTCAGAAAGAGGTGCAAGGAACACAGGAGGGGTGGAGAAAACACCTGGATTCTTTCTCACTTTGAAGATGTGGGCAAGGACCAACTGAACCCCAGATTCCTTGGACCCAAAGGATAAGTAAATAAGGATACATTACCTGTTCTATAGGGATGTTGTAAGAATTCAGTGAGGGTCCTAAGTGCTTCCATAAGTCAAACGTGAGCCCCGATTCTGGACATCATTACTTTTTAGAGTAATTATCTGTAACACTGATGATAATTATGATTATGAAAAAATATGAATAATAAAGACACAAAGTAACACAAGAATAAGCTGTATAACTTAAACAGGAACGTTGAAACATGATAAAACAGAGAACACTAAAGCCACTTGAATCGACAGCTCTGGCATATTCCCACACATGTCATGTGAACACTTATCAAGCTAGGAGTCTCCATGGAAAGAAATGCTTAAGAATGTATTTTTGTCTACTCTCTGTATCACCAGGTTTTTTTCCCCCTCACATAGCATTGCTCTAATGTACTTTTTCAGTAGGATTTATAATACGATTATGAATTCATGCCATAAACCTTTCCTCATCTCTAGAAATAGCTTGCATTTCCCTCCAAAGTGTCCCAAGGCACTCTGATCCTACCCTGACCATGGCGCCGACGCGCCCACGGGGCCACTGTTGGCTGACTCCTCAGTGTGCCTCAAATGTTATTTGAATTTCTGAAGGATGGGGATGGTATCTTGTTCACCATGCTCCTGGTATCTTGTATAGTGTGAAACACCTAAGCTGTGCTCAAAAGGCATTTGCTAGCTATTTATTCATTCATTCATGTACATTCGTGGAGTGCCTTTCACCGTGCCTGGTCCTGGATGGGCAGCGGTGCTGGTCATGCTTACATACAGAGGCCATGGATGGGCAGAGCCCAGCCATTAGGAGTGCTTTAATTAAAGTTGTGGTAAGTGCAACAAATCAAAAATATAATGTGCTAGGAGAATACACAGGGGTTCCCAACCATGTAAAGGGTGTAGGAAAGGATTTTTGAGGAAATGTTATTAAAATCTAAAATCTAAGGGATGGGGGTGTGAATGGTGGGGAGGGGAATAATCCAGACCGAGAGAGCCACAGAAAGCCTGTGATGGGAAGGTGTCTGGAACACGGAAGCTACAAAACACCTGAGCCCCAGACAGGCAAGAGGACTGGCTTCCTCTGGGCTGCCAAGTCCAGTTAATGGCAGAGGAAGGAGTGGAATCCAGGGTTTTGCTCCCAGGCCACACAGCACAACATATAGTTGTGGTCAGGAAAATGAGAGAAAGCCTCGAGCGGTTTGAGAGTGACAGTGGGCAAAGATCCAGACTGATTACAGAAAAGGGAAGCAGCAAGTTCATCAGGACTAAATGGTTCTTCTTCAACAAGACACCTGTCCTGTACCTTATCACAGCACTCAGATGGCAAGAGCAGAGCTGACGGGTCCCGGGCCCCCCTGGATCATCCGCCTCCCCCAGAATGCTATCTCCCAGCAGGATCCTGCAGGCTGCCAACCTAATAGCCTGTCTCCCCACAGGCCTCCTCAACCCATTGCCGGATCCTAGTCAGGATCTTCTCTATCCACCGGGCTGTCCCCCGAGGCACACTGCAGTCTCCTCCAAGCTGCAGTGAAGATGGGCTCTGGTGATTCATGTTAGCATGATTTGTAGCAGCTCGGTGCAAAGTGTCGCAGAGACCTGCAAAAATCCCCATGGTCTTGATTATGTGTGCCTTTTGCTGTTTATCAGTGGTACCTGTCTGTTTTTATAGCCACTCCTCAACCATGCTCAGGACTGCAGCTTTCCTGATGGCAATCATTCCCTCGGAGTATGGTTTTCTCATTTGGGCTTTGTGAGCAGTGAGCAGGGACAGGAAAGCAAAAGAGGATGCAGAATTGGAATTATTCATCCAGCATTGTGAGGGCCACTGCCCTGGTTGAAGCACATGTCCCTTGATATTTTTTTCCTATTCAAGGACCCCCCCACACACACACACACCTTCTCATATACTCACATTTAACTTTCAGGGAGGTGGAGGAGAATGACAGGCAGATAAGTAAAAAAGATACCTCTCAGCAAAGACAAGTCTAGGTTAATGACTGTTAAAGTCTGCTCATCTGCCTCCCACCATAGATATCCGGGAAACCAGAGACTCTTGTGTCCATGAAGGACCCCCCACCCCTAGCATGCAGCTGGCCCTCCAGTCCACACATTAATTTAGTTAATACTTATTATCTCATTGGATTCTCACAAACACCCTGAGATTTGGATGAAGTAGGCTGGTCTCTACGCCCATTTCACAGATGAACAGGACCCTCTCCAGGTTACACTGAGCCTAGTGTCAAATGTGTATGAGTCAAATGTGTAGGTGTTGATGCAGCAGTATGAGTGAGAGTGAGTCTGCTTGCCCCTCAGGGAGTTACCACACAGCAAGGAGATCCCTGGGTGGGACAGAACCCAGCAAGGAAGCCCACCATTCCCCACCACCAGCCACCTTCCCCACCTTCCCTACCACTCCCCACGACTCCCCACCTACTCCCACAATCCCCCCACTCCTGACCTCCCCACCACATCCCACTGTCCCCCACCACCCCAGCCTCCCCCAACAGCTCCTCACCAGCCCCCACTTCTCCCCACTCCCCACATCACTCCCCACCTCCTCCTCCCCACTTCTCAACCCTCCCACTCCCCACCTCCCCCACCACACCCTCCCACTCCCCACCTTCCCCAACACCCTCTATCTCCTCCACTGCTACCCCGCAACCCCCTACCTCTCTCCATCAGCCACCACCCCCATTTCACCCCACCTCCCACACCACTTTTTCTTGAACTTTCTTGTTTTGGGTGGTGGAAGGAGGGTTGATGAAAGGCATTTACAGAATTAAATTTCAAGGAAGAAACACTTTTACACTCAATGATTCTTATTTGAGAAGTTGTGAAATGTTGGGTAAGTGCAGGGATTTTGAACCTACCTAGAGTGGAAAGAGGGTTCCACCCTCTGCTCTTCCAAGGCCCCATTTTAATTAATTAATTAATTTATTTATTTATTTAAATTAATTTATTTATTTGA
Source organism: Phoca vitulina (assembly GCF_004348235.1). NCBI lineage: Eukaryota > Metazoa > Chordata > Mammalia > Carnivora > Phocidae > Phoca > Phoca vitulina. The sequence goes on from NW_022589737.1 coordinate 6,713,882, forward strand.
GAGAGAATGAGAAAGAGAGAGCATGAGAGGGGGAGGGTCAGAGGGAGAAGCAGGCTCTCCACTGAGTGGGGAGCCCGATATGGGGCTCAATCCCAGGACCCCCGGATCATGACCTGAGCTGAAGGCAGTCACCCAACCAACTGAGCCACCCAGACACCCATCCAAGGCCCCATTTTAGACCAGTGTGCATTCTTACCGATAACAGGATAGCAGAGAGGGGGTGCGGTGGGGAAGACTTAATTCCTCTATAAAGAGAGAACTGCCATTTTTGATGTAGAAACATAGTCATCAGGATGAACTTGTATGTAGACAAATTCATTCATTCCTTTATTTTCTGCTAGACACTGGGGAAATAATGATTAAGAAACCAAGATCCATCCCTCAATGGACTCTGCAATCTAGTGGGGAAGATAGATAATAAATGAATAATTTTTTCATTAAAAATTGTGATGACTTAGAAGAAGAACAAGCTTCTGTGAGAGAAACAGACAGAGGAACTCTTTTATATTGGAGGATGTCAGAAAAGACATTTTTAAGGAAATGACAATTAAATTGAGAAGGCAAAGAGATAAACTCTTGGCCTAGTTAAGAGAGATTAATGAATTGTTCAAGGTCACATCACTAGGACATAGTAGAATTAGGACTAGGGGTCAGAGCCCCTCAAATCTGTGGCTTGAAAAAGAATGTTATTTTTCCCAAAATAATTAAATATCAATACTACTACAAGTGCAGTTAAAAAAAAAAAAATTGGCCCCATGTCCCTTATCTAAGAATCCCATTCTCCAAAGGCGACCATCTTTAACCGCCATCAGTATATTCGGATATTTACTTCCAGATTTGTAAATAGCATGCTTAAAAAGCTATTTCCTAAATTCCACACATTAATTTGCTACAGAAAGTGCAGATTTAGCACTCTTACACTCCCTCCCCCATTACATTTACTTCTCATATTTTCCTAACATGTAGTTTTACATCACAGTTTTTGTTCAATCAGTAGTCAATACTCAAATTATCAATATAATGCAAATCGAATCGAGTGAATTGTGATTCCATTTGCTTTCTTATACAGCTTGTTACATTTCCTGGAGCTACTTGTGTGTGTGTGTGTGTGTGTGTGTGTGCGCGCGAATGCCTGTTTTCTCCAGAATCGTTCCCATGGCACTGCACAAAGGTGTCAAACATGAAGTGGCCTACCTCTTCTCATTGTTGCTGTTCTCAGTGTTTATTTGAGAGTCTCTTCTAGAACCTCCAACCATCCTCATCCAATCTGACTGTGGTGCTCCACAGGCCTGCTCACATCTCTCACCCAGAAATCCCTCATTACAGTCATCCGGTGCCCCTTCCCCAGTGTGGAATCTCTGTTTCCAGGGCCCTGTGGCTTCCATTTTCTCGATTTCTCCCCTGTTTTAGAGAAGTACACTTTCCAGTTACTTCTTGAGGAAAGCTTTGACAACTTGCTTGTTTGAAAGATATCATATATCTTTCTTCACACATGATTGTTTGTTTGGTTTGGTATAGAATTCTCACCACAGAATATTTTTACCTCAGAATTTTCTTCATTATCCTGTAGCTTCCAGGGGGGCTGTTTAGAAATGTGCTACTCTGATTTCTGCCTCTTTCTGTGATCTATAGTTTTTTCTAGGAAGGTCTTAGGCAATTCTCTCTATCCCTGGTATTTTGGAATTTCTTTATACAGTGGCTTGATGTGGGCTACTTTGTTGTTTTTTGTTTGTTTGTTTTTTGTTTGTTTGTTTTAATTTGCCCTCATGGGTACTTAGTGAATTCCTTTTCAGTCAGTTTTAGAAACTTATGTTTTGATATTTATTTGTAAATTTTCTCTGCTTTTTTTTCTCTTTTTCCATCTAGAAGTCCCATTAAATGGGCACTGTATTTTTTAAAAATATTCTCTCATTTCAATTTTCTATCTTTTTGTTCTACTCTCTGGGAGAGTTCCTCAACTTTATCATACTATGTTTAAAATTCACGTTACTTAAAATTTTTTCTTTTGCTATAGCATTTTTCATTTTCAAGGGTTCTTTGTTATTTTCTATTTATTATTTGTTTTTGAGAAGAAAGTGCTTAGCAGCTCTTTGGAAGTGTGTATGTGGACGTGCTGACCAGAGGGCTTCGTTATAAGCTAATGGTGAGGAACAGACATTTTGTTGAGGAACCCTCGGTTCCTCAATTTTGCACTATTCGTGTGGGTGCATTTTTCAGAGAAGACTCTTCCAATCTGCTTAATTGTGCTTGCTTCTGACTCTACTGTGCCTTGTGCCCCAGTGGTTCTCACACTGAACATGGGTCACGATTACCTGCAGGGCTGGTTAAGATGCAGATAGCTGGGCCTCTCTCACAGAGGTTCTGACTCTAACTCAGTAATTCAGTGGGGCTTGTGAATCTGCCCTTCTAACAAGTTCCCAGACACTGCTGCTGCTGAACTGGGGACCATATTTTTAAAAACTATTCTAGGGGCACATGGGTAGCTCACTGGGTTAAGTATCAGATTCTTGGTTTGGGCTCAGGTCATGATCTCGTGGTCATGGGATCAGGCCCTGCATCAGGCTCCACGCTCAGCTCAGAGTCTGCTTCAGATTCTCTCTTCTTCTCCCTCCTGCACCCGTGCTCTCTTTCTCAAACAAATAAATAAAATCTTAAAAACAAAAAAAACAAAAAAAACACTCCTTTAGAGAATAAGTTTTCCATCTCTTACCAGGATAGAAGTCATGTTCCCTAGTCTGAGAGAAGATTTGGGGAAGATGATTTTTCCTCAGAGACTTTCAGCAGTATCCTCGTTTCCTGCCCCATCTATTACCACAGCCTCCATAAATATACGGTGAGTATTTCTAGAGGTTTGCAGCCTGAATCAGCTGGCTTCTCCCATCCAGGCATTGCAGTTTTAACTTTCTCTGAGTGGCTAAATCAGTTACTATTCATTCATCTGCTCTCCATCCTATACAATTTTGTTGACGTATTTCATCTGCTGATGTTTGATGTTTGTCTCTTGTTTAATTTGTCTATACTGATTTTTTTCTTTACTGTTATCTTAGAGGGGTATTGGAAGAAAGTAGAACTTAACACAGTTCTTCAGGCCATTGTAATTAGTCATGTCAAGAGTATTTCAATTGCAGGGCATTGCCTCCCTTCCGCTTATTAAGCACAACTCTCATTGGCCATACGCTTAAAATGAGCTGATGCTGTCCCCAACCAAAGCCCAGAGACCGTGAATGTTCTATTATCCTAATCATGCAAAGCACTCTCATTTCCATTCCTGCTGAGGAAAGAAGGTTTCCCAGAACTAAAATCCCAACCACAAAAAGAAGAAAAGGCAGTTTGACGTTTTCTTCACTGTTTGGAAATTTTTCTAGCACAACAAGCTGTTTATCCTTCACTCTGGTTCTTATTGAATTAAGGAGGGAGAAAAGAAATCGATTCACTCTCCATAGGCTGCATGGTAAAAACCACCACTCACTAAATACTATGGAATATGTAGGAAAGAGGGAAAAAGAGATAAATCCATCAACTAACAAGATAAGTGCCTTGTTCCTCCATCTGTTACTGCTGTGTCCTTATCTGGGATAGGAGCATGGCAGCCACGATATATCTTGTGTCAGGTATTATATTCCAAAGTCATATGAATGAATTTTCATGCTAGTAACCATCCATGATCTAGCTCAGCCACAGCTAAATTTGTCCTAAGACACCAACTGTCTTTTTGCATTTGGAAGTCCATTGAATTCACAGGCAGGAATAGGGTTGGCTGCTGATGCTGGGTGATAGTATCTATCTCATAACTTTTCCAGCATGGCTCTCTCTCTGCTAAGCATGGGCTGGTGGTGATGACTTAGTTGATTCACCTCTGAGGAAGTACTGATGGCCTTACAGGAGACAAGACAAAATTGGAAGCCTGGAGAAAACATATATAGAGGTTCTGTGTATGGGTACATCAACAATGATTAAATCATTGATTAGATGATTGATTAGATGTACCACTTCTTAAATCACTGGGGAAAACTTCAGAATAGTGTTCAATTAGAATGACATCTCAGGCTCTTCAGCAGCTCCAATTATACTGTGATGATTTTCTCATTCAAAAACAGAGTTTATTTTGAGGACTCAGCCTTAACTGAGCATCCAGGTGCAAAAACAGAGATGATGACACGTGGCATTGGAACTCGTGCTTTTGGCATTTCTGACAAGGGCTGAAAAGTCTCATATATAGATATAACTTGCTTAGAGCCATGATTGAGACTGAGCCTCACATTTTATTATAGCGATGGTGTAATTCATCACATATCATCATTGTCATCATCATCATCATCATCATCATCCTTGCCGATGAGGGCAGCAGCAACAGCACGACAACAGAATGGGCATTACAGATTTCAGTCCTTATCCATGTCCATCCTTGTTCTCATAACCTGAGTAGTAGAGAGCATCTACTAAATGCAGTGTGCTGGACATCATTACTTAGGTGGTAGGGCTCATGAGCTAAATTTGCTTCAGGCGTCCAGGTGAAAAACAATGAGCAATTCAGCTTTGTACGTGGTAAGGGGTTGGAAAGAATGGAAACAGGTTGAAAATATGTAGCAAATAAATTCAGGAAATAACAGCTGATTATACCATGATAGGATAAAGGAGAGTGGAAAATGAAGTGTGTCTTCCAGGCTTATAGCTAGGATGCCTGGGTTTGTGGTTGTACCGTATTTGGAGAATAAGAGAAAATAGGTCATATTTATAGAAGAAAACCTAAGTTTTCTTTGGAATATATTAGTTGAGATACCTATGAGTCATCCAAAGAGGGCTGTCCTGAAAGCAGTGAGTATATGAGTCAAAAACTCATTGGAGATACCTAGAGATATAGACATAGACATGGGATCATCAGTGTACAGGTCAGATGTAGTAGGCAGTCTCTATGATAGTCCCCAGTGATCCCCATCTACTGACATCACACCCTGTGTAATCTCTTCCCCTTGAGGTGGGCTGGGCTAACTGATTCACTTCTAATGAGTAGACTACGGCAGAGGCAACGGGGAATCACTTCCAAGATTGTGTTCTAAGAGTATTGTGTCTTCTACCTTGGGCTCTCTTTATCAGTCCCTCTTGGATTGCTCATCTTGGTGAAATCCAGCTTCCTTGTTGTGAGGTAGCCCTGTGAAGAGACCAGCTGGCCTGAAAAAAACCTGTGAGTGAGCTTGGAAGATCTCCACCCCCGCCCCACCCCCCACCATTCCTCCAATTGAGCCTTTTGATGAAACTACAGCATTGCCCAACAGCTTGACTACAACCTCATGAGAAGTCTTGAGCCAGAGGAACTCAGTTAAGCTTCTTTCTGATTCTTGACCTACAGAGACCATAAGATAATAAATGCTTGTCATATTAAGTTGTTGAGGATTAAGGCATTTATGACATAGCAAAAGATTACTAATACTGGTAGGTAAAATTATGAGAATATTGAACCCATCAAGGAGGATGGTGAAGAGAAAGGTAAGTAGAGCCCTGATGCTCACCAGTGTCTAGATAGACAAAATAGAAGAGGAGGAGGAGGAAAAAGAGGAAGAGGAAGAAGAAGAAAAGACAGGAAAGGAGGGAGGGAGCGAGGAGGGAGGGAAGGGATGGGAAGGGGAGTGAAGGGGAGGGGAGGGGAGGGGAGGAAGAAAAAGGAGAAAAGGAGCCAATATGGGGGACAGAACAAACAGGGTAAAATGAGAAAAAGCAGGGGAACTTGTCATTATAAAAGATCAGGGAATGCATTTTATGGAAAAAAGAGAGAGCAACGTTATCAAATACTGCAGATAGCTCAAGTAATATAAGGTTTGAAGTGTCCTATATTGCTGGCAGTTAGGATATGGTCTTGGGCAATCTTACTAAAAGCAGTTTCAGTAGAGTAGGGAGGATAAAAGCCAGATGGCAGTGGGTTGAGGAATAAATGGCACATGAGAAGGGGGGAGAGAGAGAGAGAGAGAGAATGAGAGATCACAGACTATGCTTTTTGTTTTGTTTTGTTTTGACTATGTTTGAGAAGAATGATTGAGGAAGGGAGAAGGATTGGTTGATAAAGGAAGACATGACATAAAATGACAGCTATTCATTATGAAAGTACTTGAATGTGTTTATGATTACAATAGGTCCAGAAGAAGAGGGAGAGTGGAAAATTGAGGATAGGTTAAGGGTGACCAATTGGAGAAAGCCACAGAGAAAATGGGAGAAGGTGGATTCAAGTACACAGGTGGAGGCAGTTGGCCTAAATAGAACTGTAGCTCATCAGTTAAAACTGGAGGAAAGATGTAAGGGAAGACTAAATGTGGGCATAAATATGTTTCTGGAAAGGAGGATGAGAACTTGACCTTGATTTACTTATCAAAGCCAGAAGAGATGCATATCAAGACAGTGTTTCTCAAATGTTATATATTTTTTTAATTTTTAAAAAATATTTTATTTATTTATTTGACAGACAGAGAGATAGCGAGCGCAGGAACACATGCAGGGGGAGTGAGAGAGGGAGAAGCAGGTTTCCTGCCGAGCAGGGAGCCCGATGTGGGGCTCGATCCCAGGACCCTGGGATCATGACCTGAGCTGAAGGCAGACACTTAATGACTGAGCCACCCAGGTGCCCCTCAAATGTTATATTTATCCCTAGTGAGAAAAAAAGAGTTAATGTACATCCCTAGCAATCTGAAGTTGTAGCACAAAGTGGTCAGCAACAGCTCAAAAATTAAAATTAATTATTAATACTTACTATTTATATTATATTCATGTTCTAGCTATGCCTTAATATAAGATGTTTTCCTCCAAAATTATTCAAATAAAATGTATGTTTCTGAAAGCTGCATTATATTTATCTTGCAGTATGTTTATCATGACACATTGGCTTGTACCCCTAAGGGTATTTAGAGAGCAGTTTCAGAGTCCCAGCATTAAACCATTAGCACCCACTGACACATTAGCTCAATCAGATTTTGAGATTCATTCAGTTCTCAGTGGTCACCAAGGGAAGCACAGAACTTCATCCAAGTGAATGAATAAGAAAAAGAAAATTTACTTGTAGTTGGGGAGATGAGTTAAGAAAGTAGGGGGAACAATCTTAAGCCTGGGGTAACATTGCTAGAATTGGGTAGGTCTCTTTGGTTAGCCAGGGGTGTTGTTGTAGGGCATCATGGAGGAGCTGATCTTTGAGGTCAAGCATGGCATATGGCAATTAGCCCCAAAGCGTTCGAATTGGATACAGATAGGTGGGAGTTCTTGAGAGGTGTAATGGCGTAAGTTACAAAGACACATTTGACTTCCCAACTTTTGTAAGTGATGGACCTGGCAGGCATTCCTGCAAGATGAGCCTTTATACACCATCCTACCTCCTTTGCTTTTGGAACAACATAAAATTATTATGAGTCCAAGTATTTTTTTCCCTTCTGTATCAGGGGTTGGCAAACTAAGGCCCACTGGTCAGATCCAGTCCATCATTTATTTTAGTTAAAAAAAAAAGTTTCATGGGAATATAGCTAGGCTTATTAGCTGACACATTGTCCATGGCTGCTTTTTCCCTATAATGACAGATTTGAGTAATTGTGACAAAGACTTTATGGTCCACCAAGCCTAAAATATTTACTATCTGGCTGTCTATAGAAATAGACCCCTGTTCTAGACTGACCTATCTTGCAAGATAAAGCTTAACAAATAATTTTTGCAGATCATTCCTGCTCATTTTCAACAATAATTCTGAGTTTTCAGATACTCAATTTAAGACTCCCCAAGCCTCACGGAGGAAGGGCTATCATATACTTAAGAGAGTTCTTTTTTTTTTTTTTTTGAAGATTTTATTTATTTATTTGACAGAGAGAGAGATAGCGAGAGCAGGAACACAAGCAGGGGGAGTGGGAGAGGGAGAAGCAGGCTTCCCGCCGAGCAGGGAGCCCGATGTGGGACTCGATCCCACGACTCTGGGATCATGACCTGAGCCGAAGGCAGACGCTTAACGACTGAGCCACCCAGGCGCCCATACTTAAGAGAGTTCTCAGCCTTCACCTGAACCACCACCCCCCTTCAAGTTTGGTAGTGTAAGCCCATTGGAATCTTCTGTGCTTAAATACAGCTTTTATTCCAACAGAACTTCGTAGATTCAGCTCAGCCTTATGACAGGTTCCCAAATTCTCCAGTTTGCAGAATTTCTATTGGAAACCAGCCTTTGCATTGTTCCTATTCACTGTTCTCAGCTGCTCTCCTCCTTTCGAATTTTACTTTTTCTCCCTTTTAGAACTTCCAAGAAAGCACCCTCAGATATTTGGACTCAAACCTTGCTCTTTCATTCTTCTTTGATCCTTAGTAGAGAAGTAAACAGGACTAGTAAGCAAATTTTAAAAAAATAATAATTCTTCATCACATCCGGGCACACATTCATTCGCCTCCCTCTCCTTCACCTTGGAAACCCAGAGCCTCTGGAGCCAAGGGAAGCAAGTACTTACAGCCTCTCCCACAGCATTGGACCCACTGTGCCCACCCAGAGCCTTCCTCGAGACATAAATGCTTCTCTGATTCAGGGTTTGGGATGAAATCAACTCTAACTATAGGTATGTACAGCCAGTGCTGACTACATAGGATTTGCTGTGGTTAATGCAGTTTGTAAGATCTGGATGACTAACTTACAATGCTCAGCACAATTTAGGGCCTTCATCTTTACTGTTATCCAGACTATTCCCAAGAAACGTGTTGTAATTTGAATAGGTCTCAGTTGTTACAGGGACCTAAGCTGGAAGTTGTCTGTGGAACATCGCAGCGCACAGCCTTATTGTATTTAAAGGCATGTGGCAAATTCAGATTGAATTATGACTGACTTTAAAAACCGCTGTGGTCTAATCCAACACATGGAGTCAGCAACAGGAATAGAGATAGTAGTGTTTTGGTTTTAGAAAATCTATTTATTTATAGCAGTACCTCAGAAGGTGACACTGATTATCAGGAACCAGTCAGTTTGACTGGGGTTAGGGCAGGTCCCCAGCAACTGCAGGTTCTCATTCATTCTAGGCCATGAAGGTAGACGTTAGGGGAAGGCATAATTTGCAGGGTTATATGGATGCACAAAGATCCCAGGCAACTCCTAACAACTTAACACAGAGCAACTCATCTTAAACCCCAACTACTCCCAAAGCAGTTCCTTCCTTGGGCTGGATTAGGGTATCAGAACATGGAGGAAAGGATGGCTGTAACATATACAAGCACATGCATGGGAGAAACTGTTCCAGACTCTTAATGCATGTTACACACGCCCACCATCCACTGAGCACCTAATGTGTGGCAATATAATGCTGGGCTCTCTGCATCCATTAGCTATGTGGCAGGAGGGTGCTACTGACCAGAACTGAAGCTCCACTGCTCCTGACAAGAAAAGCTGTCCTAGTGGGAACGACAGATGACTTCCCAGAGGTTAGGATGTATGGCCAAAAGCTTCCAGTGGCAGGACTGTGAGCTTTGTTTGGTAGGAGGTGGTGGCATGCATTTAATAGTGGAGAACGTATTTGAGGGCAACTAAGTGCCGTGAGTGTGAAACTTCTGAGAGAAAGTTAATATATGCTGAGAATTTTTAAGGAAGTGTCACTGTGTGATACATGCTGTAACCTCTGACCTCCCCTTTAAATATGCCTATATTCGTTTTCACTGAAATTCTGAAACAGCAGATTGCACCTGGCTATGAAGAGATCCAGTTTTTTCCAGGTTACATGTAGCTACCTCTATTGAGCACCTACTACGGGCCAAGCACCATCCTCATACACATCATATACACCTCATACACATCTTCTCATTTATTCTTCAACAAAGTTCTTGGAAGTGGATAATAGTGCTAAACATAGATTTGGACAGGTTAAGTACATTGTCCTAAATCACAGTGACAGTAAGAGGCAAAGGTGGGTTTCCAACCAGGTCAGCCCCACTCCAGACCTTCACATCTGTCTGGGGCCCTCTGAGGAAACTGGCAGGTGTCAGTAACCACGTCTGAATGGGCGGCAGGTGGAGAAGATGATGGAAAGCAAATGCATTTAACTACTAGACTAACTAAAAATAACGTCAGGAAGGAAAGGCAGTAACAGGATATAAATATGAATGTGTAATGCTCACCAAAGCCAAAAATAATTATTTTTGTTTTTAATATGCTGCCCTTTTATATGATCCATGCCAAAGATCCCCTCTTCTGAACGTGGATTCTTGAGTTGTTTGTGCTTGCAGGTGGCTGCATATTCTCATTTTGCGATAATTTCCATGAGTTGTATATGTGGATAATCACAGTTTGGTGTGGGGATGACCAAAGAGGTCTGGTTGTGGAACCCCTACCTTGCTTCTTAGACCCCCTGAAGGTGAAGTTTGGGGGGTAGTTCCTTCTTCTCTTGGCTTTTTCCTGGATCGATGCTTCAGTTTGCCACTTTATCTTTGCAGAGTTCATGTGCTTACCGCTGAAGTAGAGAGATGTCTCTTTCCTTTGCCTCCCATGTGGCCCTGGCGGATTTTGTGTTTTGGTTGTCTCCTCAGAAGCTCCCAAGTCCCCGCTCCAATTTCAATTAGAGCGCTCTCTGTGGTGGTACAGGCTGGGCTGGAGAATCAGCTCCTAATCCCCACATTCGCGCTGAGGCATCTCTTTCCTGAGCTCTACCATTGGCTGCTCTTGGGGGAAGGAGGGAGGGGAGGGAATTGAGCAATCTTTCAGAAGAATAAATATGGTTTGTTTGTGTTTGTATTTGCTTCTACGTTGAATTCTGATTGCATCCTGCGCCTTGACACCACAATTATTATTAATTTCCCCCGTCTGCTCTTCGATTCTTGCTGCCACAAAGACGAGATGATGGATAATGTTAGATGTGGTAATTGGATGAGCTGGGGGGAAGGGAAAGGGAAGGGAAGACAGATGTTTCATGATGAGATTTTGAATCTCGATTTGGGCCTCCAGAGCCGGGGCCTAAAGGAAGCTGCATTTGGGCAACGAGGATAAGAAGGGGATCTATCCTGACATTCCTGTATCTGTGCTTCACTAATCTCCTTGTACTTTTGTGTCTTGGGTAGTTAGATCTTATACCGATTGATGACAAATGTCAGAGAGCAAATAAGATAGAACATAGAAACTTGGACCATCCTGAGTCCTCAGACTGTGGCATCCCCACTTTGTGGAACATCAGGTCACACAGCCAGACTACGTCCTGTTGCCTGGTGAAGTCAGGTCACTCTGGTCTGCAATATCTCCTGCTTTGAGATTGCAAATGGGGGCTTGGTAGCCCCAGCTGAGCACCGAATCTTAAAGCTGAAGAGGCTGGTCTCTGATGAGGACACAGCTTGAAGCTCATGGGGGGAAGGGACTTCTTGGCACTTGGCCCTCCCCCAGTTCACGCTGCCTTTGACCCATTTGAGCCCCGAGTGAGGAGCCAGGTGGTGCAAGGGCCAGTCACTGCTGCATCGCTCTCTCCTCTGACTGATGCCCAGTCTGTCCTGGACAGTCTGACCTCCCCACCCCCCTACTCCCCCAATTTCTCTCCTACCCATCTGGGCTCATGCTCACTTGGCTTGCTGTCTGTGTCTCCAACACCAGCTTCCAGTCTGAAGAGGGACAGTAGGAGAAAGTTGTGTTGCTAGAATATACACCTGTGTGTATGGTGGGGCCCGACCTGTGCCTCCAAGCGTGATATTTCCCAGGATGAGCTGGTGCAATCTGAAAGCCAAGAAAGGAAGGTGGACGCTGCCCTCCCAGGGGACCAGGAAGGCCTTCCAGGTGCTGACAAGAGCCCTTGCTCACAAGGAACCCCACAGAGGCTGCCACCCTTGAAGTTCTGTCGTTGTTGTGTAGTTCTGTCAGTACAAGCCACGTGGAGGAGAAAGGTGCCAGAGAAGCATTTCCCCTGTTCCCATGTGTTGTTCTCAACACCACCACGCAATTCTACAATTCTGAGCAGACACTGACTGGAGGGTCCTACAATTCAACTCAATTCTGACACCACCTCTCAGGAGAGAGCATCAGATCCCACAGGTGAAGGGCTCGGTCCCACAAGGCTGCCCCAACTTCGTGCACCAAACTCAAGTCCAGGCTGCCACCTGTGCTTCTCACGGCTACAATAAATTGGTGGTTCCCATGACCCCCTCCTCAGGTTTGATTAGTGTGCCAGAGTAGCTCATACAACTCAGAGAAATATTCACTTACAATTCACAGTTTATTATAAAGGATGTTGTAAAGGATACAGAAGAACAGCCAGACACAGAGGTACATAGAAGAGGTCCAGAAGGATCCCAAGTGCAGGAACTTCCATCCCCGAGGAACTGGCATGCACCATCCTCCTGGCAGGTGGATGCATTCACCAACCCAGAGTTCATCAAATCTCCTGCAAGAGTTTTTTTTTTAATTATTTTTTTTTAAGATTTTATTTATTTATTTGACAGAGAGAGACACAATGAGAGAGGGAACACAAGCAGGGGGAGTGGGGGAGGGAGAAGCAGGCTTCCTGCAGAGCAGGGAGTCCAATGTGGGGCTCGATCCCAGGACCCTGGGATCATGACCTGAGCTGAAGGCAGACGCTTAAGGACTGAGCCACCCAGGCGCCCCTCCCTCAAGAGTTTTTATAAAGCTTAATCTGCAGCCCCCTCCTTCCTTCCCCAGAGGTTGGTGGGTGGCGCTTCAAGTCCCAACGCCCTAAATCACCTGTTCTTTTTGTTTTGTTTTGTTTTACAGTTTAATTTTATTTTATTATGTTATGTTAATCACCATACATTACATCATTAGTTTTTGATGTAGTGTTCCATGATTCATTGTTTGCATATAACACCCAGTGCTCCATTCAGTATGTGCCCTCTTTAATACCCATCACCAGGCTAACCCCTCCCCTCACCCCTGCCCCTCTAGAACCCTCAGTTTGTTTCTCAGAGTCCATAGTCTCTCGTGGTTCATCTCCCCCTCCGATTTCCCTCCCTTCATTTTTCCTTTCCTACTATCTTCTTCTTCTTCTTTTTTTTTTTTTTAACATATAATGTATTATTTGTTTCAGAGGTACAGGTCTGTGATTCAACAGTCTTACACAATTCACAGCACTCACCATAGCACATACCCTCCCCAATGTCCATCACCCAGCCACCCCATCCCTCTCACCCCCCACCACTCCAGCAACCCTCAGTTTGTTTCCTGACATTAAGAATTCCTTATATCAGTGAGATCATATGATACATGTCTTTCTCTGATTGACTTATTTCGCTCAGCATAATACCCTCTAGTTCCATCCACGTCATTGCAAATGGCAAGATTTCGTGGTTTTTTTTTTTTGATGTCTGCATAATATTCCGTTGTATATATATACCATGTCTTCTTTATCCATTCATCTGTTGATGGACATCTTGGCTCTTTCCATAGTTTGACTATTGTGGACATTGCTGCTATAAACATTGGGGTGCATGTACCCCTTTGGATCCCTACATTTGTATCTTTGGGGTAAATACCCAGTAGTGCAATTGCTGGGTCATAGGGTAGCTCTATTTTCACCTTTTTGAGGAACCTCCATACTGTTTTCCAGAGTGGTTGCACCAGCTTGCATTCCCACCAACAGTGTAGGAGGGTTCCCCTTTCTCTGCAACCCCGCCAACATCTGTCGTTTCCTGACTTGTTAATTTTAGCCATTCTGACTGGTGTGAGGTGGTATCTCATTGAGGTTTCATAAATCACCTGTTCTTGCTAGTGACCAGCCCCATCCAGAGGTTATCTGGGGGCCCCGCCCAGATATAATAAGTCACCTCATTAGCATAAACTCAAATGAGGGCTTCTTATGAATGACACTCTGCTCACTCAGGTACTTCCTGGGGTTTGAGGAGCTCTGTGCCTGGAACTGGAACAAAGATCAAATGTATTTCTTATCACGCCTGTCCTGGAGGTGTCCCCCTCACAGCGCAGCCTTTCCATTCAGGCCTCAGGCTCCCCGATGCGACCCCAGCTAACAGGCCGGTCATGCTGGTGATCCCAAGACTCATGAAAAAGCCACTGCATGGTAATGCCTTCAACCTTGGCTTGACTGGACCCCACCAGAGCTGGAGGCATGGTGGCCATAGTTATTTTGGGGAGTCTTGCTGGGGGCATCCCTTAAGCCCCTGTTTCTGCTTGGGAGAAAACTCTTGTTCATCCTCCACGAACCCTCTAGGGGATAGCAGAAGGGCCTACGACACACAAACAGAAAAAGAAGGGAGACAGAGCGTTGTGAATGTGAAGCATTTGGCAAACAAAGGACTGTGCTAGGTGATCCCAGAGAAGGGAAGGAGGGAGAGTCTTGGGGGCTCTGAGCTATAAATCGGTGCAGTCAGATTAGGTGCTTACATTTATTTTTTTTTCTCATCAGCACAGACACTGTTGTTGGTAATGGAGCTGCTGTGCAGTAACTCAGGCATGAGATTAGCAACAGAGGAAGGACAGCCCTGGAGCTGCTGTTTGCCGGGCAGGCATGGGTGAGAGGAGCCTGGGGGGGCCTTGGTGTGGCTGCTCACTAGTGGGCTCCAGCAGGTGGAGACTGGGACCAGCATTTCTCATTTATAGACAGGGATGGAACCCTAGAGATAATTAGAGTCCCGCTTCCTCATTTTGCAAAGGGGAGCAGAGACCCAGAGTCATGAAGGTACCTGCTTAGGATCACATAGCAAGCTGGTGGCAAAGCCTGGGCCAGTATTTGGAGCAGTAAACGTTCCTTTACAGTGAGCGTATCTTTCCTCTGTGAAGACTCCTTGCCTTTGGGGGGTTATGAGTGCAGGAAGGAGAGAGCATGCATGGCCAGATGGCAGCTTCAGCATCGCCCAGATCCTGTCTCCTTCATCTTTTCCAATCACACTCTCTCTCTCCCCTCCTAATTACCTCACACTTTCTCTCTGTCCTTGTGGCAATTTCCTTGGCTGGCCCTTCAGAGGAACATGTGTGTGTGTGTGTGTGGGGGGGGTGGTGGTGGTGCAGAATCAGTGGGGGCCCAGGTGTGCTGGTCAATCATGCCCTCCCAGGGAAGGACTGCCAAGTCCTTGGAAGCCTGGAGTATCTCACCCACACACACTGGGTGTGGAAACGCTTGTCCTGACCAACAGGGCCCCACTGTCAACTCACACTGGTTCCCAGATGGAAACTGGGTGAGTCAGGGAAGGCTGGCTCCTGCCTCTTCACGGCATCCTTTCAGTGCCAGGCACTCCCTCTGCATTTATTCAAACTAGTACTGGGGTTGGAGACCCACAGTCGCAGACACCCAGGCATACAGAGTTGCTTCTCAAGAGAGTCACTGTTCCAGGGCCACAGCTTGAGATCTTTACATTTTTTCCCTCCTTTCTTACAGGTCTCAGAGTAAGCTGCTTTGTTTAAAGTTGCCACCACTTTGTCTCTTAAAAAACCTTCTCAAAGACTAAACTGCCCTGTGGAACGGTTTTCCCACGTACCACCTTGGCCACCACCTCCCTGTCTTTGCTAACTCCTCTCTCCAGTTAGGAGGACTGCAGTCCTCAGCTTCCTTTCCATCCATCCAGGACATGGAGAAGAACACCACGGTTTACATGGAGGGGGCAGGGAGTCCCCCTGAGGGGCTCATGGGCCACACGGGGGAGTGGTGCATAGCGGTGCATAGCTCCCATGGGTTCTGTTGGCTGGAACTCAGCACGGCCACCTTCGATGCCCTTCCTACTGCCTCACGCCTCATTCTCGGCTGCACTACCTAGAACCCTCCTCCCTTTTTCATGACTCATTCCTACTCTGTCAGATTCCTAAAGCAGGTTTTGGTTGTCCAAGAAGCCTCCCCCCAGTCCCTAACCTGGGCAGTTGGCCTACCCACATGGCCATGACACTTTGAACAGGCTTTAGGGCATTCATGACAATGTTGGCAGCTCCTCACCCATCTTCCTTAATGGACCATGATCATCTCAAGGCCTGGACTGTACCTTTGTTTTTTGCTTTTGTTTTTGTTTTGTTTTGTTTTGTTTTTCTGGGGTTTTTTTTGGTATATTTCAGTGGTTCTTAATAGAAATTATAACTTAGAATTACTTGGAGATCTTTAAAAATATCTGTGTTGGGCCCCACCTCCAAGAATAAATCAAAACATTTGAGTATGGGATCTTGATTTTCTTTAAAAAAAATAGCTCATATATTAATTCAGGGTTGAAAGCCATTATAGTAGCTACCTCACAATGTTTGTTGAATGAATAAACCTTTCTTTCCACATTTAGGAATGCAAAAGAGATGGTGCAGCACAATAGAGGGCCTTCAAGTGTCCAGAAACTCTGTTGGGTAGGTTAGGCCCATGTGGTTTCTATACATAGAAATCGATCTGTATTCATCATTTTTAAAAAGTCAAACTTTATGGATATTATAAATTGGATGTAATAAAATCCCTTTCTTCTACTTACAGAATTAGGGGGAAAAGGTATTTATGTAGAGAAAGAAAACTAAATTAACAAACGTTTAATTATAAGCATTTATTGAGTGCCAACTATATGCCTAATCCCAAGGGGGACTTGGGTAGACAAACACAGTATGAAAGCATGGATTTTCAATCTAGGTAGGGAAATCAAGCAGATGCACAAAGACAAGAGTTTTATAGATGAGTATTTTCTCTAGATATTTTTAAGGAGTACATTACTTGGTACAGATAATTAGAGAAGAAGACAGCATACCATCAGGTGCTAATTATGCAGTGCAGAAAATAATGTAAAAGGAGCAGAGGAGGGGGAAGTCATTGTGGGCTGAAGTTCCAGGGAAGGCTTTGCAGAGGAAAGAGGCTGTGGGTGCAGGCCGGGAGGATGGGCCCACGTGGGACTTGGTGTGGGCAGAAGGAAGCCAGACCAGGGGACTCGGGTGCACAGGTTCAGAAATGGGCTCGTATAGCAGCACCGAGGCCCATAAGGGGCCACTCAGGTTGTCTGGACATGACACCATTGGGCTCCCACCCGTGCAGTAGTGGAAGGAGGGCTGGGTGTATGGCTTCGGGGTAGTGAACGACCCAGGCCCTCAGCCTCTCCAGGATAGCTGAGGGCAAAGCCTAAAGCACCCACCCCACGGACCACTCCCACTCACCTGGGCCTTGGTGCTGTGCCCCATTTCCCACATCCTTCCCATTCTTTCCTCCAAGAGTCAGAGGTGAGTTGGGGTCCCTGGATTTGGAACTGGGGTAGAGAAGGCCTTATTCGGAAGGGATGGGGCCAGCCGGTGGCATGGTGGGCTAGATGCTATTTTATCACTGTTAAAATCTTCTGAATGTTTGGAGTTTTCTGAGCTTAATGGGCTGAGAAATGGAAAGCCATTCAGCTGGTAGCAGCCTGGCCTCCCAGCCTGTTTACTGCTCCCGCACTGGGGCAGCCTCCTGTCTGTGGGCCCCACCGGCTCTCGGCGATTTTCCATGGCACGGACGCCTTAGCTTGAACACATTCTTTGCTCTCCCTGCGGTTCACTGGTGATCTCAGGGGGTGAGGAGGCCCCACTTGGAAGGCATCCTCCTTTTGTGACTTGAGGAAAGGTGTTCCCCTTCCCTGAGCCTAGAACCTCTGCAGAGGGGGCCGTGTGTTTCCAGCACTGCTGAAGATAAACGGGTCACCAGGAAGCTTCCTGAACCAGGTGAGGTGTGTGTTCTCATTTGTAGAAAGTGGAGAATAATATCTTGTTTTCAACTGTGTAAATGTAAGTGATGAGATATGAAAATATCTGGCACGTAGAAGGTGCTCCGTCAAGAAAGCTGTTTTAATGTGGGCGTTCATCTTCATCCCGAGGAAGACACTGAGGCTTGAGGAGCTTCTTGGCTTTCCCAAGACCCCTTGGCTAGTCATGGTCCTTGGTGGGAGCCCAGCTCCTCTGAGATTCCTGGAAGCCCCACACCCTTGTTCTTCAGCACAGACAGTGCTCAGAAACAGGCTGAGCAGGTACCCGTGATGCCTTTAGGTGGGGTTTTTATCACTCAGCGACCGTGACTGCTACTTTACCCAGTAACCGCTCAGGAAAAAGTACTAACAATAATAATAACTCACCCCTGGAGCCCAGATTCCCTGTGGGACTTTGCAATTGTCAAGGTCTCTGGGTGATATCTGGGTGATAAAGCACACAGCCTCTGGTTTCTTTTTGCTCTCAACCAGCTCTTCTAAGACCAGATCTCTGCTTTATTTTCATATCCCAGTGAGGCAGTCTGTCCTACCAGCGGACATATGTTGGAGGCATAGATGCTTTCTGAATTTCTGAGCCTCCTCTCATACCCAGGACATCCTGTCAGGACTGCTGGTCAGGGACAGAAACCCAGATCATCAGCCCTGGACTCCTGGACCTTATACTCTTGGAGGTACACATGGAAAGCAGTCCTAGTCTGGGGAACTGGGAAATAAGAGAGGGGGAAAATATTGCCTTCTGTAGAAAATCCAGCATCTGCATCTTCCCAACAGGTGCTTTCAAAGAGAGGAGGCCTCTTGTGATTATAATTAATAACAATTAGTGATCTGAAATACTTTTCATTTTTAGAAGGCTTGAGGAACCGTAACTCATTGGTTAATTACCTGGTACTACCACTCCCACCACAAATCACAGAGCACGTTTTCTGCATGAAGACTAGAAACTGCTTTCCTCTAGTGGTGAAGAAGGAGGAGAGGGATATAGAGAAAGGGAAAGACAAGTACAAGGAAGTATCGTTTTATTCAAGAAACAAAATAAATGAACAAAAGAAAAGAGCTTATTTAAGAATTACCAAGCCCAGGGGCGCCTGGGTGGCTCAGTCGTTAAGTGTCTGCCTTCGGCTCAGGTCATGATCCCAGGGTTCTGGGATCGAGCCCCGCATTGGGCTCCCTGCTCGGCGGGAAGCCTGCTTCTCCCTCTCCCACTCCCCCTGCTTGTGTTCCCTCTCTCGCTGTGTCTCTCTCTGTCAAATAAATAAATAAAATCTTTAAAAAAAAAAAAAAAGAATTACCAAGCCTGCAGGAGCCTTATGGAAGATCCGCCTTTTTGGTGCAATGCTATATTGTATGTTGGCGTAGAATATGCACTCTAAAGTGAAATGAAGTGTTTCA
The DNA here is from genome assembly GCF_004348235.1 of Phoca vitulina. Classification (NCBI taxonomy): domain Eukaryota; kingdom Metazoa; phylum Chordata; class Mammalia; order Carnivora; family Phocidae; genus Phoca; species Phoca vitulina. The sequence goes on from NW_022589737.1 coordinate 6,732,881, forward strand.
TGTGTCAGATGCCCATCCATGGCGTTCAGATTGAAAGCATAAACTCTTTGCCATCCCTAACATCTGTCCAGCATTTGCTCCAAGTAGCTACATGATGAGGAGAGCGTGAGGACACTGTAATATCCATGTGCTACCTGGGCTCTCGGGAGTGCAAGTGGGCGTGTCCCTCTGTAGGGGGGCCGGGCTGGAGGAGAAGGAGGTTGGAGGACCCAGAGTTTCCGTGTGGGGGTCCTCAGGGCTCTCGGCTTTGGACTGGACTAATGGGTCCCACTCTCAGTAGCGGGTGCACTGAAACCTCTGCTCCTTTTCGACTCTGGGACTCCCGCGGTGGTGCCTCTCCTCCTTTCCATCTGGGGTCCTTTTCCCATCACACACTGCTCCCCATCTCTAAGCATATATTTATTTTCTTTGACCTTTTATGAACAGACCCCCATCAGCTCACCTGTAAGAGGACTATTCTTTTTTTCTTAAAAACTTTCTTCTCTCATTCCTGTGTCTAAAAGTCCATGGGGCAATGGCCGATGTCCCCCTAACACACCATTCCTCTCTTTGTGTCTGGACTGCAGTCCCAGACACGTTGCTGCCTTCCTGCTTCTTTTCAGAGCTGGAACCATGGCTGGGGATTTTGTGGGCGGAGGTGGAAGAGGCAGAGCGTCAGCGCGCTTACATCCATCCAAGGAAGCACACGATTTGCAGGTGCTATAAATTTGAGGAAGTCGCCTCCATGGGCAGTGTGTGTGCGTGGAGTGGTGGGGGAAGGGGGAGAAGTAGGGAAGAAGGGGCTGGAGACTTAGAAATTAATGGCATCCACAGCGAGCCGCCACATCGCAATTTGGTAATAAGCTGGGGCCACAGAGAGAAGAAAAATCACCTGTATATACAGATCCTGTATTTGGCATAGTTTAAATAATTTTAAATGAAACTGTCAGCCTTAAGCTCTGAAATGTGCCTCCAGCAAAAGATAAACACAGAGAAGGGAAGACAGAGATGATGGGGGGTGGAAGGGGCACTCTGGGACGGGGGAGACATCACAATCTTTAATATTTTTAATCAGCCTGTCTTCCAAAAACAGTAAACATCATTGCAGATACGCTTGCAGACTATAAATTTTCTGATTTTGTGTGTGTGTGTGTGTTATTCAATGCAAGCATGATAGTTCCATTTCAGAGGCTCAGCAAGACTTAAAATCTCTGCTTGGCAGCCGCTTGGCAGTAAAGGCATCAGGTGCTACAATGGGTGGCTCAGCAATCGACCTGAAGCCTGCAAGTGTAAAGCAGGGGCTGTAGCCAGCCCCTTGAGTGCTTAACGCTCAGTCACGGATTGGAGGCAAGGAGGTGCTCCAAGCCAGGTGGAGTAAGAGGGGGCGCACCTAGGAGGCTGGTGGGCATTATCTAAATGCTGTACGCCCCCGGGTGTTCCTGTTCTCAGCCTGCTATGGGAATTTCCACCATCAGACTCAGGCCACTGAGACCTCTGCCTTCAAGCTAATATTTTACTGAGAGCCTTACCACAAAGGAAAAAAACTATGTGTCAGGTTAGGGCCCATAACTGTGTTGAAAGAACTGTCCTGTGGGAGGAAATTGGCCCCCTGAGGTAGGAATGGAGACTGAGAAAAATGGAAGAAAGGTCTCAAACAGCGTGGAGACAGGGGCTTAGTCATGGTGTTCAATGTCAGATAGATCTTGGCTTAAGTTCGGCTCCAATGGAGGATTAAGCCCAGCCTGGATAGAGGACTATAAGGAAGGTGTGGACTTCAGAGGCCATGGTTCTAAAGCAAAGCAGCTCAGTGCTAGTGGGCGTGTGTGGTCTGCAGGAGACCTTGCCAAGGAAAGGCTCTCTGAGCAAGGCAGTGGGCGCTCCTCAACTTGGCGTACCTCCTTCTCTGCTTTGAAAGCTGGGCTGAGACCTCCCTCCATCCTTGGTCCTCATCTGGCATGCCAAGGTCAGTCACCCTAGCATAGCTCCCAAGATGCATAGGCAGCACAGCTCACGGAACGGTGCTGCACGGTAGAGAGCATGAGAAGTCAGAGGTCAAGTTCAGCTCCAAGGGAAATGAGACTAAGAAGGGAAAGCAGAGCTCAAAAGCAAACCTTAACATCACACATAATAGTAACTTGGAACCAAAAAAAAATCTTTGACTGAGGGGAAATCCTGTCTACTTACAAGGGCTTGTGGGTGATTACGTTTTGAGCTGGAGTTGGAGTAGATGATCCTGCATATTCCTCTGAGGCCCACAACTGTACGTTTTTTTTATTCTCTCACATGGTCCTCTGTTACAGCTAAATTGGAGTGTTCGCTGGACCTTGGATCCCTATGTTTTCCTATCTCTATGTTTATGGTTAGGCTCTTCTAATACTTGTGAGATCTTCTTCTCAATTCACTCAGTACAACATGCCAGGCACCATGTTAGATCATGGAGGTCTAACATTGTGTACGACACTTTTTTTAAAAAAGATCTTATTTATTTGACAGAGAGAGAGAAAGAGAGAGAGAGCGCACAAGCTGGGGGAGTGGGAGAGGGAGAAGCAGACTCCCCACTGAACAGGGAGCCCCATGCGGGGCTCAATCCCAGGACCCCAGGATCATGACCTGAGCCAAAGGCAGATGTTTAACCAACTGAGCTGCCCAGCTGCCCCTGTGTAAGACACGTTAATCAGACTCAAGGAATGCAACATTCATTTTTGGGAATTGGACATGTAGTATAATACAAATCAATATTTATCGAGCATCTACACTGCTCCATGGGCTGTTCTAGGTGCTAGGGATATATAGCAATGAGAACAGCAGAGTCTCTACCCTCCAGGATCCATGTGGAGAAAGAAAGCAAAACGAACAGACAATTGTGATAAAGAAAAATAAAGAAAGCTAAGTTGGATAGAGGGTATGAGGTGTACTTCTTTAGACAGGGTAGCCAGAGGGAGCTTCTTAGATAAGGTGATAATTGAGTACAGACCTAAAAAATGTGAGGGTATGCAGATAGTTTCGGAGAAAACACACTGCATGGAGTAGGGACTCATGTGTGCAAAGGCCCTGAGGTGAGCACAAGCTTGGAGACCAATGGGCTAAAGAGGAATGAGGGAAGTCAGAACAGTAGGAGATCAGGTCAGAGAGAGAGGAGGGGCCGGGTCGCACAGGGCCTTTTAGGTGAAGCATTTGCATTTCACTCAGAATGAGATGGGAAGCCACGGGGTGGGGGGGGAGGTGAACAGAGGAAGCAGAGCCTGAACAGCTGGAAGAGATGAGAAGAGGACAGATGCTGCAATTTCAAAGTCAAACAGAATTTGTTGACTTGGATACGGGGTTTGAAAGAGTAGAGACAAAGATGACTCCAAGTTTTTGACCAGAGATCTGAGAAGAATGGGGATTCCTTTTACCAAATGAAGACAAATAAGGGGGAGGAGGATGTGTGCTAGAAATGGCAAACGAAGACATCAGGGCATGTTAGGTTTAAGACACGTAAAAGATAGCAAAGGGAAGATGTGAGGTCGGTGTTTGCATGTGAATCTAGAGAGGTCTGGACTGGAAGTTTTGGAATCATCTAGATAGGAAATTCATCTATTTGAGACTGGACCACCTAAGGGATGAGTGTGGGTGGGAAAAAGAACAGGTTTGAGTTTTGGGTCCCGGGTCACTCTAATACACAGCGGAGGAGGACAAGCCGTGAAGCAAGGAAGGAGGAGTGGATTCTTAGCAGACAGGTGCCTTAAGCAGCACAGTGACCCCCTGCACTACTCATGCTGACAGGTGGCACGAGCTGACAACTAGGGAGACACCCACGGGTTTGGCTGTGTTGAGGTCACCCAGGACCTGACGAGAGCTTTCCTGATGGAATGGTGGAGATGTGCAGATATGCGTACTTGGAGAAAAGCCCCAGTGTAGACATATGTATAGGGCACAGTGGAGTACAGAGAAGGAAGAGAGCAAAATTCCAGCCATCCTGCCAGGCCCATCACAAAGGCCATCTGCTCCATTAATCGACCCTCGTCTACCTTCCCTCTTGTCCTCGCCCTACCCACTTGGATTGATTCACTTCTCCTTTTAAAACGCTATAGAATTTTTATGCCATTTCACCTGTTACTCTCTGCCACTGTTTATTCCTGTCTACATCATGAGCAACTTAGGGCTGTGCACTGTGCCTTACTCACATTTCTGCTCACCTCCAGCACCTAGCACATTGCTTTCTGTGGAACAGCTACTCCAGAAAATGTTGGCTGAACTGAATGTTGAGAGTTGTCACCAACCTTAAACCATCCCTTCCCAGGGCTGTCTAAACTGGGTTGGCCCATGCTGGGGCAAGGCTTCTCCAACTTTTTATTCCAAATCCCCTGGGGGGCTTATTAGAACCCAGATTGCTGGGCCCCACTGCAGAGTTTCTGCTTCAGTAGGTTTGGAAACACGCAGGAATTTGCATTTCTAACAAGCTCTCCATTGATGCAAAAGCTTCTACTTCAGTCAGTCAAAAACACTCTGAGAACCATTGCCCCAGAGCTGAAATGTGATTTCTTTCAAGCATGTCTGTTGCTTGGCTTCCTTGGAGAAGCTGGTCTTATTTTTTGTGTGTGCAGAAAGGCATCTGGTCTGGCCGCATGGGGGAATGAGAATGGTCCCTCTCCATGCTGTTAAATGCCGGCATGACACCAGGCATTAGCTTCCCGCATGGAGAAGGGGCAGATATCTGCATAGCCACCAGACACTGGCCCTTCTGGACCTGCAGAGACTGAAGGCCACAGGCCTCTTGCACTCATCAGCAAGGGTGCCAAATAAACAGGTGCAGCTTCTCCAGCACCTCCTTCTCTACCGTTTTCCCACCCAGGTTCTGAAAGGCTTTTGTGGCTCCCAAAGACCTATTTTAAATTATCTTAGAGATTTGTTCATATGCACATCACTGAAGGCCTAAATCCTATGTCCCTCTACCAGGTTCTTGAGGACAAGAAATGAGCCATATTTATTTGAATATTCAGAATTTTAGGTTTTCCATAGTGCCTTCTCTTAAGAAGAAAGACTATAGAAAAAAAAGTATCAATCAGATGATTCTGAGCAAGCAAGCATCGGTTCACTATGGCCAAGTGCTAGCATCCCAACCTCATTTCCTTCGTATAATGACTTACGTGGGAAATTTGGTAGACATCACTTTTTAAATTTAAGCATAGTATCTCCCAGGGGTCTTCATGATGTTCCCAGATGGTGGGTGGATTCATAGCTGATTGCATGACAGTCTCCATGGTGTTCTGAGTAATAGATTGGGGTCAACCTGGAGGAAGTCCTTAGTCCTCTAACCCATCCTGTTTAACATTTTTATAGCATTAGATGAAGATACGACAGGCACACGGATCACACTTTCACCTGACTCAAAGCTGGGATGGGTAGTATTTTGTCAGCAGGATGGACTTGAGTTTCAAAAGATCTTGACAAGCTCAGGAAGTGGGCCAGCTTTAAAAAAAAAAAAAAAAAAAAGGAACAATTATTTCAAAGCAGTTAAAGGAAACAAGGCTCAGTGCAGAATTCAAAAAAAATATTGAGGAATTTTAGTTGCTAGAAAGCATAACATGTCATTAGTGCAATGTAAGCTCCCCCAAAGTTGATATATGGGACAATATTAATAGACCAACGGTGCCCAGAACAAACTATATTTGCAGCTTCATAAGCAGTTAGGGATTCACAGACAAACAGAATCATGTCCAAGCAGCCTAGATGATGAATAGATTGGATAATGTGTTTTATGCTTCCTATGATGAGTAACAGAAGGGACTGGGGGAGTTTAGCTTTAAGCCTGATGAGGAAAAGACGGAAGGAAGGCACAGTGATTCAGATATTTTGAAATATGTGAATTCCACTTATTCTGAATGGCTCTAAAGGCCAAATATGAGATCAGTCAATGAAGTAATAGGGCTACAGATCTTGGCTTAATATAAAGGTAACATTTCTAGTATCCAATACTATCTATAGGTGAAATAATCATGAGGATGAAATGAACCAAAGAGGTAACAACTCACACAGCATAAAGCACATCCTGCTTCAGGTACAGTGCTTGATTCAACTAGATGATCAGGAACGTGAGCTTGGTATCACTGGGGAGAGGCAGCCATTGGCTGAGCACTGATGTTGCAGAGGAGATCCAAGCATCAGGGAGGAGGCTGAACAAGAAGACCTTGTGTTCTAGAAGCGCCATGACTGTGCTTTTTTAAGCTTGTGCACAGAGAACTGTTGGTACACCATATTTTTATTCTTCCAATAGTTTAGATTGTTTCCTCTGGATGTTTTCACATATGGAAGGAATTGTGAGGATGAGAGTATTAGTTGCAAAATCTACCCTTGCCCACACATCAGAGTGAGAGATTGTCTGTGAGCCAGCATTTATGGGCATGTCTGCAGGGGATCACTGTTTGTTCTATTGCTTATAAACAGTCAATTTATCAGGTGTTTATAGACGTATTGTGCCAGTATGACTTGCATTGGCCAGTGGTACACAGTTCCAGCTCCCTCCTGTGACGAAGTTCAATGTCTACCACTGTTTCAGCAAGTTGGAAGCCATGCAGATACACAGATCTTAGAACAGCATTTCGTGGATCTTTGTATCTCCGGGGCCGGTATAGTGTCTGGCACCTACGTGTATTCAACAATGTTCAGTGGGTTAAAAGAAAATTTAAAGACAACTAATGAAAACTCCCTGTAGAGCTGACTTTCAGAGATGTGAGAGATCAAACCCAGAGAAGTTCAAGTTAAACACGCCCTTACCTTATACCCCAGCAAGCCCGAGAGAAATGAGTACATAGGTTCACACGCATACTTGCGCACAGAAACCTCGAACAGGCTCAAATACGTAGAACTACACATTAAAAACGATGAATTTTGGGTGCCTGTGTGGCTCAGATGGCTAAGTGTCTGCCTTTAGCTCAGGTCATGATCCCAGGGTCCTGGGATAGAGCCCCACGTGGGGCTCCCTGCTCAGCGGGGAACATGCTTCTCCCTCTGCCTCTCTCTCTCTTTCTTTCTCTCTCTCATGAATAAATAAATAAAATCTTCAAAAAAAATAATGAATTTTACTGTATGTATATGTAAATTATACCTCACTTTAAGAAAACACATAAACAGGGGCGTGTGGGTGGCTTAGTCATTTAAGCGTCTGCCTTCAGCTCAGGTCATGGTCCCGGGGTCCTGGGATCGAGCCCCGCATCGGGCTCCCTGCTCAGTGGGACCCTGCTTCTCCCACTGCCTCAGCCTGCCGCTCCCCCTGCTTGTGCTTGCTCCCACTCTCTGTCAGATGAAAAAAAAATCTTTATTAAAGAAAAAAGAAAACATATAACAGCAACAAAATAGAGTCTGTTGAGCACCGGACCAGCCTCAGAGGAGGGAGGATAAAAATTGGGTTTTGAAGGTGATGAATTAGGTTTAGCCAAGAAGGATGGAGGATTCCCACCTGAATGTTGTTTCTTTATCCCCAGTAATCTTGTCCATGGTATAACGTTGCTACTGCTGGGGTTAAGGGATGGGTTCTATTTCAGTGATTTCCTTCCCTCCTGCACTGGGACAAACACCCCTTCCGAGCACCAGACTGCAACCTCCACCGGCCCTGCTGGCAGGACCAGCCACCCCAAGGGCAGGCAGCCTGTGTGCCCGAGGCTCCAGGCCGTCCAGCTGAACTCTGATGACATCAAAGGTTAACCTTGAATTCCGAAGGTCCACTTAACTACTCATGAGAAAAAGGAATGGCTAAGAAGAAGCTTTTATTCTTAAGGTTCAAATACAACTCCTCATCCTCCGATACAGTAGGGGGATTGCCAACCCAGGACTTTAGAGAACCGGGTTCTGGGCCCAGGTTTGCCTTGACGACTGTAACTTCACCTCTCTGGGCTTCAGTTTCCCCTTCTGGAAAAATATTATACAAAGATTCCAAGGTGTCTGGGGTCCTTTCCTGGTGCCAACATTCTCTCACGTTGTCCTCCCCCATCTCTCAGTGAAAAGCAGCCGTGGAGGTTGTTAGTCTGAGCACAAGCCCTGCTCTTGACACACAGTTCCTCGGTGTCCCCCTAACTGATGCCACCAGGCGTGCATGCCAGGATCCCTGGAGCAGGAGGTCGTCAACCACAGCAGAGCGGCACTACCCCTCAGTCTGTGACCTTGGGCAGAAGGCTTGACCTCAATTTTCACAGCTGAAAGATGCAGATAATAATCCGTACTCTGCTGAGTGGTTTCTAAGGACTAAAATGTATTAGCTAGGCATATAAGTATTTAGTAAATAACAGCTGCTAATATATGTCATTATTATTCATATACTCTTATTATTACTGTCATTAACATCAAAGGTATAAGTCAGTGTCTGAAAAACAGTCCAACACGCCAATGGGCAGGATATCTCTCATCCACCTTCAGAGCTGACCCTGACAAATATTCTCCTTTCGGACCCTTTCTTCCTTGCTAAAACTTTGTCTATGAAATCGGTGCCGGGGGGGTGCGTCAGCCTGATTCGGAGCCTCGGTGCAAAACCGAGGCGGAATCTGAATCCGGGAGGTGTCGAGGCTGGAGCCTGGAGGCAGTGGCTGTGGCAGCTTCTGGCTTCCAGAGATTGATTTATCCCCAGGTTTCTGATGAATGTGTGAGAAACGCTGCGGCGATAAAGCAGCACGGAGCCATAATTAAAGTAACCGCTCTTGTTTTTAAGACGCTGTTTACGCGGTGCTCGGCTTTCGAAGCAATTTCCCCCGTCTCCCACTTCAGGCCAGCGTTTCCTCCCTCCCGAGCCTGTTGATGAGCACCCTGCTGAGCCCAAGCGCCCTGCTGAGCCCGAGCGCCGGAGGCAGGAGCAGGGGACCCGGCGGGGACGGGCTGAGGGAGGGCCGCAGCTCCCGCGTGGCTGGTCCTTGCTCCTTGATTCAAGTGTCGGGAAAAAGCAGTCCTTGGAGACCCAACAGCATGTGGAAACCTCCTGAGAACTAGAAGTGACAAACACAGCGCAGAGCCCGGAAACGAAGACACCACAGAACGATTTGTCAAGAGGGACGCCATCTCTAGTCAATGTCTGCAGAAACCAGCGGGAAGCGGAGGGGAGCCGCCTCACATGCTCATCACTAAACCCACTCCTGCTGGCCGCCGTCTCCCACCTGAAGGGTGTAATTCACGGGCTATATGTTAGCCGAGCCCCTACTACAGACTGTTCCTTCCTAACGCGAGTCTTACTCGTTTTTCTTCTCTCTTGCTGCCTGCTTCCTCCTCTTTTTTTCTCTCTCCTCCTCACTGCCTCCTCCCCTACTCCCGACTTGGCGAAGGTCCTACAGACTCAGACACTGTGACACCCCAAACAGGCACACAAATCAGGGATGTCTTTTGACGGAATCCTGGGAACCAGCTGTGCCCTCTGAGGGGCCAAGATGTCCTTCTGCCAGCTAAGAACGGCATTCTGTTGGAGACTCTTGCAGAATTTCACTTATCAATGTCCAGCCGGGACTATGAGAAGGGTCAAGGGTAGCAACAAGTCATGCTTAAAAAGTTGGCCAAATATTTTGCCTGCTTTTCCTAAAAATCTCCAGCCTTGGAACATGTCAGACCAGATCAATACCCTTCTTGGACAAGGCCTCCAATTGTCACTTTTACCCAGAGTTTCTACAACCTTGATTCAGGGACAAGTAGCATTGAAATCAAGGGGGAAATGACACAGATATGCAAGCATACACTGCTCCCGGTCTGGCCATTTCCCAATATCCCCCAATGGCAGATAAATCCCAAGAATGGATGACCCCAGAATGACTTATATTTGGCTTTGGTGTATGGTAGGCAGTTAATGCACAGTACCAGCACATTCCTAATTGGCCTTCGCTTGGCTGATAAATGACTTTGTATTCCTTGAACAGATCCCAGCTGGATGTGAGGCCAAGCTATTCAGGGGTGACCTGCAAACAGATGACCCCACAAATGGGTGGCCCGTTGGATCCTCACCTCTCTGGGATTCCTGTTCTCATACACAGTACCTACTACAACTGCAGCCCATTTCTTCTTTGCATTCCAGACTAACTCTGAGTCAGACTAAAATCTGTGTAAGGGGTCCCTGGGTGGCTCAGATGGTTAAACGCTTGCCTTCGGCTCAGGTCACAATCCCGGGGTCCTGGGATCGAGCCCCACATCGGGCTCCTGACTCAGCGGGGAGCCTGCTTCTCCCTCTCCCTCTGCCTTTCCCCCTTCTCATGCTTGCTCTCTCTCTCTCTTTCTGTATCTCTGTGTCTCAAATGAATAAATAAAATCTTTAAAAAATAAAAATAAAATAAAACCTGCATAAAATCCAGCAGACCATGTCCTAGGAATAATAGACTCACAGGAGCAGGAAACTGACAGAGGCAACTGCCCACCAGGAGGGAGTCATGCCTATGATTTCTTCTGTGTTGCTAGCTTACTACCTCTTGTTCTATACACAATCAAAGTCCTTGTCATGAGTGGGTCCTATTGTGGGCCTAAGCCCTTGGGACTTGTGTACTAACCTGAGGTTTCTTGGGTGCTGTGATTTCACAGAGCAGAGCACAAACTCTGATTGAAAGTCAATAAAGTATTGAATTCCACAGTGAACACTGTCTCTTCCTTTCTCAGAATCCCAAACGGGGCTATCATTAGTACAGACAGATAGGACTAGATAGTCCCATCTAAATGCCCCAGAGCAAATCACAGAGTGTATTTCTGCAGGTCTATGTGTAAGGAATTGTACCCAGGCTGGTGGAAAAGGTCTGTGGTTGTGCTCTGGTTATTCTTGGAGCCACAGAGCCCTTCTCTGTTCTCCAAAGCCACAATGGGATGCCTTAAAGGTTGCTAATAACCAACAGATGGCTGATGACCACCAGGGGGAATGACCCTTGGAGTTACCCTGTGAGTAGGAGCTCTGACCCAGCAGGGGTTTCAAGCAGAGCAGGATGCATGTCTATTAGGATCCTATAAGCTTTCTCCCAAACCCATTACCTTCAGCACATTTAGCAGAGAGATGAGCAACAGGGGAGCAGGTAGGGATCCATTTCCCCCCAAATATGACTGATATTCCAGATGCCTGCTGTTTCCCAGCACTGATAACCAAGGATTATGCCCACGAAAGGAGAGAGGAAGAGAGCAGAAAAAGAGAGCAAGAAGATGGAGAGGGCAATATAAATAAGGGACATGGGGATATTCTCCAAACTGATAACACAGCCGTGAGTCATTGAGTACTTGATAAGGGCCAGACCATGTGCAAACTGGATCTCATTTAATTCATACAGTGACCTTATTACAATAGGTGCTGTTATTATCTCCAATGAATAGCTGAGGAAACTTAACTCCAAAAGTTTAAGTAACCTGTCCCAGGACATAAGAAAATAGACATTGCAGCTGACATAAGGCTTAAGCATTTGTGAGGGTTTGAGAAGAATGACAATGGAGTTCTAATCTCAGCTCTTGGGGAACTCACCCTGCCCTGGGGTCGTGCACACTGGGTGCCAGCCCTTCCTCAATCTCTGTGAGACAACCAATCTCTGTCTCTCTGTCTCTGTCTCTCTCCCATCCCCTCCTCTCTCTCTTGAGGATGTTGTATAGCACAATTAGTTAATGCTCATAATGTGCTTTCCACAGGGAAAGTGCCACTCAAATTCACAGCATTACTAACCTCTCAGTGACGATCTCTACAAATTCCTTCGTTTCTACTGAAATTAGGTGGTTGAGTATATCCTGGCTCCAGATCACTGCAGTTACTGATAGAGCAATAGAATCAAATGTAAAACTAATATACTTAGAAAGAAGACAGCTTTTTTGGAAAGCAAAATAACAAAGTGATGATTTCTTCTCTCCTTTGACATTATTTTCTTCGTGTCGGGGATTTGCAGGCTCTTCCTCTTTCAATGCCATGCTCTCACAGCCTCTCATATGGGAGAAATGAAATCGTTGGCTTGCTCTCCAGCTCACACATGTGTGCCCACGTGCATGCGAGCACTCATTCGGGAGTGCACACATGCGAGCATCCCATGCATGGCCGTCAATACAGTGTTTAGGTTTCTGGCCTCCAGGGACTTTAAAGAATTGCTTTAGCAGATTGTGAACGATGAATGAAGTTTTAAAAATATTTTTCTTTTTGGTCAAGATAGGGCAGAGAGAAGGTAAAGGAGGGCACAGGAGAAAGTAAGCAGAACTAAAGGCGAAGGGCAGGAAAGGGATAGAGGGGTGAAGAGGGAAAAGAAGGAGAGAGGTCCCCAGGGAAAATGAGCCATAACTCAGAGAAGCCGTGATCTTGACAAGCATGCTCTTGGCAGTCCCCATTTCGCAAGATATATATACATTTTTCTCATTCCCATTACAAGTCAGTAGCACAGGGGAGCCCGGCTTCCACGGGGAGTGCTCTGGACTGCATCAGCTCTGCCACATGGCCTCTGGGTATCAGCTTTACACAACTAAAGAATTCAACTACACTTCAGAACTCTACTGAAGTTCTAAACTGGCCCCAAAGAAAGTTTCCCCATATATTTTGGTACTATTCCCTCAGGGTGGAGGCATGCCCTGGTACGGGTCTGCTTATTCTCACAGACCTGAGTCCCCAAAGTGTTGCACTGAATCAGTGTTATTCAACCTGCAGCTTGCAACCCAGGAGAGGTCATTAAATAACCAGTGGCTTACACCTGTAATTTAAAAAAAAAAAAAAAATTTTTTTCCCAAAATCTTTGAAATCCGTGGGACCAAATAAGCCAGCAGGCCTCTAGAGTCTATGAGCCTCTGAGTCTAAACAATATGGGCAAGGAAGTCTTCTGATGGCAAGATCTCCCCCTCTGTGTTTTCTGGAATTAGATATTTGAGAAGATTCTAGCCTATCGTCCACATCCAAAACTTTACAGACCCCTCTTCGGTCAGCCCTTCGGACAGTTTGCGATGAGCACAGCTGGGGAAAGGAAGGAGATAGGGTAAGTTGAAGCTGATCACACAGGAAGGGCACTTAACACAAGGGCTTCCAAGAGGCAGACACAGCTCACTTGCTGGCTGGCGTACCTCCTGCCCGCCCTGCACCTCGCCCGCCTCCCCTTCTTGCCCGTCTGCTCAGTCACATCTGATTGACTGGCTGACTCAGGCAACCTAATGAGAGGTAACACCCCATATGACGAAGCCAGCGCTGTGTAATGGGTTGATTGGCATCCCAGGGATCTGACTCTGTGCATAGCCCCGCTTGCCGATGATGTTAATGGTTGAGGAATTAAAACGTCGCTCGGTGCCTGATGAATGCTGCATGTGCCTCATACTTGCACATACCAGCTGCATCTCTGGGAACAGGACGCAGCAACAATTTCTAAATTATTTATCAGTTCCCTTACTTCCACCCCAAAAGAGAGTTGGCTTATGCATTCATTTATTTCATGGACCGATATACAGAGTAATTGCTTTGGGTTTTTGTGATTTTTTTTTTTTTCCTATGGATTTTCTTTTCCTGATTCGACAGCAGGGAGAAAAAAGAGAAAATATCATGTCAATGTCATTTGAATCATAATAGCTACAAATTCACTCCCCTGAATAAATAGAGAAGCTTATTTATCAAATACAGACAAGATGTCTGTCGAGTTAACAGAGGGAGAGCGATTTGAGTAGGCAGAAGCAATTGCAAAAGTTTGCCTATCTCCAGAGCTCCCTCGGGAGGAGCAAGCAAGTAGCTCCTTCCCTGGCCTGGAACCTTGTGTTTTGGCAGCTGATTGGCCAGCCAAACTTGCTGTCAGAACCTGTCGCAGGATGAACTGGGAGGCTGAGAGGGGCAGGTAGCTCAGAGCATCTGTGCCAGCCCTGAGGAATGAGGCAGCTACTTGTCCATGTAAGGCAGAGGGAACGGATGAAATACTACGGTGAGAGGCAAGATACAAAGCATTAGCTTTTCTGTGTCTCTAGCCTTTTCATTCTGTTTTATTTGTTTCATCTCTGTTCTGGAAAGGCTGGATGCTGCTCTCTGTTGCAAACACAAGCTTCTGGCACGTCCTTTCCCGGTCTCCCACCTCCTGCAGCCAGTCCCTCTGGGTCCCACCACAGTGCTGCCTTGTCCCTACTCTATGAACCTTCCTGAAAAAGCAGCGCGTCATAACAGTAATGGCCACTTCCTGTTGCATAGCTACATCCAGGGGCTTCTCTAAGTGCTCTACATATATGATCTCGTTTAATTCCTACAACAACCTGTGAAGAACACACTATGTTATGACAATTTTGTATAGATGAGAAAACCAAATCCCAGGTAAGCTAGTGACTTGCCCAAGGTCATCCCCACTACCATGTGTCCAACCTAGATCTGAACCTTACCTTTTATTACTGTACAGGTAGACAGGCAGACATCTGGGCTGTGAATCAGGGGACCCAGTTTTGATCCCTAACTGCTGAGTTATCTTGGGCCAGTTGCCCATCCCTCCTTGGAACTCAGTTTCTGCACAGCCATTCACTATAATAATGGGGAGAGTGAGCTTGGGTTTTAGATCCTAGTATTGCCACAATGTAACTGGGAGAGGGGTGACTGGACTTTAGCTTCCCTCTATAACAGGGAGGTGATCCTCATGCTGTCTCCCTCGTGAGAATGGTTTTGATGATGAGATGAGTTACTGCATGTGGAGTAAGAATGAGAACCGAGCTCCGTGCATAGTAAACACTTACTGCATGTTCGCTATCATTACTTAGCTTCTGTCTGTGTGTCCATATTTATAACATGAGATGCAGTTGCCTTTAAGGTCTACTTTGGTTTGGAAATTCTACGAATCAGGTCTGTGTTTACACTTCCTTGAAGCTCTGTAGCTATTTCTGGTGCTATGCCCATGAGAACAAAATTGGAGGGTGAAAACTGGGAAGTAGGAGCAGTATGAACAGCTTGCACATGAATATCTCTTCCACATGGGCAACGCCTGCTCACGTCTACATCTCCTTTCATACGAACGTATGAACTGCACATAGGCCCCCATGGGCAGGGTGGGGATTACTTTCCCTCTTTTAAAGACCTGTTCAGCAATTAGCCCAAGGTCAGAAAGCGAGTGGAAAAGCAGGAAGCCAGCCCACATATCCAGCTTCCAAGGATTCTCAGTTGTCCTCAAGGCAAAGGGATTTGAGATTCTGAGTTAAAGCCCAAGCAAGGAGGCGCCTCAGAAAATGAGCTTTTGTCTGACTGTATTAGGCATTTTCTCCTCCAAAATAAAAGACTGGGCAAAGCATCCTGGCTGTATTTCACCAGCACATCTTTCTCTAAACATAAAAATTTACCACTTTTCCTTTTTTTGACCAGAGAGCAATTAATCTTGTCTCCTCTGGACACTCACGATGGCACACATTACCACTATCTTGAAAATACACCATCCCTGGGAGAGGAGAAAAGTGAAATCACCCAAAGCAACAAGAAGGATTGGAAAGTTCAAAGCCTGGTCAGTGGGAACCAGTGCAAAATGCCCTGAAAGGCTCCTCCAGTCCTTCTGGGCTGTCATCTGGGGAGGCAGATCTGCTCCCCCTGGCTTGCAGGCAGGCGTTCTCGGGTCACAACACCAAAGGAAACCGGTCAGTCATTTGCATGCAGCAAAGTTAGACAAGGTCTCGAGGGAGAGGGAAAGGCCAGAGACCTGTGAACTTAAAAGAGAAAGCAGCCAGTGTTCTTGGAGCTTTTGTTGAGTGAGAAGCAGAAAAGCAATGCCTGTTAACGCTTACATTTCCAAACTCTCACAGCCTGCCTTATCTAGACATCTAACCTGTTTCTGAGCTATACTGGGCTCCCTACATCAAACTTTCATCTCCCTTGGGAGAGCACAGCTCAGGGTGAACAGGAAGCCTGCCATCTACCCTGACATCCTCTGCAGCCTAGCATCATGCTGGGAACATAGAACATAGGAGGTGCTCGGTGAATTCCTGAAAAATCAAATTAGATTGACCAAGTTGAATCCAACAGAAACTTTACTTATACAAGAGTGTTGTCAGTTCTAAAACAATGATGGGAGGAGGGCAGTTGGCTCAGGTAATCCAACAGGAGTGGCATTATACAAGACAATCCTGTATTTTGAGGCTCCTCAAAATACAATGCATATTTTTATGTGCCTATTTGCCTTCCCAAAGAAGTTTTTCCTTGGTTAATTCATGCACTTATTCAACCAATATTCCTGGAGTACATACATTATGCAGACACCATACTAGGAAATGCCAGGATATTAAGACAGCCACAGTCTTTGTCCGTGCAGAATTGATCATAGATGGGGGAAAGATCCACATTACACCATAATTACATGAATTGTCTAACTGCAATAGTTACTTATGCTAGTGAGAATTAGGCAGGATATACGAGGAAGCCCTACCGAAATTTGCCCATGGGAGCAGGGTGGAGGTGAGGGAAGAAGGCTTGGATGACATGATGACATGATATCAAGACTTAGGGAATGAATACGAGAATTCCAGAAAAGTCTGGGGAAGGGCAGGTTGAGGTGCCAATGTTGAATTGAATTTGCCTTTCTTAAGGATTCCCTAACTGATGTGGCTTAGCCAAGACAAAAGCACACCAGTAAATCCATTCCACCCTCAAAGGCAAATGCTTGAAGCGCCTTCAGATTAGCCTTCCTTTGTTCATGTGTTGAAGGGTAGAGGTGTTACTCTTGGGAGTTCTTTCTGCTAAACTGAGCTAATGAGGATTTACACAGATTACCTGGTGCCTGTCTTTCCATCCTATATGCTCAGTGGCATCAGCGTGGGAATGAACCTTTCTCATCAATGACTAGAAAGCGGGAGAATCAAAATTTGCCAAGCCAGAGATTTTATTGGGAACATGGATTTGCTGCCCAGTGTTGGAGTGGCTGGGAATTCCAGCCAGTTTCCTGAAACTAAGATATTGCAATTAACAGGTGGCTCTTTACCCCAGAATATCTCTCTTCCTTGCTTCCCAGTCAGAAGACTGTGCATTATAAATAACAATAAACTGGCCCAGTCAGAGGCTGTAATTGAGTCTCTTTTTTCTGCTGACATCAGCGGGATTCCCTTGAGTGAGTTACTGTGTGGGTATTTAATTGGGTAACACATAGGGGAAGTCAGACCCTCTTTGTTTAATTGCACTGGGTATCCCCCCACTGGCGTCACTGCCCAGCCCTGGAAGGGCTCTTGAACATCACTCATGTCCCTGGAAACTATTGCAGAAGGGTTAGGGAAGACCGGGGAGCAAAGGGAATCAGTGTAGAGTTTGAAAAATGAAGGGAACACAGGATAGAAAAAAGCACCGATCCCATGAACAAAAACAGCCACCCTGATTCACAGATTTAACTTGTTTGGAACCTAACATTGATTGATTGTGTGTGTGCATGCGCATGGTAGCTCCATACCAAAAGACAGATTCTCCATGCTTTGCCAACTGCTCCAAGAAAGTTTCTTAATGGAGACCATGAGCAGAATATATGGATCCTGGATAAGGAGGGAGGGGTTGTGAATCAGTGGGTGAGCATGTGTGTCAGACACTCGATTTTTTCACCATCTCCTACTAGGGGCTCAATTTCTCCCTGCAGCACCTGGGGATGCCACCAATAAAGATATCCTTTATTCTCTCAGCAAAGAGGCTGGGATGGGCAGGGTTTAAATCATATCAGAAGAATTAGAGATTAGACATTACTTAGAATTTCCCAGCTGTAAGGTTTTTGAGAAACTTGGAAGCAAAACTGAGTTAGGGCAGGGCAAATGGAAGCTAACATTATTGAGTGGCTGCACTCATAGATCATGGCAGTGTGATCGACTGTGTTCAGCTCTCTCTCCCGTCCACTCCGTGCTTATGCCAAACAGAACCACTTTCGATGCCGAACCACCATGTGTACCTGCAACTGGCTTCTTCCCTCTCTTTTCAGAGAATGAGGTGGCCCTCTTTCTGCTGAGGGCTGATCTGTCACTTCTCCTACCCATTCCGCCCACTCCTGTTCCCTCTGGAACTCTGGCTCCATTTATTTCTTCCCTCTCTCTCCAGCATTTTTAACCTCTCCTCCCTTTGACCACCTTTCCTCAACCTATTTTTCCAACCTATCAAGTTTTCCTTAAAAATTAAGAAGAACAATAAACCTTAAACATATGTCCTCTTATAATTGCATCCTTCGTTACCAACCAGATTGCTTGAAATGGCCGTCATCCACACCCCCGCTGTCTTCACCTTATTACCTCTTACTCACTCCTCAATCAGCTGTAATCTGGCCTCTAGCCCCTCTATTTCACTGCAATTGCTTTTATTAAAGTCAGAAATAATGACCTCCTATATGACAAAAACTACAAAGCACTTTCAGAATTTCTCTGATCTTTCTCTGAACATATTCACGGGTCACATCTTTGTAACAGTTGACACAACTAACTGTGTCCCCCATCGCAAAACTCTTCTTCTTCGGCTTCCACGATACCTGCCTTTCTTTTCCAACTGTCACCTTAAATGGTTGTTTCCTTTGGGTTCTACCTTTAGCTCACTCCTTACTCTACCTGTTATCCTTGCCAATTTCATTTATACTCACGTTCTAAAATTCCACTTATATGCTAATAATTCCCAAGTCTATCTCTGGTCCATGAGTTCTGTACCTATATATCCAACTGTGTGCTGGACAGAGTCACCTGGATGCCTCACAGGCTCCATATGCTTCACACTCCAACATTGAATTCATCATCTTTATCTCTTACTCTGTTTTCTTCTGAATTCTCTTTTTTGATTTGTTAGCGTCTCCATCTGCTCAGTTGCCCAGCCAGGAACCTAGACTTTTCAATATTCATCTTTCTCCAGAGTTCCCTTTACAACCAGTCACCAGGGCTGAAATTTTCATTTCAAAGATATCCCCTTTTTGTCACCCCTGCTGTCAGCATCTTGGGTTAGCGTCTTTCTGTATCATTCATTAGACTATTACGATAGCTTCCTATTTGTTATTCTTACCTCTACTCTGCCCATCCCCTACCTCCAAAAATATCCTCCAGACCACTCCCAGAGAATGTTTCCAAAATGTTGAGCTGACTCTATGAATATCCTTCTTCGATCTGACAAAGGCTAAGCTTTCTTATGCTACACAAAAAGGTTTAATTTATGTGGCATCAGCCCATTTCTCTACCTCAAGTCCTACCCTTGCTCTTTATGTCCTATCATTATGATGCTACTTGCAATCACTGCTAGCCTATCCGGGTCCAGTGTCGTCTAGTCCTCTGCTCAGAGTGCTACTTCAGCCTAAAACATCCTGCACTCCTCTCTCCTCCACCACGTCTTTGGCTCCATTAGATCTTTCATCTGTTCTCTCAGTTGGCTGAGCACAGTCCTTCACAGACATGAAGGAATAAATGTGGCCAGCCCAGCCCACATTTATAGGTAGACAGAGTAGGTGTCCACCCACATCGTTTGAAGGGTAGGGCTTTAAAAAGCTCATAACTAGTTACCTTTCATTGTTTAAAATTATTTCATTTCTGTTATTTCATTATTAGTTAATTCCTTCTTACTTTTGGAGATTCCTCTATACATTTCTGTGGGAGGAGGTTAATCCCTTAAATTTTACCAGTTTCCATATATTATGAAAAGGGGTCATGGCAGTTAGCTGAGAGTGAGGCTCTTGGAAAAATGGGACAAAGGATAAAGAATTTCAATGGGAGGAGGAATGTTTGTATAGAGAGAGCTGAGAATGTCAAATAAAGCAGTCATAGCACAGAACTAATATGGTTGAATCATGTGGAGGATGCCATAAGTTAGGATTCAAGTTAATACCCAGGTCACTGAAAAAGAGAAAAGATAAAAGGATTTTCTGAATAATACAGAATCATCACCTATATAGTTCTATGTTCATTTCCTTAAAAAAATCTGCCAAAAATAGATTATTTGTTTAATGGGATCTTGTGGGATAAGCCAAAGTCTATCTGAGTTTTAGAAATAAAAGATAAAGATAATGAAGTCAGTACCCTACAGGTTGTTGGAGATAGAGTGAGGAAGAAATTATGTTACTCTCAAAAGACTGGGAAGAAAAGGAAGAGAGGCAGGAAAAGAAAGACACATTCAACAAACTTGTATTGAGCATCTACTACCCAGAGAGAGGTATGTCACTGAGATCATATTGGTGATCAATATGGACATAATTCTGTGAGTATCTACTCACTACTGTGAGTATCTACTTGCCACATGTTAAGTACTCAGTATAAATACTTGTGGGAGGAAGGAAGGAAGGAAAGAAGGAAGGAAGGAAGGGCCTTTTTATTAGTTGGTCTAAGATAGCTTAAATTAACTGCATCTACATTAACAATTTACTGTTTAACTTTCCAGGCTATGGCATGTCCTTGCCCATGGCATGTTCTTCTAGGAAATTCACACAAAATCTATTACCCATGAAGGTTAGGGATCACTTTATCAGGCTAACATGTGGGCTATACATCAACTCACCATGTTAAATTTGATGAGTTATTAAAATAGACAGCAAGTGGGGCCCCTGGATGGCTCAGTCAGTTAAGAGGCTGCCTTTGGCTCAGTTCATGATCCTGGAGTCCCTGGGATTGAGTCCCGTGTTGGGCTCCTGCTCAGCAGGGAGTCTGCTTCTCCCTCTGATCTTCCCCCCTCTCATGTGCTCTCTCTCTCTCTCCCTCATTCTCTCTCTCTCAAATAAATAAATAAAATATTAAAAAAATAAAATAAAATAGACAACAAGTGAGTCGTAGAGTTGAGGTTCTAAAACCAAATACCAGTAGGATCCCAGATAACTATGTACCTGGGCCCTATAGGCATGCTGGGAATGGATGCTTCCCTGCTTGTCCACTTGATGGGACCCCATCTGGCACACAACCAGAAGGGGGAAGAAAGGTGGCACTGTGTTCTGTCCAGTCCTTGCTTTCTAAGCAGTCTTATTTGCCGGCCCCGGAACAATGCGGGGAGGACAAGCTTATAACTTTTGATCAAGGGGTTTCTGTGTGTTCTGGGCCAGTTTTATAAGATAGCTACCCCAATAAAGGATTTATCAAGACAATAAAAAAGAGAGGCAAGAGCCTAAAGGCCCTCGAGTGAAAACAGCTCTTTTATACTATAAGAGTCTAAGAGAGAACACTTTGAACAAGTGCCACACTTTGCCCATGCCCACCCCTCCCCATCCTTTCTCCTACCCAGCCCAACACATAGGCAAAAGAGCTCTCTAATCATCATCTCAGGGCCCACATACTATAAGCACTTGACTTCTCTTTTTGTCTTATGGCACCCACCTTCAATCCACTTACCCCAGATGGATTTTCCTTTCATTGGAAATAGCTTTCCTGTTTGGTTATTCTTGGGGATTTCAAAGATGGTGAGTTCCACTAATGAAATGATTTTTAACTAAAATGGGCATCTCAAACCTTTGAAAGTCATAAAGTGGCTTCTCTACATAACCCACTACTTGCATTTTAGTTCAGTTCATCTTTTCACTGAGTATCTACTCTTCTCCATGCATATGTTGGGTGGGAGGGATAAAAAGTGGATGCCAGATAGCTACAGGCCTTGTGGAGTTCACTGGAACACTCATTGGTAAGGCCAGCACTGATTACTAGTGCCCTGCACACTACCTTGCAAAACCAAGAGCTTAATAAAGGCTTATTTATAAGCATTCTGAGCATGATGATTCAATTACTCAGTTATTCATAATTCATTTATATAACCATCAAACTTGTTTTGAGCACCTGCTATATGCCTTTGATATAGAGATAAATTGGAGACAGTATCTCTGCCCTTGAGAAGCATTTTGGAGCCTGGTGCAGGAGACAGATGTACCAACAGACAATTACACTGCAATGGAAAGTGTGTTCTAACAGAAGTCTACACAAGGGGCAAGTTTTCCAGACAGAAGGAAGAGAGAACAGCCTGTATAAAGTGTGAGATGGGTGGAGAGAGTATGAGTGGTTCGGGGAAATGTTAGATCCTAAAATGAGAGCTGATGGATTCTTTGAGGAGCCTGGAACAGGAAATGGTAAAAACTGAAGGTGCAGAGGCCAACTCAGGGTTTTCTAAGGTGAAACTAAGAGAAATGAGTCTGTGGCTGCTACAGGCTTGAATTCCTTACTAAGCTCTAGGGAACCCTGAATGGTCCTTCAACTGTGGGAAAAGCAGACTCAGCCGTCTGGACAGGGGTAGTTCTGGAAATTAGTGGACCAAATAGAGGACTATTATACTTATGCAAGAAAGAGAGGTGATGGGGGAAAGGAACTGGGCCTATGGCAGTAGGTATGGAGGACAGGGAGTGATTCTAAAGGGAACTGGGAGGCAAAGGTGAAGGTCAGGATAAGTAGTTGTGTGTGGGAACAGGGCAGGGCCCAGAGGAGGGTGAAGCAAGTGAGGCAGTCACCTCAGGACAGAATTTAAGGGAGCAGCAAAACTCAGCAATAAAGACGAGTAATATTTCAATACAACATTTTAAAACATCAAAATCAATGCTAAATAACTACCCCATGATTAACAAAATATCAAATTTTTAAATAAAGACACATCAGTATTACTGATTTTTCCCTTTGTCTCTGGCTCCAGTGAGGCTCAACATGGTCATGCACTGATCCTGGCTTTATTTTAAAAATTGATAGCTCGGAGTGCCTGGGTGGCTCAGTCGTTAAGCATCTGCCTTCAGCTCAGGTCATGATCCCAGGGTCCTGGGATCAAACCCCACATCGGGCTCCCGGCTCAGCGAGAAGCCTGGTTCTCCTTCTCCCACTCCCCCTGCTTGTGTTCCCTCTCTTGCTGTCTCTCTCTGTCAAATAAATAAATAAAATCTTAAAAAAAAATTGATAGCTTGTTCATTATGTTTTTGACATGATTTTGAGTTTTTAGAAATACTGCATTAAATTATTGTTGATCTTGATTACTATTTTCCAGGGACACTCTCTTAAATTTTGCACTGGGACAAGTGTTTCATTCACCTCCTTAGTTTTGGCCCTGGAACGGGGCAGAGAACAAGAGTGAGGGGGGTTGTCAGGAACGATCCTTAAGGGTATTGTCAGACAGGATGCATCAGTGTGCCACGATGGTGCCTTACTCTGTTGAAGGACGATTCGGTCTGTTTCTAAAAGTGACTTGTTTCCCTGTAACCTTTCCTCTACCCATGGAAATTTGCCATTTTATGCTAGCTTCCACCAAATGCAGACATCATGCAGACCCCGCCTCTGGCCCTCCCTCTGAGCAAACTGGGTTTGGGTCTCCCCTGATGAAACTCACATAAAGCTTGTGTACAACTTGTCTAAATGCCACAAATGGTTTGGAATAAGCATGGAAATTGGTTTCTAAGCTCCAGCAGTTTCTAAAATAGGAGTGGTTTAAAATAAAGCAGTACTAAAAAAGGGATTCCTATAGAGCAGATTGGAGGAAATAGCAGTGAGCCTCCAAAATGGAAAACCTGGGGAAGGAGTCATAAAGGGCACCCAGCCATCCCTGGGAAAGGACGGTGCAGGAGGGAAATGGGGTCTGCCAGGGAGAGCAGTCAGTTCTCTCTCCATGTCTTCGGTGCAGTGAAACTCATTTCTCTCCATTCTCCGAAGCTTCTTTTCACTCACATCCTGGCTCAATGCAGATATAATACACTCTGTCAGTGCAAAATTTGGGCTGAAAAATATTGTGGCCTTTGGAAATCTAAGAAAGTAAGGGGGGGTCCCAAATTAATTGCAATGTGCAGATAGAGTACATTGGAGATGGTGAGGTGTAAGAGGGGAGGGTACTAGCTGTATTACAGGGCTGTATATAAGGCAATGCTGGGTGGAGAACATGATACAGTGGGTAGGGCTGGGCTTTGATATAGAAAATTTGATAATGAAGAAGACTGGATGAAAATTTAAGTGGAGCTTTCCTGATTGCTTCAATCTTCATCAAGAAGTTAAAGAAAAGATTGTCTTGTGAGAGCATGGGGTTGGGGTGAATATTTAGCAGGCTAGTGAAGTTTAAGAGAAGTGGAAAGAGAATTGGCCAAAGATAATGAGTGGATTTGGAAGCTTCCTTGCAGAACTTCTGCACTTGGGGACCACAAATGCATGTGACTCCAGTCTACATGACTGCATGGTTTTTATGTCCAGTTGTGCTCAGGTTTCTGGGCAAGGGCTTGGGAAGGTGGGCTCCAGAAATGATCCCAAGTTGGGAATATGTAGGGCATGTGACAGGTGAAGGAGCTGGGTGGTAGAAGAGGGAGAACTGTAGAAGGAGCTAGCACTGGGGGCAGTGACTTATGAGACCAGTGATGAGTTGACATCACTATCACACAACACCAGTGATGAAGAGATGCGAACGATGTTGGAGTCCCAAGCTCCCAAGTGTTATGTCATTTTTCCATAGTGCAAGAAATGGCCAAGGGATCTGTGTGATCACAGGGTCCTGTCTCTGTAGGCTTAGCCATAGGTCAGCTTAGACTGCCACACAGTCTTCACTTTTTAGTGACTGGGGCTGCTTTTGTTAGCTTGGCATCCCTACAATCATCATGAACTCTGCATCGTTAACAGTACTATCTCCTCTTTTGAAATGCAGCCAAACAATCTCCTCTTAGGTAGGAGCTGTCTTTTTTTTTTTTTTTTTGGTAGGAGCTGTCTTATCTGCTTCTCTAGAACACCATTTAGGAACAGGTAAAGTCTTCTTTACCAAGAGAAGACATATTTCCTTTAGTAGCATGGTGAGTTCCCCCTACTCGCAATGAAATTGCTCAAATACAGGAGTCAGTAATGAAGGCAACATCCTCAGGTTGATAATGAAGACAGATGCTGCTAACATTTCTTATACTGCATACAGCTGTCAGGGCAAGAGGGAATTCGAGAAGGTGGTATACAATTAACCTAGTTGGAATTGGGCCAAGGAACCCGAGGTTAATGGCCCTGGGAATGGGAGCATTAATGACCACTAATGGTGAAGCCCCTTTTCATGTCTTACTCATTAGAGCTACCTTTTATATTCTATAAGATCGTGGCCTTTGGCCCTGGGACCAAGGGTAATGGAGAGTCGCCACTCCCCCAGACAATGTGTCATGCATTCTGACAGCTTCTGTCCAGCTCTTGATTCTGCCCCCATCCCCCACCATCACAATATTCAGGTATAGTGTGTAGCAAATCTCAACACATACCAGCCATCTGCTGAGCACTGCTGATGAGAGCGAAGACATAGACATGATGCATATTCATGGGCAAAAATTGCTTCAGGTTTTCATCCAACAGACTGACAAAAGCATGACATCCTCTTGCTTTCACCTGTTTGGTGCTGGTATTCCATTTTCTACACACTCCTGGGTAGGCTGGAATGGAATCTTTAACCAGCCCGGAATGTGTCCCCAGTCATATTTGATGGTGACAAGAATTATTAACATGTGACTCTTCCGAGTCTTCCACCCTGACCTGATTGACAAAGAGAATGCTATTTTTGTCCACTCTGTTTCTCCCCTCCCCTTATTCCCTTTACCCTCCAAAAGAGAATTCTACCTTTGCCATAAGCTAATCTTATGTGATAAGCTTTTGTGATGCAAATTTTGGACACTGGATAGACAGAGACAGAACTAGAATAGGGGAGATGAGGGTATAAACTCAGGGGAGGGAAGAAGAAAGCAGAGACAGAGCAAAGGAGAAAGGGAGAAAAGTCTAATTCAATATGTGCGTGATTTGTCGGGGGAAAGATGAGCATGGGACGTGAAAAGAAAGAAGCTTCAAGCTAGCTGGGTTGTGTGTGTGAGAAAACATAAGAGCAGTAAGGGAAGGAATCTTAAGAAGTCTGGCTGATAGTCATCAATCAGATCTCTTTTAGTATTCTTAGAGGGGTACAAATAAACACTGGTATTAGTTTTAATTATGTCTGGTTGTTGGAGTATTTTCGTTTGCATGGAAAACCCTCCTGAGACTGAGTTATGTGCAGATCTGGGATTATCCAAGTTCACATGTTTAACTGGAAGGCTGAAGTTGGTGCTCTGAGAGAAGCTCAAACAGGGACAAGGACTTTGCTCCCCCCCCCATTCTTAACCTGAGAGTTGGAAACACCTTTTGTGGTGCTACCTTCCCTGAAGGATTTTAAAAAGCAGAGTGTGTTAAAAATTGCCGAATATCAAGAAGCTCCACGCCTTCTACGGTAATACACATCCACAGAAGGCTCTAGGGTTACACAGCAGCTTCATACATTCTTATTTCCACCTAAACTCTCAGGAGTCGATATTACATTCCCATTTCATAAACGTGAATACTGAGGTCTAGCGCCAGAGAGAGACTTACTCATCCAGGGTTACAACACTCCTAAGAAGCACCTCAACCCAGGGTAGAAGTTTGAATTTTTATAAAAGGGAAGATGAAGAAGGAGGAGAGATGCTGAAAGTGAAAATTCAGTTCTTACAAAGGGGCAGGAATTCAGTGAAACCTATGAGTCTCCTCTTGGGTTTCACATTTCCTGCTCATTTGGGTGATTCTCTGCACAAAGTTACTTTGAACCCTTTGTTGAGAGAGTGAGGGAAACCAGCAGAGACACAGAGCTGCACCTCTTCCTGATATATTTCATCCTGCATAATAGCCTCAGATGCCTGGTGGTCTCCTCACTTAACTGTCCCTTTTTTTATTTGGACCCAACAAAAGGGCAGTGGAGGAAGCACAGCCTGTCTTCTGCCCGTGGCAATTAAGGACTGGGTAGAGACAGGACAAGGAGAAGATGTCCGCATGGTGCTGCCAGCTTTGGCATTTCCTCCACGAACCTGCAAGATAATTCAAGCCATTAAATCATCCAAAATCATATGCGGTGACTGTCATTTTTCTGTTTGAACATCTCACTGGCTCAACACAAGCATTTCAATAGCCATGGTGCCCTAATTTTCTTTGCCACAGACAACAAAACCAAAGGTAATGAGTAGGAGGAGGCGCTGAGTCCCAGGGGCACACTCTCTAGGGAAGTCTCTTGGGCTTAAATACATCTAAAGCAGATCCAAAAGAAAGCAGTGATTACAGGCTAATTTTCTGCCTGCATTATGTTAAGTGTCCCGTCGTTTACACAAATAGCAATTGCTTTATGCCAGAAATCTTTTTAGTGAATTCCTCTTATTGGTAAATTTTGTATTTTTTTTTTTTAAAGGAGACTAAAAGAAGATTTTTCAATTTAAAGGTGAGGCTATCCGGATACCAGTAAAAGATACAAGACTGGCACACACCCAAGAGCTGATTTTCCTTTTCAAATGCAAATATAGGAGCAGGAGAAGTGGTCCTACTCTTTAATTTTGCCATGTTAAGGTCTGGGAGGTCCGAGCCTTTAGCCTTAGGAAGATGCAGCTCTACCTACTGCAGACACACTTGGTTTTCTGGCAAGAAAGTTGATGGTGGTCTGAAGTGGGGAGCATAGGTGAGGAGAAACCGAGTCATTCCAGCTGGACTATCCACATCAGCACTGCCCCCTTCTTGGGAACAATGAATCAGTTCAACCCCTGCGCTGAGACCTACTCTTCCAGTCTGGCTGTCTAGTCCTAAAGGCATGTGTGTGGTATTCATTCATTTGCTCCTCACCCATTCGATGAACATTTTATTACTAAGCATCTCCTGTGTTGCAGACCATGGGCCAAGCCCAGGGATTTCAAAAACACAATTATGAAAAAAAAGCCAGAAGCACGATAGTCAAACAGAAGTGGAATGCGGACACTGGAATCAGAACCATCTGAGAGGAAAATTGTACCAAAATCCTTCCCGCCTTGGATAAAGAACTTAGGATCTCATACCTGTAAATAGGGGAGTGGGGAGCAGACCTACCTCAGAGAGTTGTTGAAAGAATTCACACTACATGTGAGGAAACGAGCGTAGAACTGGTCACCACAGCAGTGCTCAATAACCGAGTTGATTCAAACCTTCTGAATTCTCATTTGGAACCAAACCTTACCCCCCACCCCCAGGGATGCTCTGACTTACAACCATCAGGCATCCGGCCCCCAGGCTGACATCAAGAGGCACTTACTCATGCCTGTTAAGATCTAAATCTATGATCCTTTTGACCCAAGGAGGCTGGAAGGAGACATAAAGGCTGACATGTTCAATGGGGCGGGGAGAATTTGGAATTGGCTCCAAGGGAAGGCAACAAGGACTGGTAAGAGGCCTTTCTGTTCCAGGAGCCATGTTAGGCATTTTGTAGGGATTATTTTGTAGGCCTGTGTGGGGGGTGGGAACCCCTGCCCCATCCAATCTCAACAACTCCAGGAGACTGTCCCCAGTGGGGTCAGAAGGACAAATTAGGAATGGCAACTTCCCAGAGTCCCAGCAGAGTGCTATGCCTTAGTCTTTGACTATCAAGGAGTGTCCATTTCTGAGGACATGTGGCAGGATCATTAATTCCTAAAAGGAGTGAAGATTTGTGTTGCAGTTGAGAATAAGCTGTAAATTAGCAACCAGTCAGTGTTTTATCCAGCATTCCCTGTAGAGAGTTTTAATACCAGGGAAGATAAGCTTATCCTCGAATTATCCAAAATGGGAACCTGGGACCTAATTTAAACTCGTCTCCATGTGCATGTACTAGCTGAGGTGAGTTTTTACTTGTCTTGTACACGCTGACCCCACGCTCCTGCAGTGCACATATCATCATGGAACCTTAATAAATGACTAGCAACCGCCAGGGTTAAATGCAGCTTCAACAGCATGATTGTGAGAGGAGGGTGTTGGTTTCTATTTCTTGGGAGAGCCTAGGCATAGACATTTTGCTTATGATGAGCTATGTGACCTTGGGCAAATTACATTATTTCTTTGAGCATGTTATATCCCCTATAAAATGGGGATGGTAAGATCTGACAGGGTTGTTGTGAACCTTCAATTAGATAACACAATTTAAATACCAAGTAGAGCAACCATCATTTACTGAAGGCTCAGTTAATATTAGTGCCCTTATACAGAATACAGAATGAAGGACACTTGGCGAAGATTTAGTGTTTGATGATGATGATAATGATAATAGGAACATCACTGTGGGTGTTCGGAAAAGAAGACAAACATGGGACTCTATTGCCTCCAGAACTTGGCAGTGAGTCGGGTGCTAGGAGTAGAAATGGGGGTGGATTAAGCTTTGCTGATTCATGCTACTGCACAGCCCTAAAGTCCCAATTCCAGGCAGAAGAGCCATCTATGACGTGCATGACACCAGGTTGCACCAGGAAACCACAGTCCTGCTTGATCACTCAGTTCAGTCATCTCCACTGCAAGTGCCCAGGGCCATCTACCAGTTCATCTCTCTTCCCAACAGTGAGGAGGCTTTCAGGTGGGGTCCTCTCAACTCTCTGACCTGCAGCCACCCAGCTCTGCCTCTGATTAACCCTTTTATGCTGGCAGAAATGAATTTCCTAGATTGCATTTAGCTGGTCGGGAATTGGCAGGGACTTGAAGTAACTGAGCCCCATACCATCCCTTCTTCCATTGAAATTTGGAGGCAGTTTCCTAAAGCATTGAGCTTTCTCAAGGTCAAACCCAATCAACCCTGGCCAACTGTCAACCTCTTCTTTTTTCTTCTTTTCCTTCTTTTCCATATTCTTCTCCAACTTCTCTTTTCTTCCTTGCTTCTTATTTAGCCTTGCTCAGAATTGTTGAGTAAAGAGTTGTCTTGCTGCCCCTCTCAGAGAGCACACGAATGGGTTGCCAGTACTGGATGGTCCATAAATAATGCATAGTGCACAGAAACAGCTGGAAAGTCCCTCTGGTTACAAAGACCAGATCTTTCAATAACACATTATCCTATTTGCTCTTCTTAATGCACTGGTTCCTCATTCAGTAGATGCACACATCTACTTGTTCATCAATATTTGAAGCCCTAACAGAGGGCCCAGTGGTTCTCCTGCTGTCTGATCTCAGTTCATGACCAGGAAAGCCTATCTGACATCCTCTCCTAAATCCTGTGCTTCCATTCCTGGGGCCACTGGAAACCTGTGATAATGGTGGTCAGGCTAATATTGATTCAAGACTCATGTTTCACTATTTTAAACGCTTGTTATAGTTTTGATGTCTTGATATTTGCTGAACCCTGCAAGGGACAAAGACCTCTAACTCAGTATTAAATACATCAGTACTCTGATGTATTTAAATAGAGTGCCTAGTAAGTTCCATATTCAGGACTAAGGGCTTGGTGAATGGTGGATGTCTCAGACATAAACCTGTAAAGTAGGTTATTAGTATTTCTAGTTTCAGTTGAGGGAATTATGACTCAGATAAGTTAATTGATTAGTTCAAGGTCATTGGGCTAAGAAATTATATGCCTAAGACTGAAATCCGGTATCTATGACTTCATGTTCCGTAGTCATTCTTCTTTCAGCTGATTAGGATTCAGAATTTGGGGACTGATGGGGGAGCTTATCAGTCAAGGTAATAGCAGAAAACAGAATCCCACTTGGTTCAAATGAAGACATGGTAATGAAGAAGTAATTTATAGAGTTTGTAGGCAGAATAAGGGAAATCCAATGGGAATGTTGAGGCACCCAGTAGTTCACAATCAAGGGAAGCTATCACCACCTCTACTCTTAAAGGGAAAAGAGGAAGAGATGGTGTAATTAGAGCCAAGTGAAAGCTGGAGCCATAGAAGAGTGTCTGTTTGTTAGGATCTG
This sequence comes from Phoca vitulina, assembly GCF_004348235.1. NCBI lineage: Eukaryota > Metazoa > Chordata > Mammalia > Carnivora > Phocidae > Phoca > Phoca vitulina. Next base: position 6,763,333 of record NW_022589737.1, read on the forward strand.
TGGCTTGGAAGGGTTAACCCCTGTCATTATATCAGCATTGAAGTGTAGAGGGAACAGGAGATAAGGCCACTTTCTTTATAGGCATTTGCCAAACCCAACTGGAACCAGGCAGCGAAGGAGAGAGGGATGCAGTCAGTGTGGTCAGCATTCCTTGAGACAGAGAAGTGTAGAGAACGGTTGGCATCATATGGTTGGCATGTAGAAGAGTCACTGTCTTCCTACCCAGCCTCTATATGCAAAGGTAGATTTTCCATGAAGCTGATGAAGTTTAAGCTTTGAGGTCTATTTCCATTCGGTCTTGCTGCACAACAGACAGCCTAGGAACTCGATCGCTTAAAATAGAAATGATTTGTTATTTCACATGTTTCTGTGGGTTGGCTAGAAGTTTTTCTCTGATTCCCATGGTGTCAGCTGGAATCTCTCATGCAGCTGCATTCAGCTGAGACCTCACCTGGGTCTGAAACATACCAGACAGCTCTACTTGCATGTCTGGACTCCTTGGTTCTTGCACACTGTCTTTCATCATTCAGTTAGTCCAGGCTGAACTTTCTTACATGGCAGCTGACTTCCAGAAGGACAAATAATAAACTGTCAGGCCTCATAAGACCTAGGTTAAGACCTGACGCAGCATCCCCTCTGCCTCAATTTATTGGTCAAAGAAAGTTGCAGGCTGGCCCAGATTTAAGATGATAGAATACAGATTCTATCTTATGATGGAAAGAGCAGCATGCACACACAGGGTGGGAAGAATTGTTAGGGGTCTCTTTTCAGACAGTCCAGCACAGTCTGCTTCCACACTACATCAATTCTCATCCTTTTTATGTAGAAAATATATTCACCCCACCAAGACACCCTAAATTTTCATTCTAATATGGTAGCAACCTCAAGTCCAGTATCTCATGATCTATAATGAATGGGTAGAGATGTGCACGAGGGTCCTTGGGCTGAGCATCTCTTGAGCTAAAGAATTGTGAGCTGAAAAATACAAACCTAATCCCCCCATACTCAATAGCTAGTTGTGATATAGCGCTAATACAGGAACAATTACAATAAACGCTCCTGCTCAAAAAGGAGATGAACAAGAAGCACATAGCAGTTACTGGTCCATAGCAATTCTAAAATATAAAGAGGCTTTTCTGACTTTTCACCTTTCCCCAGGCATGGGGGTGGGCACTTTTTATTTATTTATTATTATTATCATTATTATTATTTTATTTTATTTTATTTTTTAGAGCCAAATTCTGTCTCTGTGAGGGTTTTCAAATACACTGCTTTTGGAACCACTGTATAGACTCTGCCCTCTGGTTCATTTTTCCTTTTTCATAAAAATAGCCCAAGTTTTCAGCTGAATAACTTTCTCAACCTGCTTTCTTCCCACAGAAGTTTGGAGCTCTAGGACCTCTTTTCACTTTGAACTTCCCTATTCCTTTATCCAATCTGGCAGTTCTCTCTCCTCAGGACAAAGCTCTTTAAAATATCATGCTATCTATCAATCTCACAGGGGTTTACTCCATGTCCCATGGCCCAGCAAAATTCTTTCTGAGATTGGAGTCTTTCTACTTCAGAAATAGGACACTACTGTGGGACAGCACTCTTATGGTTCCTGGGAGCCCTCTGGTCTTGCTCAGAGTGTTTGGGGCATTGCCTTAAATCTTCTAGAGGTCCAGTACGGCCTTGACTTGATCTTTTCTCCAAGGTCTCTACTTTGGGAGGCCTTTGCCACCTGGAGAAATGGTTGGGGTTACTCCGGTGGCAGCATTCTGCAGGATGCTCTTCTGGGACTAGAACATCTAAGAAGGCCTCAACCCATTGTGTTTGGGGACAGTTTGTTTATACAACAGTACATAACAGAAACAGGCTGGTACTGGCTTCTTACAAGGTCTGAAAAGAAGCACTAAAAAATAGTTACCTGATCAACCATATGGCATAAACAATAGAAAAGTAAGGCATTTTAACTGTACCCAATCAGGACTTCTGTTACTTGTAATCTGGCATAATGCTTGCCACATTTCCCTGTGTCAGGTGGTGTTTGAAAGATCACAAGCATTCTGGGGATCCAGCTAAGAGGGATTTGAGTGGGGGATACGTTGAGTTTGTGTTTCGTCAGATGTACTTTATGCACTTCATAGTCACTTCCTTGCATATTAATTCTTGCTAGCTCTTCCAATGTAGAGATGGCTTCCAGAAAGTTCCCACTGCCTACCATGAGACACCCAGTGTGACCCAGAAGTCATATTGTGACATGAATGGGTCATCTGGGGCATCACATTAGAAATATGTGGGGAATGGAAAAACAATGGTAAGGAACCAAAACCATGTTAGTCTATGAAAAATCTTCCAAATATCATAGGACATAAATAAAAGAAACTTGATAGATGTTTTCCCAAATTTGGCCAAAATCCTAAAAATTTTTATGACGTGACCAATCATGACTCAGGAAGCTGAAAGAAACTGTTTTGAACTGTCAATTTAAAAAATCAACCATTTTAGAAGACATACTGAATTATTTTTCTGTTTTTTTCTATAGAAAATATAAAATTGCTTCCAGTGAAAAAGTGACCAAAAAAAGCATAAAGCTAGAAACATAGGAAAATTTTTACTGAAGTGTATTGTGGAGATATTTAATATCTGTATATTATTTTTCTAAAGTTTCTGATGCGTATGGATATTTTTCAGCTTTTAAAAATTTACAACTTATGATTTCTCATTTTAAATAAATACATCCAAACCTATTTTTATATTTGTAATTGTATGTTCTTTTTCTTAAAGAGAACTTCAAAACTGTATAATATAAGATTCAGACCCCACTGAATCTGGGCCATGTCTGTACCTAGATCAGAGTCTTGACTCTCAAAGGCAATGACAGGATATTAACTAATAAAATCCTGGAGTTGTTGCTATCTCTCAGCATGGAAGAATCATGCTCACTGTAAAATGACTTATCTGGTTTGTATTTCTTGGGGGGGGAATAGAGAGCCAGAGGATACAAAGCAAGGTAAGACAGGATGAGGGATGAGAAAAGCAAAAAAGAAAGTAGCTTTACCTGGTAGCTGCTGAGACAGACATGGGAGCGGTAATTTTGGCCACAGGACACCCTCAAACCTGATCAAGGTCTGGGGCCCAGGGAGACTAACACAGCTAATAATAACACCTACAATAATATTATAGTTCACTTATTTAATTATTGTTCAGGCATTGCTTTGAGCACTTTGTATGCATTAATTCATTTGATCCCCCTAACAACAAAATAGCTTCCAGTGCCCTGTCCATTTCGTAAATAGGGGAAGCAGGCACAGAGAGAGGCAGGAACTTGCCCTAGGACAGGCTATCTCTGTGTAGTGGAACCAGGGCTCCAGTGAGTCCAGCTACGCCAGAGGCTGCTTCCTTAGCAGCTCCCAACCCTGCCTTGCATTGGTCTAACACTGTGCAGTGTATCAAGCAGTTTTACAGAGAGCATCTCCCTTGCAATCCTAATAGCTCTGAAAAGTTGGCAGAACAGTTGCTGCTACTCTCATTTTATGGGTGATTAATTGAAATCTAAAATTGCAAAGTGACTTATTCATGATCACATAGCTAGTAAGTGGTGGTATTAGAACTGAAAGCCAACTCTTATAGGCTTTTCATTATATCACACTATGGATTAATACATTTCAGCAATAGTACTTTTCAGTTCCTAAAACATCTTTATGTATAGTGCTAACACAATAATTTCTACAACTTTAGAAAAAGTATATTATTATTATCCCAGTGTTACCAAAGAGAAACATGTGGGTCAGAGATGAAGCACTTGAGCCCTGGATATTTGACAATTCACAAGCAGCATTCCCAGCATTCATCCCTCCACAAATGGCAGTATTTCCAGGCTGCTTTTAGAATCCCAAATACAACTTGGCCCTTCCCTATGCTAGGGGAACAGAAGACAGAGCAAACACCCAGGACGTGGAAGTGCATGGTGGGCTCAGGAAACTAAGTGGATTCATGTGGCAGGAGCATAGCATGGATGGGTATCAAATTTAAAAAAAATTAGGGCCAGAGGGTAGGGGCTTGGAGTACCATGATGCAGATGTTATTTTGCCTTGAGTATATGTAGAGATCTGTCCTCAACACTGGGTGAATAAACTGAAGAAATCCAAGTGTGTTCTTTAGCTGCAAACTGCCCTCTAGTCTGGGAGTAAGAAACATGTATAAAGGAAGGAGAAGAAAACAGCAACAAAAAGAAAGCAACAACTTAAAACTATTTGTGAAAAAATAGATAGGTGATGTAGAAAATTAATATTGAGTCTACTGAGTCTTTCAATTACTATAAATGGAAGGATAATATAAAAACCATATTTAAAATGGCCCAGGGATCCATGGGGAAAAGAGCCTTGCTTACTAAATGCTTTCAGTTTATAGTTGACCTAGAAGGTGACCTAGTTCGTAGTTTTGTAGGTGGCCACTTAAAAGTGGGAGCATTCTCTATCACCCATAGCTCATTAGATTAATTTTCCTTAAGTTCTTCAGTGGTAATGATGATGATGTTGGTGGTGGTGGTGGTGGTGGTGGTGATGATAGTGGTGATGGTGGTGGTGATTGTGGTGATGGTAGTGGTGGTGTTGGTGGTGGTGGTGGCCATGGTGGTGGTGGTGATGGTGGTGGTGATGGCATTGGTAGTGATGGTGATGGTGGTGGTGGTGATAGTGATAGTGGTGGTGGTGGTGGTGGTGATGGTGGTGGCCATGATGGTGGCAATGGTGGTGGTGGTGGCGATGGTGGTGGTGATGGTGATGGTGGTGGTGGTGGTGACAATGGTGGTGATAGTGGTGGTGATGGCGATGGTGGTGGTGATGGTGATGGTGGTGGTGGTGGTGGTGGTGACGATGGTGGTGGTGGTGATGGTGGTGATGGTGGTGGTGGTGGTGGTGATGGCAATGGTTGTGGTGATGGTGGTGGCGGTGGTGGTGGCGATGGTGGTGGCAACGGTGGTAGTGGTGGTGGTGGTGATGGTGGTGGCTGCCATTGTTCACTGCTTACTGTGTTGAAGAGCCCACAGAAATTGCCTCTGATCCAAAGCCACTCTGTCAGTCAAATATCAGTCCCCTATTTCACAGAAGAGGCAGTGGGACTGACACATTAACAAACTTTTCCAAGTGGTAAACCAAAATGAAACCCAGGTTTAAAAGGGTACAAACACCAGAATCTTTTCCGATGCTGGGCCTTCCCATTCCTTTGCCCAGAGACCAATATTGAGACTCTAATTTTTACCTATCAAGATTGAGCAACTAATTTTCATACTCACAGCATCCATGATTTAGTGGTACCTACATATCCATCCTATATTTTTTTCTCTGGAGCCTCTTATTTCAACTCTCTCTTCTCCTCAAATACCTTTTATTCTTGTACCTCTTAAGGCCTGTCATTTGACAAGTTCTATCTACCTAGTTTTTACCAAGTATTATACTCAACACATACACATTTCTCCCTTTCTTGAATGTGCTTCTCCCCCTCTCCACCATTCAAAACCCTATATGTCGTTTAAGGTTTGTTCTCATGTGTCAGGCACATAATACAGCTGAATAAATTATTGCTATTAATATTATTACTATTTTTATCATTATTACCAGTCATTCAGTTAGTAGTTGAGTGCCTACAACATGTCTGACCACGGTGAGATATTAGGAATCTAATGACTGATATGACATGGTATTGGCCCCAAGGAGCCATGGGAGGTGTGTGTGTGTGTGTGTGTGTGTTTGTGGTGGGGAGTGTGTGGAAGGAAAGTGTGATGATACATAATATAGGATGATAGGGCAACTAATGGTGCCATGAAATAGTGACATTCATTTTGGCATCACCACAGGAACTTCCCAGAGGAAGTCAGCTGATGTCTAAGGAACGTGATTCAGTTAGTCAAGCAAATACAACTTCATGTTAGGTGACCCATCATCCATGTTTGTCTGGGACTAAGGGGTTTTCTGAGTCACTGGATTTTGAGTACAAAACTGGGACAGCCCCAGTCAAACTGGTCACTCGTGCAAAGACAGGAGGTAACAGAGCTTGGTAAATATTTTTGAATGAATGAATGAGTAAATTATGCATGAATATATGAGAGGAATAGTCCATTACTGATTGACCTACCTCTCAATATTTGCAAACCCAGATTTAACCTGGGAGGGTGCAGCTACCCCTAAGGTGTCTGTCCACAGTGAATGTTCATTTTGGGGTTTGCCTTGATGGCAGGATTTTAATAACAAAGAAGATGGAACTGTCACCCGAAGGTGGGCAAGAGGCAGCTCTGGGAAATCTCTTCCTCTCTCCCTCATCCCTCCCAAGCCTGTGTATTTCATTAAAATATGTATGACAACATTTCTTCTCATATTATTGTATTACACCACCCTTAATTGCATAATTCAACATTTTCAAGGGTATTTGGAGGAAATTTGGACGGTTCATTGACCGGTATTTGAAGGAAGCCGAGAATTAAATTAAAAAACATGAGGGGAAATTACTAGTAAAACAGACTGATTGGAGGGCTGATGTGGGCTGTCTCTGAGCTTCCCTGCCCTGGTGTCCCATGCACACTGGTTCGGGGGTTTTCAGGGGAGTCTGTGGCCCTCCACACATAGTTCCTTGTCCCCTGTCTGGTCACCAGGCGAAGGCTAGGAAAGCCTGTTGTGGGTTGTCTTTCTTCCCCCATGCTCCCCTTCCTGTTGTTTGTGTTGTCCTGGTTTGCGATTTTTGACATGCATTCTGCAGATTGCCTGTTTTCGCCTGCTCTGTTGAATGCACTTAGGCTCTCGGGCTGATTGCAATCACGCTGATTGGAGGGAGGAGCCCGTGGCCCGCAGCCCAGGCCGGCTTCACGACTGCCTGAGCACTGGTCCGACTCCTGGCCTCCTGCTCTCTGCCCCACAAACTTTCTCTCCCACAGGTTTCCCTTGAACTTCCCCCCACCCAGCAGAGGTTTCTCTGCTTCCCTTCTCCTGACCACAGCCTGGGAAGGGGGCACCCAGAAGCATCTGGCACAGAACTGAGGCTGGGTGGGGGGCAGAGTGCTCCCCAGGGAGCAACACGCCCCCATGCCCCTACCGTGGCTGACATCCCAGGCACAATGTCTGTTCCTATTGTGGGAGCTGCCTTCCTCCCCTCTGGCTCAGCAAAAGCCCCAGGTTGGAGAACGTTTGGTATTCTTACTCCCAGACTGCCTGTACAGCAACAGAATGCTTCTACAGTACCCTATGTGCAAAATGATGCATTCCACTTCACTGATGGGATGGTTTTGTTAGCAAATGAGAACACTGCGGGCTGGGGATGGGGTGGGTGGGTAATGTCAGTTTATCAGAAGGGATGCTAAGAATTTGTAGTGATTGCAAGAAGTCTGAATGGCCTGGGGCGCCTGGGTGGCTCAGTTGTTTAAGTGTCTGACTTTGGCTCAGGTCTTGGTCTCAGGGTCCTGGGATGGAGCCCTGCCTCAGGCTCTGCAAACAGCAGGGAATCAGCTTCTCCCTCTCCCTCTCCCTCTGCCCCTTCCACCACCCCTGCTTGTGTGCGCATGTTCTCTTTCTCATTCTCTCTCTCTCACTCTCTCAAATAAATAAATACAATCTAAAAAAAAAAAAAAAAAGGCTGAATGGTCTTCCAACTCCAGGGAGAGGCAAACAAGAGAGTTTGGCTGAATTCAAAACTGAGCTCCTTAGGAATGAAGGGAAATTGACTTCTATGGAGGCAAATGAGTGGTCTTTGACCAAATGTTCAGAATGAAACATATCCCTCCCTTCCCTTAACTGGAGACTGAGCTTCTCCCAGTGAAGTCCCCACCCACCTGTGTGTCCACCCCCCCACACCTTAGGGCTAAGGAGGAGGGGGCATTCTTGGGTCCTCTCCTGTTCTGAGATTGAGGGTTCGTGGCTGGGAATAACCTAGGCAATGGCTTTCACACCCCCTTGCCCCAGAGGATGGTGCTTTCAAGGTCCTGCTGGCAGCCAGCTGGGGTCCAGCCTCTGTCTGCGGAAGGGGAGACCTCCTAGTGACTCTGCAGCTGTGTTCCTGTCATGTCTGCGGCATTTCAGCAAAATCCTCCTTGGGCAGTTGTGTTCAGCTTGAGAAGGACCCACCCGAAGACAGCGGGCAGCGTCTCTGCCTGCAGACAAAGCAGGGGAACAGAACTCAGGCAGGCCAAAGGCAGGCAGAGCCAAGGGCAAGGGGCACGGGGGGCGTGGGTCACAGACACACCCCGCGCCCTTCATCACTCCCCTGGAGGAGCCCCAAGAAGGCTTTGGGAACCGAATGCTGAGTGGGTGAAGATTAGCAAAGCCCTCTTCACTGGGGGAGTCACCCAGACCCAGCATCTTCATCAGCTTATTTGGGAGCATTCAGCTTGTTCCAGTTCAATAATCCATTCAATAAAACTGTTAGTGCCTGACATGAATCCCAAATTGGTGTGTGGCTAGAGGCATGCTGGCCGCCCCGCCTGACAGACGGGCACATCTACCACTTCTCCTACCCCGTAAGTGAAACCAAGTGATATTAACAGCGTTAGCATAGATAATAGGAATTATGACAGCAATGTCAGAGCTGGTACTGAGGGTCTCTGTGGGGCCTTCCCCAGACAGCAGAACCCAGGAAACCTTATGGGGCGGTCACACCTCACACCTCTCCCTCCCGGCTCCATCCCACTCCCTCCCGAACACAGATGGGATTTGCTGTTACTGAATTCTCTCCAGCAAGTGGAGTGATCGATAGCTCAGAGATTGGGCTTTGCTTCACAGCAAGGCTGTTGAGGTTTAGGAGGAGAAACTTGGCTTTATGAGCTGCTCTGGTCTGGGAGGAGAACTGCCTGTTTCGTCTCCATTCCAAACTAACCCCTGTGGAGTGGGGGGCCTCTCTCTCCCGCCCCCAATTTGCACCCGAGATCTCTGCCGCCAACAGGTCCTTCCTGAGCCCACGTGGTGGTGCTCGGTGCTGTGGATGGTATGACCACGAGGGAGGTAGCTTTGACTGGGAAGGGCTCTGTAGTCAGACAGACCTGAGTTCAAATCCTGGCTCCGCCCCATCCTGGTGATGTGACAGAATGAGCTTCAGCCTCTTCATTCCCTAAAATAGAGATAATCATACTACCCCACTTGTGGGGTGGTTGGGAAGATTGTTGTACATGGTGCTCGGCACGTAGCTAATACTTATTGAATGCTTACGAACAGCTACTGAAATGATATTAATTATTTTGTATTGTTGTTTTATTGATTCTGTTATTATTTCTATTATGATTATTATAAGAGTCCTCTGAGTCCTGCAGATGACTCTGAGGTCTGTCCTGGGGCCAGGACCTTTCCCCTCTTTTTCCTCAAAAAAAAAAAAAAAATCACAGCAAGTTATTGCTCATTACTTCTGCTCTTTCCCTGTGGTCTTGTTTCATTAAAAATGCTAATTCCCCCAGCTTGCCTTCCCATCTTGGCATTTGCATATACATGAGCAGCTCATTCCCATTCTGGAGTAGGGCTGAGCTGGGACCTGAAAAGGAGCTCTGTTGGAGAGGGCTGGCTGGGGGGCCAGGGCCAGAGCTGCCAGGAGGGGGTGACCACTCGCTCAGCTCCTCATTTGATCTCCTTTGTTCTCGCCTGCCCTGTTCTGGAGACACCTGCTGGTAAGCAGGAGGATGCCGGCTCCTGCCATGGGCACTTCTAACTGGCATTGTCTTGCCAGTGTCAGTTCCAGGCAGGAGATGTGACCTGTGCACTCTGCAGGAGCAGGAGGCTGGTCCTGGCTCTGCCTTCCTCAGAGCAGTGTCACTTGGCCAAGTGGCCCCTGGGACATTCCATTCCAGCACTTGGAGTTTACTCCGGAGTCCGGAGGAGCTAAACAATAAAGCAAAAATGATTATTACAGCTCATGTGGTGCTGGAAAACATTATGTCCATAATTCAGAGGAGCACGGATTTGATAGTTCTACATATTCTTTTTGGAGTAAATGATGTGGTAGACAAAGAAAATATTCTTGGGATCTCTAGACATGGGCTTAAATATGATCTTGTCAAATAACAGCTGGGTAACCTGGGTACTCACCTACTCTGAGCCTCCTCAGCCTCATCTTTAAAATGGGCTTAATGGTAATGACTCCCCAACGTTCAGATGGCGCTGAAACGGGTCAAGGGCCTTGCTTACACCCGCTCGGTCCCCTTCACATCTGTTGTCACCACCCTGGTCCAAGCCACTCTAATCTTTTAAGTGCACCTCTTCCCCTGCCTCCTGAAGGTCTTCCCACCCAACACTTCTGCTTCTTTTCAATCCATTCTCCACACTTTGCCAGAATGTTCTTTGTAAAACCCAAGTTGGATCATCTAATTTTCTTCTTTTAATCTCTAAATTGGCTTTTCTTTCTTCTTGGGGAAAAAAAATGCAAAAATCTCTAACTTGTCCTCTGTGCCCTTCCAGCCTCGTCTCACCTACTCCCCTCCTGCTCACAATTCTCCAAACACACTGGCCTTTTCTTTTTCCTTTTTTTTTTTTTTTTTTTTAATATGCTAAGCTTCTTTTGCATCAGGGGAAAAAACATCTCCTGAGACCCCAATCCAGATTAAGTTCCTCTCCCCCTTCATTAATATGCTCCAACAGTATCCTGTGCTTTTGATGTGTACCTGTAGGTCAGCTGTATACATATTTCCATTAATCTGTTTCTCTTTTAATATTTTGTGAATCGTTTTGCCTCTTGGAGAAGCTACCTCACTGCAAATGAAACCCCTGGGTGATGTGTGCTTGGCACCAATCACGGGACAGAAGCGCTGTGTGTCACTGGAAGGGGTAGACACGGTGGAATTCTCTAGAAAGGCTGCAGGTACTCTGCTGCACTCCCAGCCCTGCCGTGCCTCGAAGGAGCGCCATCCTGGGTGCCAGGAAGTGGGGACTAGTGTGCTTGCTCATTCCTCAATTCCAAACTGCGGAGCCCTGCCCCCTCATGACTGTGGGACTCCACATGTCCTTTTTCCTTCTTTGGACAAGTTATATATTTTGTTACCCCGGACAGCAGGAGCCTGTGCAGAAAGGAGCTTTTGCCTCTTTTTTTTTTTAGATCTTTATCCCCAAGGGAATCATTAGGATCTAAGATTTATGTATTCCACGAATATTTATTGAGTAAAAATCCCCATGAAGCTCTATTCCACATGTTCTGTATTTATTTATCATCTTTTACAACATCCCTGCAAGGTAGGCGCTATCATCATTACCCTCATTTTACAGATGAGCTCCCTGAGGCACAGGCAGGTGAAGGAATCTGCCTAAGACCACACAGTTAGTAAGTGGTGTGGCTGGAAGCCAAACTCGGACATTCTGACCTCCAAGCTGCCCACTTACGTAGAGTCCAGCCAGCCAGGCAACCTGCCTGCCCTCATGGAGCTTACCTTCTGGTCAGAGTCACAGACGGCAAACAGAGACAAGACACCAACCATGCTCCTTGGGCAGCAGTGAGGGCTGTAAAGACTCTGAAGGAAGGGGACACAGAGCGGCTGGGTGTCAGGGGTGATGGTGGCTGATGAGTGGTCTGTGGGGGTCTATCTGAGGAGGTAACTTTCAGGCAGATAAAAGGAGCTGGCTATGTAATATCCAGAGGGAGAATGTCCCAGGTAGAGGATGGGGAGGAGGACCTGTCATGTTTGGGAACCACTCTTGTGTGGGAACGTGGGGGAGTGGGGAGGCACATGGCAGGGCACGAGGTGCAGAGAGGAGGCAGGGCCATGGCAAGGAGATGTTGCCATCAAGAGAAGGAGTTCAGGCTTTACTGCAGCGTACTGGGAGACCACTGGAGGGTGCTCAGGACAGGGATGCTAAGATCTGATGCACGTGTTTAAAGGGTCATTCTAGCTGCTTTTTTAGAGAATGAAATTGAAAGGACCAATGGCCATGCTCTTCCAGTCCAAGTGAGAGATACAGTAGGCCCCCTGATGTGTGGGTTTGCTTTCCACAGTTTCAGTTCCCTGAGGTCAATCTCCACCCAGAAGCAAAAGATCCTCTTCTGACATGCTGTCGGAAGGTCAATAAGCCTAAGGCTACGTCACAGGGCCCACGTCATTCACCTCACTTCATCTCATCACATGGATATTTTATCATCAAACATCATCACAGGAAGAAGGGTGAGTACAATATAATAAGATATTTTGAGAGAGGCCACATTTCACATAACTTTTATTACAGTATAGTGTTATAATTGCTTTATTTTATGATTATTGTTGCTAATCTCTTACTGTGCCTAATTTATGAATTGAACTTTATCCTAAGTGTGTGTGTATAGGAAGAAACATAGTATATATAGTTTGGGACTATCTGTGGTTTCAGGCATCCACTGGGGGGCTTGGAGTGTATCCCCACAAGTAAGGGGAGGCTACTGTAATGTTGAAGTGGGGGTGACACAAAATGGGCCAGACAGTGTTTTAGAGGGCCAGTTATGATAGCATTTGCTGTAGAATTGTGTGTGTGACAGGGGCTAAGAAAAAGCAGAATCAATGCTGATTACCAGGGTTTTAGCCTGAGCAGCTGGTTGGTGACATCATTTATTAAAATGGAGAAGACCAGAGGAGGAACAGGTGTGTGTGTGTGTGTGTGTGTGTGTGTGCACCTTGGGTTAGCCTGAAATCAAGAGTTCTGTTGTGAACATGTTAAGTTTAAGATGACCAGTTGACTTCTGGTGGAGATGTCATGGCATATTGGGTCTATGGGTCTGGGCTTCAGGGAAGGGTGGAGGATGGAGACATCAGCATTCAGGTGGCACTGAAGCTCTGGACTGGACAAGAGCCCACAGAGAAAGCGTAGACAGAACAGGGAGGGGAGGAGGGACCCAGGCCCTGCAGGACTGGGGGGGGGTCAGGAAAAAGAGGAGAAGCCAGCAAACGAGGGAGGAGACCCAGGAGCTTGTGCTGTCCCAGAACAGTGGGCGACAGAGGCAGGGCAAGAGGGGTGAGCCCTCTGCCAGGCAGATGCCACTTCAAATCCTGACTAACCCCTGGTACTCCTTTGCTCCCCCTTTCCCTGCCCTATTTCTCTCCAGGTCACTCCCCTTCCCACCCCAGTCTTCCCGCTGGGATACAGCTTTGTAGGGGCAGGGACTTTTGCTTCTTTTGTATAATTAATAAGACATATCCCTGGCACCCAGGACAAGGCCTGGTCCTTCCTAGGTGTTTAACAAAATCCTTGTTGAATGAATGTGTTGTGTGAGGGAGAGATCGGGGACGATCTACAGGTGGAGAACACTGGGAACTTTCCAGGACAGTTCGGTGCAACCTCTGTTCCGTTGATATTGCTTGTTCCTATTTTCTGGGGGAGACAATAAAGGATGCCAGCTTGCAGAGTCGGTGTGTTGGTGGGAGTTCTCCAGGAAAGGGGAAGCTACGAACGGAGAAGAAACAAAGAGGTGAATAAAGGCAGGAACAAAGTCCTGAGTGGAGGGGGGGGACAAAATGGGATGAAAAGGGAATCTTGAGCACAGGTGAGGAGTTGTCTTGAAGTAGAAGCAGGATACGCAGGTGGGAGATTTGGGAAGAAAAGATTATGGATTGCAGCTTTGTTCTGATTGTTTCCAGCTCCTCTGAGGTGTAAGAAGTGAGATCTTTACCTGAGGGGGAAGAGAAAGAGGTTTGGAGGCGTAAGGAGAAAGCAGGAGCTGTAGGATAGTCCTCTCTGGTGGAAGGAAAAGCAAATTTACTGGGAAAGTATCCCAGGATCACTGGCAATTTCAGGTGTATTGATATTTGAAGTCATAAACTTAAACTTGGGCTAGGTGGCATGCTTATGCATTTTTTTCCAACCATGTAGAGGTGCAGTTAATAGGAGGAGGGATTAATTCAGATGCCATCAACAACCTTGTCAACCACAAAGGGCTGTTAGTGATTCTAGAATAGGCAGGTCTGAGCGAGGGCGACTGAGCCACAGCCTTTCTGATAGATTGGATTCCAGCAAAGGTGCTATCTGGCTCGCTTTGACTCAGGCTCCTGAGGACCACTCACACCAGGACCATCTGGGCCGGCTGCCACCCCCGCCCCCCCAGGTCCCCTGCTGCTGATGCACCCACTTTATTTATTTATTTATTTTTTGGTTTTTTTTTTTATTGTTATGTTAATCCCCATACATTACATCATTAGTTTTAGAT
>NW_022589737.1:6777838-6852335 GCF_004348235.1 Phoca vitulina
CCCCCCCCAACACACACACACTTGGGCCTGTTCTGGTGGCCTGTGGCCATTTCTGACTTCAGAATGCAGATCCACTGGGCTCAAGTTCCCTGGGGACACACAGAGACCCCTGTCCTCTCCTGACTGGAGGATGCCCTCAAATCAGAGCTGCAGTCACCCAGCTCAGCCCTGGTTAACCCCTTGGGGCTTGGTAGGAATGACTTTCCCAGATCAGGTTACTTGGCAGAGAACTAGAAGGGCTTTCAATTCACCGAGGGCCACCCTACCGCCCATCCCCTGCTCCAAATGGAATCTGGAGTCCATTCCACACTTCGCCGAGGTTCTCTCACTCACAGATGGCGCTGCCAAATCACATGTGCCGCCTCCCTCTCTGTCCCTGGGCCTGTCTACCTCTACCTAGGTTCCCAGCTCATACAAACTCTGCCTGGTCTGTGTACGCCACGGCCATCTGGGTGTTGGTGCACCCCCACACATCTGTCAACCATCAGTCTTCCTGGATATCTGTCTACTTATTGATCTGTAGATTCCCTGCCATGGGGCCCGCTGTCAGTCTGTCCACCCCTCCCGCGCCCTCTGCCCGCACCTGTGTCTCCCCCAACGCCAGCCTGACTGCAGCCATCTTTCTTCTTTTGGCAGTTGGCACTCATGTCTCCAAATCAACATAATCCCTGTTGAAATCCACCCCCACCGTCCTCAGCACTGTCTGACCCCCGGGCCAGAAGGCAGACAGAGGCTGTTAACACAAAGGCCAGATGTTGCTCTGTACCTGCAGCGGGGGGTGGGAAGACACGTTGGCCCCACAGTCATCAAACCTCCATCCTACTTGACCATGGGGGAGTCACTCACCTCTCTGGGCCCCGCTGAACCACGTCCAAGAAACAGGGATCATGGGACCTGTCATATAGTAGTTTCACGGTTAGAGGACAAGGGGCCACCCTGTGTGTAGCTCACTTCACAGCACATAGTAGCTCTCTAAAAATGCTCTTGAATCTATGGTGTAAGTTCTAAATCTCAAACATGTAATATGAACAACTACCATTTATTGAATTAGTATTCTATCTTAAGGACTTTATATGTTTCATTGTATTTAACTTTTACAAAACCTAATGACCTCGATCTTCAGTGTGGTCCCTGAAATGGTAGCATCGGGGTCGCCCGGGAATGTTTAAAACTGTGGAACTTCAGACTCCCATCCCCAGACCTTTTGAGTCAGTTGGCATTTGAACAAGATCCCCAAGATGCTGAAAAGCAACACAGTGCCCTTATTTATCCTCATTTTACAGATGAACAGACTAAAATCAAAACCGGGTAAATAACCTGGCCAGGGCCACAGAGAGAACACATGGCAAATTCTAGGCTTTAAGATTGACTTCTCTGACATCAGTCCTTGCCACCGTGGCTTCGTGTACTGTGAGGAAGTAAACACGAAGACACATACTCACACACACGTGGAAAAGCGATGGGCGGCCACTCAGCGTATTCAGAGCCTGTGATCTGAAATGCCTGGAGGTGAGAGACCAGACAAGCTGAGAACTATCTTTCCCCTCCCTGGCAGAAAGGGTACTGGCAGAAATGTAGACTGGGGATGAGGAGACTTCAATGTAACCGGCTGCGTGATCTTGGGCATGTTACTTCACCTCTCTGAGCCTCTGTTTCTTTCTTGATAAAGTGGATGATTAAACCAGATATCATAACAATGTACCTCTGTTATTATCCTTTTATTTTGCAGGTGATTCTGTTCTGACACTCCACATGCATGAGAATTTTGTCAATGTTTCTGTTTGATGTCAATTACCACTCTAGTAATGGAGTTAGCATAGGGGGAAATGGAAAAAAAAAAAAAAAAAAGATGTAAGAGGTTGTAAGAGAATCTTTAAAATCTGAAATCCAAACCTGGCTTCTTCTAAAATGACTCATTCTCCAGTGCAGACAGATCGGAGGGCCCTGTGTCAATTATTCCTTCTGATTATTCTGGAGCTTGTTTGTGGGACTGGAGGCCCTTTCATACATCATTCCTAGGACTTTTCTCAAGGGGTTTATGGACCAAGGACATCTGGTGCCTGAGGCTTTATGTCTGTTGGTGTGATCATCCAAACATGGGAAGGGCCTATAACACTCCAAATGCTGGTGCCCAAATATCTTTAATTCCTTCTGAAGGGTCGAGGTTATTTCTCCATCGGGAGTGCTAATGGGATTCTAATACCCTGGCAAATGGGATTTTTTACAACTGCCATTCTGCAGTTACTGAGATGGCGTGTCGCTGGGACAGCCCTATAAATCCTGCCAAGTCACTCTGAGGAGGAGAGGAAGCCACAGGGAGAGAGGACTCACTCGCTGGTGTAGGCCGTGTGCTGGGCCCTCTGAGGGGCTGCCCTGGATCTAGTTCAGGATGAGTTACTCACTCTGCTGGAGAGCCAAGAGAAGCCAGGAAAATATGGCAGGGTCCACAGTCCCAGGGCCTAAGAAACCAGACAGAATTTGATGGAAATGAGGCAATGGGCCCATAGGAAATGTACTTTACTCTTTGCCTCCTTTCCTTTGCATTTGGTTTTCTAAGACCTCTGTTTCTGAGGGCTGGAGGGCAGAGGACTTAAGGATATTGACCAAAAGCTGGTACCTGTGTCATCTTGAGTCCAAAGGAACAGGACCCAGGTAAAGGCTCATGGTGGATATTATGGAGAAACATGCAATTGACTCATCCTGTTAAAGGGGTTAAAATTGATGCCTCAGAGCAAAATCACTGTTAAAAAGAATATGATAATTTATGTTGAGATTAATTACCCTTTAAGCATGAGCTCCCTGTGAAGCTAGGTCCTTATGTTAGTACACAGTTTCGCAGTTTCATTAGATCACCACAAGAGATGAGAAAGAGCAGATTGTAGTTTTTCCATGTTAGAGAAGGATGGTAAGTCTTGAAACCTGAAAAAAAGTTGTCCCAGGATACACCAGTTTTAGGTTGTTGACTTAGGCCTCAAACCCAGATTTTAGAATTTAAATCCAACCTGCCCCTCCCCCACTGCACCAAGTTGTGTTCTCCAGGAAGGTGGGCACAATCCTCTTCCCTCTTCGGGGGGCAGGCCGCCTCAGAAGGAAAGCTTCACTGAAGAATGATCTTAAATTGGGGGTCTGCCCAAGGACTGCCTAACATGAGTGCCCGGTCCATGGGCATATCCCAAGCACTCCTTTTCAAGCTCCCCTTTACTCTGTCCTTACAGCATGTCTATCAATTCTTTTTGGTTTCTCCTGTCTTTTTTTCCTCCTTTGCTTGCTTGCCACCTTCCTCCCCCAGATGCAGACAGATGATTCAGTGGATTTATTCATGGCACCATGAGCATGCTGTTGTCCATCCCAAAATGTAAGCTTCTCCAGGGCAAGCTTTCAGCAATAATGTTTTTATAACCAGACCCCAGGGAGGATATGAAGAAATATAAAACCCAGTTCTAGTTTTCAAGGAATTTACACATTTCCTGGGAAGGCGGGATATATCCATAAGTTAAACATCAAAGTAATTGTTGTCATTATATGGCTCTTGATAGTATGGAATATTTTCAGAGCATTGTCTCATTCCATTCTCCATTGGTAAGAGAGGGTTGGGATGTTAATTCCTTCTTTAGAGATAAGCTAATGGAGGCTCAAAGAGGTACAGAGTCTTGGCCAGATTTACAAAGCTAGAAGCTGTTTAAATAAAGCTCCATCTTGGGCCCGTTACTTCACGCAGAACGGGGACAGTAAATAAGATGATGCCCGTTTGCACGATACCAATACAAATGCCACAAGCCATCAAAGAAGAATCAGATCATTAAGCAGGAGGATTAGAGAAGACTTCACGAAGGAGGTGAAATGTAAGTGGAGATGTGGTTTTCCATTTCTCAAGAATTTGGTCCCTGTGGCTCAGGGATTGAGCATCCAGCAGTGTGTGGGGAGATGAAGACTGTGGGCCTGGAAGCACATGGCCATCATAGGGATGGCAATTCACAAGTTGCATGAAAAGATCCAGACTTTTCCACTTAGGGTAGAAACTGTGCCATTCCAGTGCTGGGAATGAGCCCTGGGATGTGGGGCTCTCCTTCCTCATCCCAGCTTCACACTCCCCTCCTCCCTGTGCCCACCAGCCCCAGCAGGCTTGCCACTCAGTCTCCACTCTGGCTCAAGGGCTCCACGGCTCCAGCCGAGAGAGGCAGAACCTATTCAGGGGCATTTTCCAGGGTAAAGGCACCTGGCCTGTGTCATTCTCTGGTAGAGATAGGAAATGGATGGCTCTGATTACCTTTTTTCCTTTCCAAAGCCATCCAAAGAACGGGGCTTGGAGCCAGACAGCCCTCGGGTCAAATCCAGCTCCAAGTTTCAGCTCGTAAGACTATAGTCAATTTACTCATTTCTCCTAAGTGCCTAGTAACTTGAGCCTCACTTATTTTTTCAGTTTGAATAACAATTACTACCTGCCATATCACTGTTAGTATCATTTGGTTATCATGGCTTTCATTTTATTATCACTAGACCTTTCTCAAAGTCCCAGGGGCCCGTGTAACTGAAGCAGCTAATGTTGTATGGGGGTGGCTGGCACAGGGCTCTGCCTTCTGCTCATCCCTGGCTGGACAGGGTTCTCAGGAACCGCTAGGCTGTGAGAAGAGTGCTCTGCGGTGAAGTCCTCCCCCTGATTCTCTGGAAGGAGTCAGGGGCCATCTGTGTGGAAGGAACCTGGCACATCATACCCTAACCTAGGTTCTGCCTCCAACTTTCTGTGTGGTTGGGGGAAATCACTTAATTTCTGGGAAACTCGGGATCTTTAGGTTGAAAACAGTTTTGAAGAGAATGGGCCCCCTCCAGAGCTGTTGAGAGGGTCAAGGGAGCTGGTGCCCTTGAAAACACTTTATCAGCCCTGTGCTCTGGACCATGTGGTCTTCTGAGCAATGCTTTTAAGAGCTCATCTAATGTTCCTCGGAGACCCACAACAAATGTAGATGCATCTGAGCCGAGAGGCCAGGTAGTTGGTGGACACGGGCTTCCCGACCAGCACCAGAAGCTCAGGAGGAGCCAAGCCACCTTCTCAGGGCTGAGCCAGGCAGATGAGCCC
This sequence comes from Phoca vitulina, assembly GCF_004348235.1. NCBI lineage: Eukaryota > Metazoa > Chordata > Mammalia > Carnivora > Phocidae > Phoca > Phoca vitulina. The sequence continues at coordinate 6,782,913 of NW_022589737.1, forward strand.
AGGAAGTAGGGCTGGGCCAGCTGCCAGCAGCCAGTGGGAAGAGCATAGTGGTCCCTAGACCTAATTGAATCAAAGCGAGAGGAAGGCAGCCTGGCTGCCAGAGACCCTCAGTCTTGACCTGTGTCTGGCCAGGGCTCCCATGACATTCATGCTATTACCCGGCAAGCTCCAAAACACCCCTCATTTCTCTCCCTGCTTAAGGACAGTGTGAATACAACACCACCAATACCTCCCGCCTTCAATGTGAAGCCTAAGGCTTCATGTAAGTTTGACTACAGGCTTGCACTTCAAAAAATAAAAAAATGAAAATAAAAAGCAAAACCCAAACAAAACAAAAACCCCAAGGTTATACATATTACATGACTGCATCCATGACTGCTTAGGATTGATTTTTCTCCATCCCCAATTGCAGGAAGCCAGAAAGATAGGATTATTGTCTTGGGCAATCATGAGCTGAGGCACCTGGCAGCTGAGCTCTCCACCTCCTCCTTCCACACACTTGTAAATAGGCAACATCTAGTTCCATTCTGTCCCCACAATCCTCAGCTCTTATGGCACAAACAGAGGCAGTTACTGAAGCCCGTTATAACTGGGAGCACTTTGCAAATCCAATCTCTGTGTCAGAGGGTGACCTTATGGAGCAGGAATGCAGAAGGACCTGACCCACACCTGGAATGACAGGCACGCGGCCCAGCTCAATGGCCCAGGATTTCCAGTCATATGGCAATGCCAGGCCCACCTGCCATCCAAGCAGATTCCGCTGGTACAGGAAGGGAAAAGAAGAGTAAAGGGGCTGGATAGTGAACCACCCAGCCAAGCACAGAGACCTACCAGCTCCATACTGCATAGCCCACCTGTGAACCTCGGACCTGGTGGTCAAATCTCTCTTTAGGGAGGAGCGGAGTGGAATGAGAGCCCGGGGACATGAGTGGACCTCACTGTGGGGCTGTTGTTTCGTTCTAGAGCCACCCACTACACACACGTTGAAGCATGCACTGAACTGATAACAGAAATCATTTGTTAGGTGTTTGCTCATGTGTCTCTTGTTGGTTCTCTTTTCTGAATACCTTTAAAATCTCTGTCCTTGCTGCCCATCTCCAATCGCAAGGTCTCCATGGCCATGGCCACTGCCTGGTGCCCTTGCTCTTCATCACCCTTACTCGGCCCAGCCCAGGCAGGGGCTCTCTAAAGCCCGAGCCCTGGGAGAGGGCCCCGAACTTCAGGACCTTGGAGATCTCCCCTGGATGAAGAGCCCAGAGACCACACCTGCAGCTACACTCACTCCTCAGACTCTGGCTCTGAAGAGCCCCGTGTGAAATGGCCAGAGTCTCCTTCCTTGGGCTCTGTTGGTCTCTGCCTGGCAGCAAGCTTAGCCCCAGCTCTGAGTTCCTAAGTTCATGACTCAGAGAAGAAAGGCATTCACAGGGTGGGATATGAAATCGCTCCCCAGGCCCAGCAGGTACTGTCCAGCCATAGGCCGCTCTGCTATGTTGTCTGTCCTCTCCCTGTCTCCATAGCCCCTGCCAGACCTGGATCCACAACTGGGGGAGAAGGACATCTGTCACTTGCTTAGTCCCTGAAGGGCCATCCCCACACTCTGCTCTCACCTTGTGTTGGCCCAGATTTGCCTTCTGGAAAGTTTCCTGTCCCTTCATCTAGATAAATTGCCCAAGTTAGCATTTGCTTGCTCCGCCCTACACAGGGCATCACTGAGACTTGGAGCCAGGTTCTGAGCCTGGACGAGAGGCAGGTCCTGATATCCTGTCTTGGCCCCCACAGTCCTTTTCTCCAACTGCATTCAGCTCCTTGTTCTATTCCGTGAATGCATCCTTTCTGCCTATGAGGCTGTACCCTCCTCACTTCCTCAGGGAAGGCTCCATCTCTGCCTCCCCCACACCCCACCGCCGGACCTCACAAGCTGCACCGTGTTAATGCATAAGCAGGGTCCCATCGACTGCTGAGGGAATGAACCCAAAGTGCAAAGTGAGGTCAACACTTCACACTGGCAGCATCTCCTTTCTAGAAAGAAACAGCCTGGCCTGTCAGTAGGAAGCTTCCCTTCACCAGCCTATTGGAGGGCATTGTGCTGAGGCTACAGAGGAGTTAGGGCCTCTGCATCCAACCTCTGGGATTTCCAGAGCAGAATACAGAGATGGCAATACACCATGGAGGTGGCCCAGCCAGCCGGACCACAAATACCGAACAAAGACAGAGAAAGACCTTCGAACACAAGCCAAGGGTCAGCTCTGCCTCCAGTATGAGGCGAAGGTGTTCCAATTTCAAGTTTGTGAGAGATGGGATTAAGGAACGATAGCAGCTTCCTTCCTTAATTCCTCCTTCCACTGTGAGATGTGGGGAAGATAGAATGAAAGAACCAATATGAAAGTGCTTGGAACTTTTTGAGGCTCAAAGGAGCTTAAGGATCTAAAGTATTATGATTACCTTTTAACCCTATGGTAATATTGATTATATGAGGGATGGTAGGGTGTCTCTGGCTGCCTGGGCAGAGTCCTTGGAAGCCCAAGCGTATTTATAAGCATTGCTGTGCAAAGACCTTGACAGACTGAGATTCGGAGGGAGACTTATAAGGGTGGTAGAGGGCCAGAGGTTAAGTTTTATCTTTATTATGTGTCGGGAAGTGGCTTTCTGCCAAGTCCCAGCCCAGGGGGAAGACAATCAAATGTACCCTTCCCTGCAGCACCACTGCCCTCCTGATAGACACCAGTATTTTCACTGTGCCTCCTGCCTCTGGAAATTATGCTCGTGAGCCCTGGCATCAGGCTCCCCTTGAAAATTTATTAATAATGTATTAATAATGATAATAATAATAGTAAGTCAGCTGATACCGTCACTAATGTCCCAGGGGAGAGAGCAGAAGAAAATTGCCCCTAACAGAAATGCTTGACTTCATTCTCTCATTTAGGATTCTGCTTCAGCTGATGAAGGAAAAGGGTCACAGACTTCAGGGTCAGAAAGGTGGGGCAGGAATGCCTGCCCTGATATGTACTCGTGCCTTCTTTGCCAAACCCTTCGTTTTTTTCCTAAGTTTCAGCCTCCTTATCTGTAAGTGTGGATGATATTAATATCTACCTCATCGTGTTGTTGTAAAATTCAAATGGGAAGCACCATGCAAAGCATTCAGCTGACTGTCCAGCATGGAATAACTCTCAAGCACTGTGAGCTATTATTAATACTGGTATTAGTGCCAGTCTTGGAAAAGCAGATTTTAAAATGCAGATACAGGAGCCCATTAATTCATGTATGCCAAGTGTCCAGCCCAGTGGCCAGTGCACAGTAGGGTCCCATTATCTGTTCATACCCATACCTGGCCTGGGGGAGAGTCCGTGACATTAGAGAATATTGCCAGGAACAGGGCTCTCTGCCCATATTATGTGGTGTTTCCTCCCTGCCTTTGAACATGCACTCACCTGCTGAACAATTTGGTGCTGTGTATTTTCCTCTCCCACTTACACACTTCCTCAACCCTTAAATGTGGTGGATAATTAAAGGCAAAACTGCAGACTTAGATAGAGTCACCTATCCAGAGAGCAGGTAGCAGATGAGGCAGGAGTTCCCCCTGAGTTCAAGGTGAGAATTGTGGAGATCATTTTCTGCTGGTGTCAGGCACATTAGTTTAGGAATGTGTGATTCTGGCCTTGGAAGCCAAGCCCGGTTCAAAACAGTAATTCACAGTTAGTGAACTTACGGAGTTATGGCCCTAGGATCAGAGCTTTCCTCTTGCTCATTTGGCCAGTTTGGCTGGATCAGGTGTTTAAGCATAGAAATGAGGAATGTTTCAGAGAGATTACACATATAAAGCTTCCTGTGAATGCCCGGCTAATTTACAGTCATTTTTGTTTAATTATGCTGAGTCCCGCCATGGTAGCGCTGAACAAATGTCTATTCTCTACCCAATTTCTAGGTAGGAAAATAGTCACAAAGAGAAGACCCATATGGCACTGGGTTTAGAAAATACGGACAATTTGGGGCGCCTAGTGGTGCAGTTGGTTAAGCGTCCGACTCTTGGTTTTGGCTCAGGTCGTGATCTCAGGGTCGTGAGATCGAGCCCCATGTCAGTCTCCACGCTCAGTGCAGAGTCTGCTTAGGTTTCTCTCTGTCCCTCCCCCCATCAAATAAACAAATAAATCTTTTAAAAAAAGAGAGAGAGAGGGAGAGAAAATACAGACAACTTGCTGAACTTTGTAACCTTTCCAATGTGCTGAATAGAACTTAGTGTCCCCTTAACAGCTGTGTGCATTTGTTTGTTTGTTTGTTTGAAAAATAAATATGTTAGAGAAGATATTGCTGGATGGAAGATTTCCTGCTAGATTTCCTTTAATCAATGGTTTATTTCTAGGGTGTGCTTTTAATTTCTCAAAGTGCTTTTACATATATTATCTCCTTTGATTTACATGATGGTCCTGTGGAGCAGGAGGTAGGTACTATTTTATTTCACAGAACAGATGGAAACCCGATGCTTGGGTTCTGAGGCAGTTAGTTCAGAGACGGGGTAGCATTGCTAGATCCAGCCTCATGCTTCTGAGTCACCAGCCTGTGCCCTTTCCACAGGACGACCCCGTCCCTCGTGAAAAGTTGCACCCTGCATTATGAGAAAATATGTATTGTATTAACTTGACACTGGAGGAGGGAGAACTTGAAAAATGGCATAGAAGAATGTCTTGTGTGAGTACTCAGGGAGAAGGTCATCTCTCTGTCTTTTTCTCTATCCCTCTCTCTTCTGTAATGTAAAAAAGACTCTTTTTGCCTCCCCCTGGCCCCTTTTAAGTGGTTTCCACAGAAGTAGATATAGACCCGTTTTAGATTGCATTTTGGGGTTGGTTGGTGTTGCAGGAAAGGTGACTATGGCCTATCAGGTGGCTATCTATCTTAATATGGAAGTCACCATTGGAAGTAGCGATATGCTTGCTCAAGGGGAGATAAGCCAGCTGATTGGGAAGTCTTTCCCAGCTGTGGCACAGAATCTTTTGGATAGTGATCAGAGAGCCTGACTTCTCATTGTCTATGCTGTGGCTAAGGTCTAAGCTGCTGATTGGCTCTCAATTTATAGGTATCCCAATCACACCCTGCAAATGGATGCTTGATTGCACCCGAGATGCTTGTAAAAGATTCTGAATAATGTATAGGAAAACCAGACTCTAAATGCCCATGTCACATGCCAAACAAAGACTCCAGGGTCACTGTCCTAGAGACCCTTCCCTTATCATGCTCGCTCTTTCCTTCCCCTGCTGCACAGCCTGAATATTAGCGTTGAGTGCACCCCAACAACATAATCACAAGAGTCATTATTAGCAGGCAAAAATGATCCGCAGGCTGGCAAACAGTGGTGTGGAGAGACCCAGTCGAGTTCTGCTTCAGTCACTTACATGTTAAATCCTCTTTTCTACGTATGCCCTACCTGTGTCCTTCCTAACACGTTGGCCAAGCACTGCTCTTTCATTTTTTCGCTTTTATTTTTTTTTTTTTAAAGCCGACCAGAGTGGAAGCCAGTCTCTTTGGTCTAGCTTTTCTTTGTTTCTGCTCAGGCTCAGGCAGAATAGCCTTCTAGTCCATGGAATGGTCCTTGAAAAGACAAGGATACCTATATTTGCCTGCTGTCAGCCCTTGGGTCTAATTAGCCCATTTTCCAGCCAAAGTTCTCCCTTGTTTAACTTCTCCTACTTACTTCCCCACTCTCCCACCCCTCCCTGTAGCACCAGCCCCTGCTGCTCTCCGAGGTTGCACGGCCCATCTGCAGCGCTCAGTATTCTGGATATCGGCTCAGCCATTCGAATTAGCACGAACACAAACATCCTCATTTACATGGAACTCACAGAAGGTGACATTCTGTCTGTAACAATAGGTTATAATTATCATGTCTCTCATTTGTATTCCATTTTACAGCTTCTTGAATTGTTTTCACATGCATTATCCCATTTGATTCTGCTTACAATGCTGAGATGTAGGCAATTATTCATTCCTTCCTTCACTCACCGAATATTTATTGAGGGGCTGGGGAAGCCGAGGTGATTAAGACAGGCATGGTTCTGCCCTGGTGGAGCTTATATTCTAGATGAAAAAGATACCACCTTTTCTATTTTGTGGCTGACGTAGCTAAGCCTGGAGAAGATGCAAGTCTCAAATCAGTCACGTTGTAAGTGCAAGGGAAGGACTAGAACCCAGATCCGTGGACATTAACCCTAGGGCTTCTCCTATTTCACCCGGCTGTTTCCCTGAGGACACAGGAAGTCCTCATCACACAGAAGCTGTGTTTCAGGAGTTGAGTACTTGGAATTCAGTACACATTCTCCCATAGAAATTATGTTATAAATGGTTACTATGTTACAAGGCCATTCAACAAAAACCCAGTTAACCCATTGAACCCATAATGTAGCTGAAGTGCACTATTAATAGGACAGTTTCTTCCTCTGCTACACCATTGGGGAGGTATTTCATTGGGCTCATTCAAAACTGATGCTGTGAATAAAATCAACTTTGGGCCTTTCAATTTCCTTAGATACTACTCACTGTAGGCAGGACACCATCCCAGTGTAACAGACCCACTTCCCTCCATTTGTTTATTTTCATTATATTTTCTGCTCTATATTTGTATGTGTTGCAATATTAGCTTATTGCAACACATACAAATATATATATAATATATATATATACACATAAGTGGTAAGCTTGGTTTGTATGGATTGTATGCTAGTAAATGAGTAAGTGATTGTCTGGCTTAAGGACAAATATATAGCTGTTTCCATAGATACCTGATCATAATAACTAATTAGGCCAACATGTTTTCCAAAGCTTATTTCAGGGGCATTTCAGATGTGACATACTCCAAGCGTCCCATAATGCAGCTATATTTTTCTTTTTATTTCTCTTTAGTAGCATCAATAAATAACCTCTGATACCTTTAATAGAGACTAAATGAATGGAAATCAGGAGTTTTGCCATTTGGTATGTTGAAGTAGCATTAGGTAAATATTATGCCTCCCCTACTTTTCTGAACAGTAATCAGATTAGCTACTTCCAGGGTTGGCTTCATGGAGAAAAGCCCTGAATTCAAAATTGAGATCTTGGGACATATCTCTCCTCATCCTTCTCCTGGCCCCTTCTCCCATCTGAGACTTCACTAAGACCAGAAACCTGCTTGTTGGGGAGGCATGCAGTTAGTTCTGACCAACCCAACTCTTCTTTACCTGTAGGTCTCCATAAGAGGCAGTATCTTGCATTCTGTACCTAGGAGGTGGTGAGAAGGGTCTCCAACCTCTTTCTCCATCCACATTTGCATCATAGAATCACCAGATAATATAACATCAAATTTCTGAGTGATCCTATAATTCCTCTAGTGTTGGTAATGTAGGAGCTGCAAATAATAATAATAATAATAATAATAAATATTTACTGAGCATCCAGTGTGTGGAGGCACTGTTCTGGGTACTTCATAAAGATTCTCTTGAGTCCTCGTGACAATCAGATATTATCGCAGTCTTAAGATAACAAACTAAGCTTGAAAATTTTAGATGGTTGTCCTAAGACCATAAAACTTATAAATGGTAGAGATGAAATTTGAAACCAGGAGTCTGTTGACTCCACTCCATCAAGAAGTTCAGAGGACCCTGAGAAACAACAAATGTCGATTCTCTTTAATATCTTTCCACCATCTGTAGGTGGTGTCTAAGAAAGCAGTTTGATTTATGAATGTCCTTAGATCTTGACTCTTTCTTAGGAACTCAGGGAGCAGGAAAAGCTTTTTAAAAATCCGCCCAAATACTATTGATCTATGATGCTTAACTTTGATTCTATCCTTTGTGTCTTACGACAGCTGCCAGTCATTATTGTCATGCCATGGACCCTTACTTTATCTTGACAACTGAATGAGTTAAAAGCTTTATATTTATACTATCTTTAAAGGGAAATTTTTTTTTTTTCTGAAAACTACCACTTGGCACCCTTCAATCCAAGTATGTACTAAAAGGGAGCTGCACATATTTGAGTCAAATATGTTCGTCTCTACTCCAAATGTTACTAAGACTCCTACATCTATATGTCACTACCTTCTGCTTCCCCTTTGTGATCTTTGAAGACCTTTATGTCTGGATTTTTCATCAATCCATGTTTTTCTCCTTTCTAATATAATATTAGGTTAAACTTCTTTTGGAGTCATAAGCAAAGTAAAATTAAATTGATGTGTTTTATATGAAAAAAAGACCATGCAGATATATATGAAAATATAACAGCAGAGAGTGGCTCTGGGTTCCTGGATTAAAGAGATGGGTCATTTTGTGGCTGCTAATCAAACTCATGGGTGTATATTGATTAACTGCTGGGGCCGTCCAGGATCCCCCTGTCCTTCCAAGTCCAGCATTTACAGGCTGGCTTCTGAGCAAATCTTATTTTTCTTAGGATTATTGATAACTGCAGTTACTGGAAGAAGGATAGATTTGAGAGAACCAAAGTCAAGCTCCGTACAAATCAGCTGACTCATAAATTCAGTGACAAAATGCATTGCTAATAATATTTGTGGGACAACACGGAAAAAGCCCCTCCGTTGATATGTGTGGTGTTTCCTTTTTAGCTAATACAAGTGCAGATATAAAACAAAATGATCTGCTGAAATCTTTACTGATATGCATTTCATTGCCTGCTATCAGGGTTATGTGTTTCTGTAAAACAGAGACATCTAACTTGGAAACGCTTTCTCCAGGGAAACAGACCTATTTGAGCTAAATCAAAACAAGATTACAGAGTGATTAAAGTGCTACAAATAAGACCTATGTGGAAGGGTTGGAGGAACTGGGATCATTTAATGTGGGACAGAAAAGCTGCAAGGAGATTTCAGGAAAACTGCAAGCGTCTAAAACATTCTCCAACCAGTGCTTTTCTCTGTCTTCACAGAGCAACGGGCAAGAGAAACAATCTTAAGCTGCATTATGAAGGATTTAGGTCAGCCAATGGCTCTCAAGCCCCAGCTGCATGTTAAAATCACTCAGCAACCCTTTAAAATGCACTGTTTGCTGGGTCTTACCCTAGACTAATGAATCTCCAGAAGTGAGACCCAAGCATCAGTATTTGGTGATATGTAGCCAGAGTTGGGAATTGCCTGGTTGACTAGAAGGACAAATCTTGGGACAGCCTCAGTCCTGGGAACTGGTGAGGAAAGCATCTATAGATATCTCTAAAATCTAGGTGAGATTGGTTATGACTGTGACTCCCCATTTCTGACCCGGACATTTTTTCAGCTACTAAGTGGTCTGGGACCCTCCAGTCACAGAGAGCATCTGAGCACAGATCCTCAATCAATATTTATTGCATGAATGAATGAATGAATGAATGCTAAAAGCCCTCAAGGAGGAGAGCCAGCAGTTGTAATGCTAGTCTGCAGAGGTGAATTTCAGGAATGGCTTCCCAAAAGCAAGTGTCACTTAAACTAAGAAAATGCCACTAAACACTGTAATTCAAAAACATCTACTAAACTCCAAGACTTTGAAATCAAAGAATGGAAGAGATCGAAGTCAGAATTCAAAGGCCAACAAGGAAGCGGGTGGTAGAGAAGCTGAGGTTGTATATGTTGATGACTCATTTGCGAGGTTTGGAAGTCAAGAAGAGAAAGTGAATTACACCTGGAGGTGAATTATTTTCCTTGCCAGTGTGAAGATAAAGAGGAAGGATGGGGTTGGGGAGGGTTAAGATGTTGGGCAAGGTAGTGTAGCTGAGGGAAAATGTCTCCAGCGGACATGAGATTGAAGACAAGGGTAGAGGACTTCTCAGAGTAATTCAGGAGATGTGTGTCTCATCTAGTAGGTTATTGTTAAACTACACTAAAACCATCCTGATGTGTGGATCAGGAATTTGGTCAGAACTCAACTGGATAATTCCTCTGCTTCATGTGGTATGAACTAGTGTCAGTTGGTGGTATTTGGCTGGCGACTGCATAGGTCTAGAGGGTCCAAAACAACTTTCCTCACATGCCTTGCTGCTTTGTAAGGCCATATTCACTTGGGCTTCTTTTCCTGTCCATGTAGACTCAGGCCATTTCTATGTGGTCTCTCCAGGATGGGTGCTGGACTTTGATATGGTAATCTAGAGCTCCAAGGGACCAAGATGGAAGCTTCCAGTCTTCTCAGGCTGGGTCTGCACTGGCCTGGTGTCACTTCTGCTATACTCAATTGGTCTATCAAGGCATGGAGGCTGGGCCAGATTCAGACAGGGCATAACTGGAAGCCACCTCTCAATGGTGGGACTATCAAATAATTTGCGGCCATCTTTAATCTGCCACAGTCACTCCCCAGAAAGAGCAGATGAACAAAGAAATGATAGTTTTGAGGTAGAAAATAGTGAAAATTCAGTAGTACATACAGTGAATAGCAGGTACATGTCAGTAAAACCTGTTAAGGCAAAAGAGTGTATGTGGGGTTTTGGTCTAAGACTAATCTGGTTTCTAACACAACCATTTATTAACCAATTACTGTTTCCTCAACTGTAAAGTGTGGTTAATAGTAGGACCTACCTGACTCTGAAATTGGGTTCTTCAGGCAGCAGAGCCTGAGATAAAAGTTAGCAAGAAGTTGTTAGTTGAGGAGTGTCCTTGAAATGAACACCTGTGGAAAGGTGAGTAAGGAAGCAGGATTGGACAAGAGACAATCCAAACAATGTTGCAGGCCAACACCCCCTTGGTATACTCCACAGGGAGGAGCCTTGGTTGACAATGGCCCTCCAGAGTAACCCTGAGCAGGCAGAGGTGGCCAGGTCTACTGTAGCATGGGCCACCTGGGAAAGAGGAAAAACCCTTGAGTAAGATGGCTCTCTCCAGGTAAGAGGGTCCCTGAGGGGGCTGATGGCTACTAGCACCTGTCTTTGCCACTCCTGGCAGCTGGAGCACTGAGTCCTCGTTGGAGGGGGATCTGGGCAACACACACAGTGTCCACAGATCAGCGTTAGCCATGATTACAGACCCCGGCACAGCTCGTGGACGCCAGAAGAACCGTTTCAATGTCAGCCGTTGTCTGCCAGTAGCGGTTGTGAGGAAGGGTGGAAGGCCAGCTGAGAGAGGCAGTGTGCTGAGCGATGATGTGGAGAAGGACCCAGTGGTGGCTAGTGAGACTGTGGGATGCTCGTCCTCAGCATTTCCCAGAGGCTGGGTGGGCAAGGAGTCAAAGGTAGCTAGAAAAAGCCTAGCTAATGGACTGGGCAAATTTGGAAAATTGCTAATACATTCCCAGACCAGTGTCAATAAGGTAGTGCTCTCTTCACTGTGAAGGTCACAAGACCACACTTCTTCTCTTTCCCACGGTTGCTCAGCACCACTGGGGCAGGAGGTAATGGAGAGATAATGGGCTCTGGGTTCAGATCCCAGCTCTCCACTCACCAGATGGGTGAACCTTAGCAAGTTAATTAATCTCTCTGATCTTCGGCTTCCTCATTTTAAAGTGGAGATCACAATAGCAAACGTGCTGGGTTGCTTTAGTGGTAAAGTATATCTAAATTGCCTGGAATAAAGGCCTGTGATCAACAAGTAGAAATGTTTATGATAGATGGGGTCACTTGTGAGCTGCCTCCTTTCTCCATTCAGGAATTATCTAGTGTGAACCCCAGTGCGTTCGGATTCAACTGAAACATTGATTAAGCACCCCTCGTGTCAGGCTCCGTATCAGGCACTTGCACACAGGTGCTCTCTCCTGAGCCTCATAAAAGTACCTGTGGGCAACATTACTGCCCCCTTTCACAGTTAAGGTAACTGAGGCTCAGAGAAGCCAAGGGCCAAAGAGGCTAATTTGTGTGTTAAGCAGCATTGTGGCAATGTCTTGACTCTTGGTCACCCTTTCTACTGCATCATAATTATCGGCCCCAAAGTGAGGCACAGGTCAAATGTTTCTCTGCACCCCAGCATCCGGCAGAGTCCCCGGTCTGCAGCATTATTCACACCGACAGGTCGGGCATTTCAGGATGGCTGGTCGCCACAGGCTAGAGCATGCATCTCCACCATCAGTTTGGACTGTCAGCTTTCTTCGTAATGATTAAAAGAAAGTAAAGGAGGAGGAAAAGGACTAAAGAAATCATCTTTGTACATTTTAATCTGAGCCGTTTTTTGAGCGGCGTGATAAGGCAGGTTGTGGAAATGTCAGCTTCTCCTTATCTCTAATTGACTTAAGTGGAGGCAGCTCTAATCCTTGTGTGCACAGGAGCCTGGAGTGGAGAGATGAGGCCAATTGATTCCTATTTTTTAATTAACACATGAGCCGCTTAAAAACAATAGTATATTGGGGGCAGTTGGGAGCAGGAAGGAGTGTGAGGAAGGGTCGCCTCTGCTGCTGTGACATTTCGAGCAGTATTGGCAAGTGTCAGCATTTGATTTGAATCAGGGCTGGAGCGGGGCTAAGTGGGGTGTCTCCTGCTCGGGTGTCGTCACCGAAGACTGGTGCTAGGGTGACAGGGAAGTTGAAGGGAATGGGAAGACCCCTTCTCTCACTAAGCATTGTGTCGGGAAGGGGGGAGACTTCTATCCTTTGTTGGTTCTAACTGTTCAGTGTGTGTGTTTCGTATTCCCCAATTGACCCCTCTCTTGGTCTTCGTGTGGGTGCTTGTCCAGGATGAGTTAATGAAGGTGGGGGTCTCAGTCTCATGTAGTCCCAAGCCATGAGAATTCGGTCAGGCTACATGTTAGAAGTCTCATCCATACTAAAGACTAGAATATGCGGTAATTTTGCCCACACCATGGCTGATGTGCTTATATGGAAACCCCTGGGCATCCAGAACTTACCACCCATGCTCATTTTATGTGCTTGGTTTAAATGGATTGTCTTTTGTCCCCATTCCTGGAAAGTCACCTGATTCTGAACTCCAGCTTGGTTGACTGCTGCCCTGATTTATACAAAACAGCTTCTGTTCTCCCACCCTTCGGAGCTGGAGTTCCTATTTGACACTCTCTTACACTTAGTGATGGATTACTAGTCTCCTATCAGCTTGATCAAATCTATGATCAAAATGTATCTTCTGCATTCAGCCAGCATCACCACTGTCTGGACAGTCCTATTCTATCTCCCAAATTAGTTCCCCGGCATATCCCTGTATGTGTAAGAACTAAAATTTTATTTTTTTTCTCCTGGACATTGACATTTGAACTCTGCTCTGTGCTAGGTGGGGATAGGAAAGGAAGAAGCCTCACTGTTGAACTATCTTCCCAAGTCCCATCCCTGCAAGAGCCATTTCTACTATTTCCTTCTCCCCTGGCTATTTTCAATATGCCAGAACTTCAGAGTACTTCGAGGCCAAATGACCACGGGTCACGATACCTATGTTATTGGAGTATGAGTGAGAGGATAATGGGTTTTTAATTAGTGCCCTTTAATAATTAATTAATTAATAGATGGGAGACGGGGACATGGACAAGTTGACCTCTGAATGTTTTACTTTCCAGGATTAGAGATCTGCCTTTTTTGTAGATCTGGAAAAGCAATAAATAAAATTGGCTGTTCATAACATTCTGCCCCTTCCGTCCTATAAAACGTTCACCTCTCTTCACTCTTGTTCTCATTTTGTTTACTTTCATTCTACTTGTTTATGTCTTCCCCAAAGCTCTCGCATCAGGAAGACACATGGATCTGGGAATATGCCTATCTTCTGCATTAGAATTAAGATAAGTTTCTTAAGGATGGGGCCCATGTTCTATCTACTGAACAATAATAGCAACTGGCGTTTGTTAAGCACTCACTTTGCATCGGCGATTGTGCTATGGCCTTTATATTTTTTCTTCATTTAATGCTCACATCCATTCTGAGGGAGCACTCTTATCCACATTTTATAATGAGGAAGAGGAAGTGGAGGGCTGTTGAGAAACCGGTGCAGGTTTATGCAACTGGTCAAGTATCAGACATGCCTTGTCAGCATGCAGCGCGTTCTTTCTGCATCTAGACCAGGGCCTGACACATACCAGATGATCATTTAGTATCAGCTGAATGAATTATGAGTAAGACATGGATTCTGTTTCCAGTTTTTCTTATAACTTGAACATTGCCTCTAAAGAACTGAGCTTTATTCTCCCCTCTACCACCTTCCACGTCCCCAGCACATGGCAGCGTTCGGTAAATATTTAGTCAGTGAACGTTGAATGGACAGTTGACCCCTGAAGTCTTTTCTAGGTCTAGCAGCTTAGGACCTCTCTCTTCTCTGACCTCTCCTAACCGTTCTGTGTTTAGACTTTTGATTATATTCTATCCTTTGTTGGTTCTAACTCTTCAGTGTGTGTGTTTCGTATTCCCCAATAAATTGTGTTATATTTCCCTTGTATTCCCCCTGGTGCCTAGCCCAGTGCCCAGAACATAATGAGTGTTCAGTAAATACAGATTGAAATGGAATTGAGTATTGCTTCAGCACACTTCAAGCCAGAAGGAACACTGAAATAGCAATTACCTCCTGGGCTGTTGTTTTAGTCTTCAGAGAAACTGCCATGTGGTTTGTGCTAAACAGATGTTTTTGACAGGTCAGGGAGCAGCATCCCGGCTGCTGGCTTCAGGCACTATTTGACATACTGCCACACTGTACTTCCATCCGCTTTATGAGTGTTGGTCTCCGGAGAGAAAGGGTGTTACGCAGCTTTTAGGAAATTCAGAGGGCAATGGTCTGAGAGAAAGAGAGACCCCAAGGTAATTGATAAAATTCCACTCACTGAATGAATGGTGCCCGACACCATTGCACGCACACACACACACACACACACACATACCCCACAAGACCCCATCTAACTCTTCCTTAAAGGTGGAGGCAGAATTTGACTCTCAATTTTGCTCCTTCCTGAAAGTGAGGAGCAAAAACAATTCTCAGAGGACAAATAGGATGGGAAAATGCAGATAGGCTCTCAGTGCCCAAGGAAATCGAGAAGAGCCATGGTAATAACGGTTAAGAGTAGCCAGGGAAATCATGGCTTCCTTCAGCATCTGAGACTCCAGGACTTAATGAGCACCACCTTGAAATCAAGACTGGCTAATGCATGTGTTGGCTTCATCACGTGGATACTTATCCAAGAGCATAGATTCTCTAGGAAGTAATTAGGAGAAAAGTCAAGAGGAAGACGGACAATCTGGGCCTAGAGTGACTGCTCCCCTACCCTTGGTTATCCCCCCTGCACTTCAGCCGCTTGGTATTGTTGGCAAAAAGGCATAACCATCCCTGTTTTGTGATTCTACGAATAATTTGCCTTTTGAAAGAATCAACTCTTTTATCCTGTTATGCCTCCCTCTTCAGTCATCCCCGACCCCTCCACCCCACACACCCTGTAGGGCTCATTTGAGGAGTAGGCGAGTGCCTTTTAGAAGGGAGCAGACTAGGAATTTGTCCATCCTTGTGCATCCATCCCATACCCACACTGCCACGCCCATCGGAGAGAGCGGGCTCACGGAATGCTGCCTCTTCACTTGAACTCCCTCCGTACGTCAGACATCAATCAAGTCACTTTGCAGTGACACATTCCCCAGATGCTCCTTTAGGGAAGGGACCATGTCCCATGGAGAGGGGCCCTTCTGGTGCCTAGCCCAGTGTCTGGGGCATGGTAGGCACCTCACTAAATACTCGTTGAACACAGGAATAAAAGAAAATCTCAGCGGGTTTGAGATATACCTTCACCCCTGTGATGGGCACTTTACATCCTGTTTAAGTCTATTCTTCCCCCAGGAGAAGGTTGGATACATAAGAACTCAAAGGCAGAAAGAAAAGAGAAAGAAATACATTGACCGTGGAAGTCATCCAGCAAAGTTTGGTGCTCTGCACAAAGAAAACTTACCAGTTATTTAATTGGGGGACTTGAAAGCTCACAGAAGAGAAAGGAGGGTGGGAAAATAAGAGGGAAAGGGAAGTGCTTTCTCCACTATAGGGAGGGCTGGGGCACAAACAAAAGCCCTGTGATTCACCCAAGAATAGAAGCTTAAAGGCCTTCGAGGACATGCCAAGGCGCCAGAGGGCCTGCCAACCTCAGCACATGCAGGGCATTTGCCTTTTGCTGCAGCCACGGAAAGGGATTTGAGCAGGCTAATGGTGACCTTAGAACAGCTGTGCTCGAAGGCCCTTCCCCTAATTCTTTCCCTTCCCTTTGCTAAAGGAAGCCAAAGAAAGAGTTAATGATTCCCCTGGAAAGGGTGAGATGACATTGCTGAGAGAATTCCTCATGAGGAAAAAAATGTCCACCACTAAGGAAGAAACCTGAGCTAGGGTGGTAGGGGGGAGGGAGAAAAGTCCTGGTGGGTGGAATGAGCACTGAGCAAAATTAGTTACCAGGAGGAGCCCCCGCAACAGACACAAGGCAGGCCTTGAGCAGCCGCTAGGGGCCAGGAGCTTCCAGCTTCCCCGTGCTATCTCACTGGGTCCTCAACATCCACATTTCATGCAGCCCTGCTGTTCCCACAGCCTAGCTGAGGACAGTCGGTTTCAGCCAGGTTAAATAACGAGACTCCACGGCCACACTAGAGTGAGGCTAGAACCCCACACGGGTCAGATGCCACAGCAATGCTATTGAAGCCGAAGGTATGGAGGGGAGGAAACACTTTCTTTTATCTTCCTTGATGTGTCTCTTTCACTGCCGTCAATTGCAACAGCTTTCTCAGAGCATTTCCGACTGCCTGTCTCCCCTGCCTCCCCACCCTCCCCACCCTGTGCAGAACTAAAACAAAACAAAACACTTCTAAGACCAACTGGTGTAATTAAATATTTATTGAGCTCCTACTATGGGTTAGGAGTGCTACTATGTGCAGGGGATATAAAGATGAGTAAAACATTATCCCCAAGGTAGGAAACTCGCAGTCTACCTCATGAAATCATTGTAAAGCAAGGTAGAGTGATTTAATAAGGCATGTGTAAATGCTTTCAGAAAACAAGTAGGGGAACATTAAGACTTCTGATGTGAGGGGAATTAGCTAAAGCTTCGGTGATAAACTGATATTTTTGAGGGCAATGTGGGAAAGGCATTCCAGACAGAAGGAACAGCATGCACGAAGGCTCAGACCATGACAGAGACCATTGCATTTGGGGTGAAGAGAGTCACCCAGGCCCTTTGGTACAGAGAAAGTAGGCATCAAAGTCAGTCTTCAAAATCTGCTGCCTTAACATACAGGGTTTTTGTTGTTGTTGTTGCTCTTTGTTTATTTGTTTTGGGGGGGTCTTTTTAAAATTGTGGTAAAATATACATAACAAACTTTACCATCTTAACCATTTTTTATTTTTCATTTTCTAAAATCTTCTTATTATTTATTTATTTGAGAGAGAGAGCACAAGCTTGAGGGAGAGGCAGAGGGAGAGGGAGAAGCAGACTCCCCACTGAGCAGGGACCCCGACGCTGGGCTAGATCCCAGGACCCTGAGATCATGACCTGAGCCGAAGGCATCCCCCTAACAGACTGAGCCACCCAGGAGCCCCCCATCTTAACCATTTTTAAATGTTTGTGATTCATTGGCATTAAGTACATTCACAATGTTGTACATCACCATCATCCACCTCCAGAACTTTTTCATCATCTCAAATAGAAACTCTACACCCATTAATCAATAACTTCCCATCCCCACTTCCCTGTGGCTCCTTGTAACCTATATTCTACTTTCTATCTCTAAGAACTGGTCAATTCTGAATGTTCCATATAAGTGAATAATACAAAATGTGTCTTTTGCACCTGGCTTATTTCCCTTAGCATAATGTTTTCAAAGTTCATCCATGTTTAACTAGTATGTATCAGAGCCTCATTCCTTTCTGTGGCTGCATAATATTCCATTGTATGTATAGACCACATGGTGTTTGTATACTCATCTGTTGATGGATAACTGATGGTTTCCATCTTTTGGCTTCGTGAATAATGCTGCTATGAACATTGGTGTACAAGATTCTATTTAAGTCTCTGCTTTCAATTCCTTTAGGTATATACCTGGAAGTGGAATTGCTAGATTATAGGATAATGCTGTGTTTAAATTTTCCAGGAACTGTTAACCCATTTTCCACACTGGCTATATCACTTTATATTCTCACCAGCTCCGTACACTCCAAGTTTCCAAGCTCTCCATACGCTCGCAGAAACTGGTGGTTTTCCTGGGGGGGGGGGGGGGGGGGTTGTTGTTGTAAAATACAGCCAACCTCCTGAGTATTGTGGTTTGATGTGCATTTCCCTAATAATTAGTGATGTTGCACATCATTTCATGTGCTTATTGGCCATTTATATATCTTCTTTGGAGAAATCTCCATTCAAGTCCTCATTTTTTAATTGAGTTGTTTGGGTTTTTTGGCTTTTGGTTTTGTCGTTGTTGTTTGCTTTGAATATATAAGCTTTGAGGATTGGGGATTATAGAATTAATTGGAGCTAAACGTAACCAATAAAGTTTTAAACTTGTTTGTTTTTACATTTAGTAAAACACAGCTCTGTCTTGCTAAAGTGTGAGGCTGGAGAAGTATTTTCAAAGTCTGATTGTTGTTGTTATGTATTTTCTGGTATTTCGTGAATAAGCTGCTTCTCTGCAGTTCCCCATGGCCAAAGGTTATAAAACTCAAAGCAGATGTGGGAATGCCAAGCTAAACAAAAACCCAGAAAACCACCAGGAAACAATCTGAGGATGTAAATCATACATCGTGAAAGCCATTGGATTAGAAACACATTACCCTTGTCTGATTTGCTAACGCCCACATGTTCCAAGGAAGCTTCAAGTGTGATTTACATCCTGACATTTAAGGAAATGGGAAAAGGGTGATCCAGCTTGGCCTTGATGAATGCCTTTCTCTTTGTCTCTAACTCCAGCCCTGGAGAACAATGAGATAGGTGTCTCCAAACATGTCAATGGGGGACCCGGGCCACGGAGGATCTGTGTCCCTCAGCGTAAGGGTTTCTCCCGGCCCTGACTTGATCCTAGATAGTCAGGTAAAGCAAAGAACTAGCTGCTTTTTTTCTAACAGATCTAGTCCAGGACTGGAGGTCAGAATTCCTGTCCTCAGATCCTAGCTCCTCCTCTGCTTCTGGGGTGACCTTGAGTTTCCCTTCTGCAAAGTGGGGAAAGGAATTGTAGTTCGGGGGTTGTAATATGGTTCATAGGAAGCAAAGCATGTTGTGCACATAATCTGACAGGAAATGCAGTTTGAGAGATGCTGGAGAAGAAGGAAAAAAAGTGCAGAACAAGGCAAAAAATGCTACAGCAGGAAAGCAGGCATAGGTAGAAAACAAACGCCAGTTCTGTCCAGCGCCCAAGGCAGATGTTATCTAACAGTTTTATTTGCTGTGTTTTCCTGTAGTTTTGAAAGCCCGTCTCCCAAGGTGCAGACCTCCTTCTGTGCTCCCCCACCTCACCCTAGCATGCAGAAGGCACTCTCCACACCGCCCCCCCCCCCCCCCCCCCCACTGCAAACATTCTGCTTATCCCCTGGTCCTCTGAATTACCAGGCAGTCCTGCCCCACGAGCACTAATCCCTGTGGTTCCTCTCCGAAGGAGATTTAGCAGCATTTACAAATTCAGAGTTAAATCCCTCACATCCCCCAATCCAAGTGAACAGCTGGTAGTGGATACTGATAGCGAGGAAAGAAGTCATCACTTTGTTGGGTATTTCCCTGAATAATAAGTGAACCGCTTTATGACATTCCTGGGGGCATCTGAAACTCCAGTCACCAAGCCCCTTCCACCCTCTTGCTATTAGGACAGGCTCTCTATAGTTTGAAATGTGGGTAAAGTAGAGCCTCTCCTAATGCTTATGTGGAAGTGGTATGAACAGTGACATCAGACCAGGGCCAGGGGGCTGCGGACAGCAAGGGAATCAAACTTTTGTTTTTAGCATGTGGCCTTAGGCAAGTTGCAAAGCAGCTCTGAATCTTGGTTCCCTCCTCTGTGTAGTGGGGTTAAAATTTTACCAAAAATCTCCTGTTGGGATTAAATAAGACAGCACATAAAAATAATAAATAAATAACCAGAGAAATAGGACAGCACATGACAGGGTCTGTAACATATCACAGGTGCTCAATCAATGTCAGTTCTTTCGTTCCTAACCCAACATAAAAAAAAAAGAAAGAAAGAAAATCACCGGCTTATTTCTTGGCCCAAATAAAAAGTCTTATTATGATATTTTGGGGAGAGGTCAAGAGTAGGAGGGAGAAAAGAAACTTTCCCCCACGATGATACCGGTATCCTTCTTAGGCACTGGGCCATTACTGAAAAGTTACTTACAGAAATGGTTGCACTGTGGCCTCAGCGGGAAGAGGGGTGTGCTTGGCCTGAGCCAGGCTGCCTGAGCGTCTGAGCACAAAGCCCTCCAGACCATGCTGAGCCCTTGATGGCTGGTATGAACTCGGCCCGCCCTGGCTGCGTAGCTGTGCGGCACGGATCCCTGCCGTATTTTCAAATGGAAAGAGCCGCTCCAGTGGCACTGAAGAGAGCGGGGGTGGGGGGAAAGGCCTTTCCTTGCAAGTAGGTTTGCTCTGCAACCACCACTGAACATGTTTTTAAAATTCACTTTAGGTTTGCCTCTCAGGGTCCTTGATGCTGCTCACGGAGGGAAAGTAGACGAAGCTCATTTGTCTGTGTGCCCCCGCGGCCAAGGGTGGTCCAGGTGACAGCTGTTAGCTCTGAAGCATGATGGGCCCTAGGCAGAAGGAGGACTTAATTAATCAATGCATTGATTGAGCACCTACTGTGAGCCAGGCACTGTGCTAGACACAGTGGGGTGTAGAAGACAAGGCACAGTCTTGCCTTCTGGTGTCTTAAATTCTAGCCAAGGGTGATAATGCATAAGCATGTGCAAAGTGAAATAGCAATAAAAGAAATAAATAACAAGTCAGCACAATGCTATAGGAGATGTCACACAATGATTAATTACCAAATGAAAGGCACAGACATTAAATGCTATGGGAAAAAAAATCAATCAGCGTGTATTTACTGACTGCCTCGTGCAGGCCTCCGATCACGAAGCGAGCACCGTATTTCTCAGGACCTCTGCCCCGGCCCCCTCATCTAATGCTATTTTGAAGTTCTTGGCGGCCCGTTAAGTGTCAGGCAAATGGCATCAATGTCCTTATCAGAATCTCTGTCCCTCCCGTTCCAGATGCTCAGGCGTGGTGCCGAGGTCCCCAAAGAGAAGAAGGCAGGGAACGCCATCACCCCCAACAGAGGCTGTCACCCACATCTTCTGGTTTGAAGCCGTTGTGACTTGGCCCTGAAACTTCACGCATCTGTCTCTGTCACAGGAGCACAACCCATCCAAAAACAGGGGCTTGTTTTACTTGCTTTTGTAGCTTCCTTTTTATTTTATTTTTTTTTAATTTAAATTCAATTAGCCAACATAGAGTAGCTTCCTTTTGTCACTGCTTACTATGACTGACAGGCAGAAACCACTCTCCAACATGGCTGACTGAATGTTTATAGCATGCTATTGACTTAATGCGTGACATCTGCCAAACACGTCTGATATCTACAGTAGAACTCTTAGAAGTAGATAATGCCTTCCTGGAAAGAAGGACTCCATGTCAAAAAAGTCAATACTTGTAATAAACGTATAGGTTGGGTGGTTGGGTGGCAGCACTCACCATATTTCCTCTTTTCCTTGGTAGAAAACCTGGGGGGAAGGGGACTTGTGTTCAATGAGATCTTCCCTGAGACAGTCCCGGGGCAAACAGGTTACTTGGACCCCAGCAGTCATGGAAGTGCTCTCGACCTCCTTCCTGTGGGTGTGGAAGTATGGACAGTAGCCAAGAGAGTAAGATGCCTTGGCCTGGTAGCCCTCAAACCTCCCAAGCCTACGATGTGAAGGTTGGTCAACCCTGATGGCAAATCAGAAAAGCAGAAGCAGGTGGAAAGTGAACCTGAGTGGACGTGAGTGGCCGGAAGTGACACTTAACAATTATTTGTGGACCATCCAGTAAATGTTCTCAGCCTCACCGAGGTTATTAGAGAGGACCTGTGCAGAGAGTTCCGATCCCAGGATGCAGTAAGCACTTCATAAGTGCTAAAGAAACAGATGCGTGGATGAAGCAGAAGATAAGAAACTTTGAATGCTTTTCTACACGTGTATAGGGAAGTCATCAAACATACAGAGAAGAGGCAAGAATTCTGCAGTGAGTCCCCACTAACAAATTGCTAGATTCTTATAATTAGCATTTTACTCCATTTTCTTTATCAGAAGTTTATCTCTCTATCTGCAACCCATCCATCAATATGACACTTCTGATTATATAAAGGATATATTCCACTTACAGAAACAAAACATATACATGTGAAACAATTACTCAGTGTTTTACAAAGCAGTGCTAAATAGTGAGATAGAGATATGCGTCTGGTTGGAGCTGAAAAGATGATCTTCCATGAGGAGTAAAATACTCAGAGGCCATTTCATGTAGGGAAGCAGGACTTGAGCTGGACCTGGAAGAATGCGTAAGATCTGGACAGGAGATGGAAAGAGCATGGTCTGTAGTGAGGTGAGATCCCAGGGACAAGGTGGGAAGCATTGTTCGGGCCAGTAAGTACTAACCTCCCCCTCCCTCCTGCCTGAGCTATTCTGGGCCAGCATCATCCTTATCATCATCAGTGCTTAGGACCAAAGCTCAATATGAATACCTCCGAGGCTTCAGCCCCTGAGGGAGCTGGGTATCTTTCTTGTTGAGTGACACGTAGTGGGATTCAAGAGATTGGTCCAGAGGGATGGGCCCTTTTCACCCAGAGTGAAGTTTAAAAAAAAAAAAAAAAAGAATTGATACATATGGGAGATTGACATTGAGGAACTAGTTGGGAAGTAGATGGGGGATTTTGAGAGTCCATTCTGAAGGTCCTGGTGGGGACCTAAGAGCCTGCGGGCCTGCCTCCAGGGCAGCTTACATACCACAGACCTGCTGGGGTAGGGGGCATTGGACCTCGGGGAGAGCTGCCGCCCTCCAATGGTCCAAATGGAGCAGGCCCAGCGTTGGGTGGAGGCAGCTCAGGGAGGGACCCGGAGCCAACAGACCCACTAAATACCAGCCTTCCACTCAGTGCCATCTTGGGAAGAGGCTGCTGAAACTCAGCTGGAAAAGACTTGTATTACTTAAGTCCTTCCTAGGACATGTGCTGGTAATGGGATTCAGGCGCAATCCTGGCTGGAGCTTAAAAGGCAGATAAAGAAGGTGCAGATCAGTGACTGAGTATGTCTGCACAACTTTGAAAACACGTTACCTGTCCCCTGGCAGAAGAGGGTTTGGCTGCCTGCCACGGGGACACTGCCTTGCCTTTGTTGTCTCTCTTTTCCTCCACTCTCTCCCAGAACCACCCTCGCCTTTCACCTGCATAGTTTCTACGGGCTGTGAATTGTTTCAGTAAGCATGGATTCGGTCCATTCGGGCTCCCTGGTGAAGGAATGCTGCACCTCCGCTCTGCATTGGCCGCCCTGGGCCGTGCTGGCTGGAATAGGGCCAGGGCCCGGTGTTCGCAGAACAAAAGAGACCTGTTCTGTGAGCGGTCCAGCCATGCTGGGCCAGGAGGAATTTGTGCAAGTGCAGTGGAGGGATAAGCCCATTCATTTGGTGACGCAGCCTCTGTGTACTTTGTCAGCAAGATGGAGAACACTCACTATTTTCTCTGGCTTTTAGGATTTCCATATTTATTGCTTGTTTGCTACCACTAGGGAGAAGAGAAGAAAACAACAACTTCCTCCATTTGAAATTTTAAACATGAACACGTGAGTCTCCCCTCCCTCGTCCCCTGCAGTTCCAGCAAAGCATAGAACCGGAGAGTATGAGAGCTGCAAGCGCTTGGGAAACCCAAACAGTGTTGCTTCATTTGACATACAAGGAAACCACAGGCAGGGGATAAAGGGATCCGGCCAAAGCCAAACACCTAGTTAGTGGGAGCCCCGAGACTAACATTTGTATCTGCAGAACCGTAAGTTAATTTGCTGTCACGACACCACGCAGGCCCTATTTCTATTCAAGTCAAAAATCTGACTTTGGGTAGGAGATCCCACTCTGTGCAAGGCATGCTCAAGAGGCTTGCACATTATCTTGCACATTTGTCCCCATCGAAGTGCCGGGAGCACGGAGCAGGTGATGCAGAGTCAGGGCCAGAGGGAGAAGTAGTCACTGCCCTGCAGGACGGTACCATCGAGTAGAGGTGATGACACCAAATAGATAGGATGCAATAAGGAATGATATATGTCGGAAGCTAAAGCACTTAATGCCTGGCACACAGTACACACTAGATGTTTCTTAAAGGACACGAAGGGGCCATTCTGGATCAAGGGGCCAGAGAAAGCTGTGGAGGGAACAGCACTGAAGTTACCTTCTAGAAGAATTTCATCTGACAGCCATGTGGGAAGGGCATTTCCAGCAAAAGGCGGCATATGGAATAGGATGTGTTCAGGGAATGGCGTATAGACAAAGTGCCGGGGGATGACAACAGGTGCAGAGGCAACAGAAAGTGGGCCTGGGAAGTCATTTCAGCCATTCATGGGATTGAGATTTACTGAGGCCTTGCCTTGTGCTGGCACCCCTGTAGGCCTGTGATTTTGCAGTGAATAAGGCAGAGAGGGTGAGCCAGGGAGGCACACACCCACACACAGATTATGATGTAACAGCAAATGCCTGGGAGCCTAATTTGACAGAGGCCATCTGAGGTAAGACCTAAATGACAAAGAGAAGCCAGCCGTGGGAAAATCTGAGTTCCGGAGCCCTCCAGGCAAAGGATAGGCGAGTGGAAAGCTTTGAGGCAAGAACAAACTTGGCACACTTGAGAAAGAAAAAATAAAAGGCCCATGTGAAATGAATTTTGGGCGAATCCACCAGTGGGAGAGGAGTTGGGCAGCCGAGCAGAGGTTAGATTTTGTAGAACCTTCTAGTCCATGGCTGGGAGATTGAATTTCATTCTAAGTGCCACGGGAACAGAGTCCAACCTCCCTTCCTGCATTATCTGGCCTTGGCCTGTGTCTCCATGGGAACAAGTCATCTTGGTTTGCCCAAGACTTTTCCAGTTTTCGTACTGAAAGGCCAGCATCCTGGGAATGCCCTCTGTCCCCAGCAAGTGGGGCTCAGTCACCTTACCTCCCACTTTCATTGTTGCAGTCTTGTCGCAATTGTTTGGGGCCATGTTGTGGAGTCCCTCCAAAGTCTCTGGCTGATTCATTAGGAAACTGATGGCCAATCAAAATTTCTGGGAGTGGGGATAACATAATTAAAGTTATTTAAGCATTTATAAGATACTAACAACCTCTAGGGTCCTTCAATTTACATAAAGATCAAATCTTTATGAAATCTGGGGATTCATTTGGATGTGGAAAGGGTAATGGGCCAATAGACATGCCTCCCTTGGGAATAACAAAGGCCACTTCCAACCAGATGTTGCTGTCAACACCCTTTCTTGCAGAATTGATTGGATGCTTTAGTCCTCGTTCTTCAAGACTTGAACGTATGAACTTGGAATCCCTCTCTCATAAGCAAAATGTACAGGAACAGACCTTCACGTGACAGTCTGAGCTGAGTCTGTGCAGGTATCTAGGATTATCCAAAGCTAGTTGTGGGAGAAATACAGTAGCCGCCTGTGCTCCTCACCTCTGGAATTGTATTTTCTATCTTCTCATTAGTTGGAGTGAAATCAGACTAGGACCTTGTTCCTTTAAGAATCTTTACCAAGATAATGGTATTCATGATCTCACAATCACATAAATCACTGCCAGCCCCCTTAAGTCAATTCATATTTCTGTAGTTCGTTAGTGGCTCGGGAGGAAATTGCATTTATTATAATTGCCTCTAATTGCACCAGATTAGTGATTACAATTATTGATGGCAGCTGATTATTCATTAGGCATCAAATCAATTCCCGTGCTTCCTCGTTACTCGACACAGTAACTCTGATGAGGAGAGGTCTAAAGGAGGCCAAGTCCATGTTCTTCCCTGCATGGCAGACAACATCCTAATGCTGTCTCTAAACAAACACCTAAGGACAATTTAGGACTTAAAGTGACAGAGAGGCATCGCTCTCCTTCCCCATCCAATGCCTACTGTCAAGCCCAGCACTGACAGATGAAACTGTGGGTCTGTTAAACATCAACAAAGCTTATTTGGAGGCCCCAGAATGCTCGCTCTTCAAGGAAGTCCTTCTTGATTGCATAATGGAAACATCAGGGTTCCCTGGCCCAACTCTTCTGGAATATATACAGCCTAGATCGGGGAGAGAGAATAGACCTTAAGCCATACAGACCTGACTTTAAATTCTGGCTGAACCCTTTTGAGATACATAAAGCCGGGCAAGACACCGACCCTCTCTGAGTTGTACAATCAACTGTAGATTATGTGTAAGCAAGCAATGAGATCCAGCTTCTCTTGTTCAGAGTTGGACTCAGTCACCTAAAACAGTGCTAGCAGAGACTAAGAGCCCCGTATATGTCTAAGGAGTGGACAGATGGCTGTCATAACAGCCACCTCAAAGGACTGTGGTGAAGGCTGAAATTGATGACATATTTACAGACCTCGTCTTGCACCAGGTGAAGAGTAGCTGCTCAATAAATCCCTATTTCAACTCTACTTCCTCTACACTTTAACATTTATCCTGAAAAGTTTTATTTTTTCTCTCTTTATGCCTTGGCTCAATATTAACTGTAAATTTATCGACTATGTATTTTCTTGTCTGTGAACACCAGTGTATTTTTAATAGAGGAGCAGCTTCCAGAAGACCTTTGCATGGTGGTTTTTGTTCTTTAGCTCATTCATTAGTACCTACAGCATGCCAGGCCCTGGATCTAGAGGAGTGGAGGGATAAATGAAACATAGATATTGACCTTGGACAGCGCACAACAAAATGGGAAAGACTGTTCATTCTGTTTCGATGCTTTGTTTGCATTCAAGGAATGTACAAGGTCTAATAAGCACACAGAGGATGGAGCAACCCACCTTAGCTTGGAGGGTCAAGAAAGCTTCATCAAGGTGGCATTTGAGATGGGCCTTGCAACTGCATGAATTTCTTCAAATGCCTAATGGAGTGACTAGATTTCCAACAGAGCAGGTAGCACCTGAAAAAGACAGGGAGGCAGAAAGAAGCACCTTGTCAGAGTAGCACCGTGCACTTCTAGGGGTTTGGTACTTGATCACCATGGCAATGATAAGTGCTGTTTGCCAGATGCTCTCATGGGCCCAAACCTCCATGACAAAGGGGCCTTTCCTTCCTTAGCAGCTGAGATCTCAGAAACATGGAGTTGCCTGAGGGTTTTTTTTTTTTTTTCTTGGACTTCTTTGAGACCATAGGCATCTTTGATGACACAATATCTTAAGCCATCCTTTCCCCCAAATTTCCAGGTCACCCAGATCCCGTTCAGTGCCCTCATTCCTCAGCTCTCCTACTTTTCGCAATCCCCACAGTCCCACTCATGATTCAGCGGGAAGGGCATAGGTGTGCGGGGAAGCAAAGGCGTTCAGACGTGCCACGGCCTAGTCAGTCACACGCCAGAGAAGGAAGGAGGACTTGGTGAGGAGGCATGCAGCCCCGTGCCTGCTCAGGTCGTTGTCCTCACGGGAGCTGCTACTCATTTCCCTGGCCGCTCAGACGGGAGCCCTGCGATAGGTCTGACCAGTTCCCAGGTCCTCTGGGAGAAGAAAGAGTGATGCCGCAAAACAGTGCAAAATAAGGGGCCAAGAGCCTAGAGGACACAGCCCCGGGGCCCTTTCTCTGGCAGGCCTTACCCTCATGCTTGTGGATCGCTCTGCCTCTTTCAGGGAAGCTGAGGGGGAGCACGTGACTTCTCCAGGTCAGACGAATTTCTCTCCTACCTTGCGTCTCCCGAGCGCCCTACTTCTGAACCAGTTGAAACTTTACCATTTTACCTTGAGGGCTCACTCTCCATCCCAGGCTGCTTATCTATGCGGGAGCAAATTAACCCCCTTCTCCAGCTGACATGGCCTCTACCTCCTGTCTTCTAAATCCCCCAGATGGTGGCAGTCTCCTCTTTGAAAGCGGATCTTTTACGGGGAGGAAATACATCACTATAGTGTCTCTTCCAGAGAAACCGGAGAATATTAGTACTGTATGATAGATCAGAACCCTGAACAAGGTTTTTCTCTTTCTTGGCAACTATACCCACCCCCCCTACCCCCCCACTGTCAACCTCTTTTCCCAAAATTCACCGGAGGGCACAGTCTCTCCTGAAGGGCAACAGAACACCGGTCCACTGACTCCTAAAGGAAGTTACGTTCCGTGACTTCCTGATTGTGGAAAAAGCTGCCGTGTCCTGCACAAGAGGGAAGTTTTGTCTGGTGATAGACCCCAATGAGCTTGCCTGGGCTGCTTTGGGAAGCTACTTCGAGCCTGCTAGCAGCAACCACGTGAGCTAAGGAGAGGCTCTGCTCCCCTCTGCTCTGGCAGAGCTCCCCTAACTCTACGCTTTTAGAGAGATACAGTTCAGAGCACCCCCGCCCCTGCTCCTGCCTGGAACTCCATCAGCCGGTGTCTGTGCCCCTGCATCATCCCGGTAACAGTTGGTAAATGAGTCCCAGTCTAGCTGCTTAGGCAGGATGGTTGTGCAGTAAGAGCCTTCATCCTTATGGCAGGCACATTAATGCCAAGTTTGCTCATTCTAATTAATAACAGTCAGTAAACACCAAAGAGAGCTAATGATGATTACAGGCCACAGCTCCTGCGTGTTAGCAAACACGCCAGGCAGGTGGCCTCTCCTCTCTTCTCAGGAAAGAGGCTGGGTCTGTTTCTTGCAGAGATGTCATCCTTCCTCAAAGCTCCTCCCCCAATGTTTAGTACATCTTGGGTGACTTCTTGCCCAAGTCCTGGCAAATGAGAAGAGGACACAACCCACACAGCCCAGTCACATGGGGAGGCTCTGTCATCTAGAACAGAGGTCTCAGGGGCAGGCCCTTGGGTGCTTTGGGGCTCTGAGACAGCTTTCTCCAGCACTCAGGATGAAGCAAATTTTTCTATTTGTTTCCTTTATTTTGAAAATATTTTCCTCAATTTCCAAAGTAATGCAGTTTGCTTTGAAAAATGACAGTACTACAGAAGAATGTGACGAAGAAAGGGAGAGCCTCCCTTAGTCCTACTCCAGAGGCAGGACTGAATCACTGGCTGACATGTCCACTTTTCTGGGTTTCTCCCATTTCCTCTTCCTTACAAGTTCCTGCCTTGATTTTATTCTCTTCTGTTCCTGGTGCACATGCGGCTTCATTCCACTACTGAATTATCCTTGTTCTATACCCTTCCCTCTTGGTTCTACAAGCTGTTACCCATCCTCTATCCCTAGACCTTTTCTCCTGACTCAAGGATTCTTCCTATCACTTCTAGGTCCAAGAAGACAAAAGGAGGAGGAGTGGTACCCTTAGGATTCCTTATCTTGGAATGTTTTCTTTTTCAAGTTCCAGGAGTCATGACAATTAGATACAACTGTTCAGGTCTAAGTCGAAATTTGGAGAGTATTTTCCTGCTCAAAACAGGTCCTGAAACCATGGCCCTGGGAATGTAAGGAATTGCAAAGAACACACATGATAGGTTTGAAACACCCTCCTCAGAGAGGCGTTATGGGCTCTCCAAGTGGTCCCAGAGCCAGATTGTAAAAATATCCATTTTTATAGATGAGCTGGCCACCTAAGACGGTAACTATATGGTGGGGGCAGATGTGATCTGAGGAGCAGAGCAGGCCACCATGGAATCAAAATCTCATCTGAGATCTTTGGCTGCAAGATTTCAGACTCCTCTCAATCTGCCAGTTTTTTCTTTGTTAACCCCGTCTTCTTTTAGAGAAAGTTCATCTGGCTATAAGGCTACCATTACTTCTCTCACCAACAGGGATTCAGATGACACTTTCTTCTTTGATGGGCTGCTCCATTTAACCCACCCAGACCTGGTTCTCTGAGGGTTTAAGAATGAAAAAAATATAAAGAACTATGAAAAGTCATTAGGTAGTATTTCTAGAATGCCTAGGAACAGATCCAAATAAATAAGAGAGTGTGGGTAGAATGACTTATCCTTCTGTCTTTTTGAATGTATGAGATCTTATGCCTCTGTTTCTTTCTTTCTTTCTTTCTTTTTCTTTCTTTCTTTCTTTCTTTTTCTTTCTTTCTTTCTTTTTCTTTCTTTCTTTCTTTCTTTCTTTCTTTCTTTCTTTCTTTCTTTCTTTCTTTTTCCTTCTCTATGTCTCTCTTTCTGTGGCTGGAAGTCTTTACTCCATTTTTTCTCTCCTTGACCCCTTTCTTTCCTCTCATCATTCTCATTCTCTCACCTCTCCTTTTGATTACAATAAGGAATCAAGGAGCATTTCTCAGTTTGGTTTGGTACATTTCATGCACCCACTCATCTATCCATCCATTCATTCCACCAACATTCACAGAGTTCTTAGTCTGCATCAATCTCCTGGCTCGGTGCTCAGAACACAGAGAAGAACACACACACCCAAGCAATACTGAATCAGCATGGGGAGGAAGACATGAAATCAAAAACCTATTAAATACATGCAGGAGAGGATGGGTTTCAAGAAGGTGATGAGCAGACCTACAGGGTCATATCAGGGAAAACTTCATAAAGGAAGTGACATTTGGGCTGAATATTAAGCTGTGTTGAAGGTGTCGCCTAGTGGAGCGCAAGATGCAGGGGGCTGGTGGGAGGATGGATTTGCAGGCGGAGGGTGCTGCCTGAGCAAAAGCCTGGAGGCGTGAAGCACCCGAACATTTGAATATCTGAAAGTAATCTAACCTGGCTGGGGAGGGCAGCAATGAGAAATGATCCAGGGAAGGGCTGCTGAATTTGATGTTCAGGAACCTGGCAAGAGACTGGAAAATACAAATGGCATTTCCACATGGATCGTCAGCTGGGGGAGGAGGAAGGGGGACATTTACATTTTACCTAGTACCCTGCTATACTACTTGAATTTTTATATCGTGAGCGTGCATTACTTTTATCAAAAGGTAACACTAATAATTTATGGCATCATGTGCTGTGTTAAGGCGTTAAGTCTCTTCCTTTCTGAGAGCAGGGAGGCAGGCAGGGTTTCAGGCAAGACAATGTTCTTTGAAGCAGGTCTAATGCTATCTATTTCCTATCCTTTCACTTTAAGATAGGTTAAGTATAAGCTTATCATGTATTTCTTTAACAAAGGAAACCACGTTGTATTTTACTTCCAAGTAACCTCGGTTGATTTTATTTTTCTGTGGGTCAGTGACCCTCCATAGGAGCAAGGTTTCCCACCGCTGCATTAGCAATTCCACTCTATCCCTGACAACTGTCCCATTTCCCTGTCATCCCATTTATAGACACCTGCCCTTCTTTTTACAGTTCTGCACAGCAGGGATTTCTGCTAAGGCTGAAAAATTGCCTATCAACCTTGGCCGACGCCAACCGTGTCATGTCTTCCAGACTCCGGAGCCAGCCCATGCTTCCTGTGCTGGCCGATGCACCGAGCTGCCCAGTATCTCGTTTGCAGCTTTTCTGTCCAGTGACACCACATTCCCCGGTAGCAAGAGAGACCCAGCAGCCTCTGCAGCTGCCTCAGCCACTGGGGGAACGTAAATGGAGCAGCCAAATAAACCGGGAGTGACCGGCACCATGCTGATCTTTCGGCAAAGCTGCCCAGTGACCCTAGGAGGCAATGAGAAACTAGTTGACCTTGGGGTGTGTGAGGGAAGTGGGAGGCCCCGATGAAGAACCTTTCTCTTTCGTTTCCCTGTTTCTCAAGCTGTACCTTTCTTCTCCTCTGAACCCATCTCCCAGGTCTCAGGACCCTCTGTATATCCCCGCGCCCCTCCCCTTGGCTGGCCTCAGTCCCCATGCAGGGCTGCTTCTTCCCTGTCCCTAAACCCTTAGTTCTGTCTCTGGATTTTGTGCCACACTACCGTCTTTCCATAATGCTTGCCGCTCGGTGTTTCTGGTCTGTGAGGCTCTGCTCCTACCCTCCTCCTCCAAGAAGGCTTCTCTAGGACTTTTGTTCCTATTAATGTTCTCATCCTCTCCACTCCCACAGACCTCACCATGTGCCTTCACACATAATTCACATGGATTGGTCGTTCTTGGATTCTGTGCCCTAATTCCATTTCTCTTTTGGAAAATCTTGGAAGGTGAGAAGTAGGATTTCTGAATCATTGATTGCTCTCAAACCTATGAGGCCTAGCACAGTTTGAGATAGTAGGTGGCCAGAAGGCATGGGAATAAGGTCACAAACTTGTTTCCAAGGTCACACCAAAAAGAGCAGGAAATTTGGAAAGAGACAGTGGGGGTTCAAACTCAGCCTCTGCTACGCATGCAGTGATCTGGGGTAAGTTCCCGACTTTAAAGGAGCTTCTCTTTCCACAACTATAAAATAGGGAGAGTGGTACTTCTCTGGGAATTTTAGTGACTGCTCAGTTAGCTATGGAAAACAAGAAACTCAGGTTTTGGATTTTACTAGGTTGTTAATAAATCTTAGTTCCCTTCCTTCTGAAGTCATTGCAAAAACTTTTTCCTTTGGTCAGAAGCATGTTTTGCCTCCACCACCACCCTCCCCTTCTGCATTTTTCTAAGTCAGTCCCACCCAGGAAAGAAAATAGCCCCCAGGCAATATATCCTGGGGATGCCTAGAGGAGTGAGTCAGGAGAAGGAAGAAAAATAATGGAGAAAAAGAATGTATTTTGTCTCCCTAGTAGGGAGTGGTGAAGCTTGATCATCTTTTATATTCACAGAGCCTTTTTTCCTCCCCGGAGACTCAGTGCTATATAAATGTAAAGTTACAATAATTTTGATAACATTCAGATTGAATGTGATACTGACAAGGCTTCCAGAGATACAAAAGTTTGCTGATTCCCATTGGAATGGGTAGAGTAACGTCTGTTTTCCCATCCAGACTTCATTTTGATCCAGTCTGGGGGCTGGCGGTGTGGGGGAAATGAGAAGCTGACCTCTCGGTGTTTTATTTATTTATGTGATATACATCCAACACACCCATTGCCTCCAGGCCTCTTCCTATAATCTAAATCCAGCAGTTACCTTGTACATCAAATGAAAAGAAACAAGCCCAATAGCAGACTTCCACTACGGACTAATAACTTAAAGTCAGTTACCAGATAACTGGAAATTGGGAGCACTGATGTGGAAAGGGGAGCAGTAAGAAAGCTATGGTAATACAGGACTTCATAGCCAATGATCTGATTGCCCTCAAAATTGGGAGTCCTTGAAAGCAGAATTCATGTCTTGTGCATCTTTGTTTTCTATGTGGTACTTGTACATATATGATGGTTAAAATCATAGGTGAGTAAATGCTCAGAAGCAGAAAAGCTCCTCATCCCCCCCATTCACTACTCTTCTCAGTGCCCAAAAAGTGATGCCAGGAAAAGTATGGTTAAAGTTCAGAGGCAGATTCAGAAAGGAAGCTTTCTCCCTTTCTGGAGTATTCTCTGATCCCATTCTAGAGTTTGGCAGCAGAAGCTCAGAAGCACGGAATTCGGGACATTTAATTAGGATTGGACCCTGTATCTGGGATGGTGCCTCTGAGAACCCTCCTCAGCACATTGTAAGCAGGTGAATAAAGAAACATAGGTCTAGGGTCACACTCTATGTGGAGGAAACTACAGGCAGAAAGGAACAGGAGAGAGAGTCAAAGGATTCTTGACTGCTTTCAAGATGTCGGGCCTTAAGCTAAACCTCTCATATATATTATCCCACAATGAGCCATGGACTAGTGATTGCATCCTTAAATTTTCAAGAAAAAGAACCCCCAAACAAAAAACAAGACAAACAAAACTGACTGAAGGACAGGAAATAGTCTCCCCCAAGTCACAAGAGGCTGTATTTTTTTGATACCCTGAGCTTTTTGGCCCCATGTGCTCATATGCCTTGCACCCTGAGAAAGGGTTTTCAGTCAAGGACATTCTATTGGAGGTTATTCATGGTCATTCAAAGCAGTTCCATACAGCCTTTCAAAAATCTTCATTAGTAAAGAGTCGGGAAGCTGGGTGGGGTGGGGGGGATAAAATATTCACAGGAGGAAATTAAATTCTGCCCCAAAGATGATGAACCTCTCCTAACACTAGCAATGAGGTTCCATCTTTCAAATGACAACACACTATGGAAGGTAGTGTCCTTCTCACATACACGTGTGTGCATGATGAATTATGTTCATACAATTAAATATGTAATGACTTGCATTTCATGGCAGACCCATGAGCACCCATGAAGGGCTTGCATGGCTTCAGGGGAAGCAGGTGTCTCTGGATCTGGAGAATTAAGGATCCACGCTGGCAAAAGACTCAGGAGTAAGGACAAGAACAATAAATAACTCTATTAAATATTTACTATGTGCCAAACACTGTTCTGAACACATTACATGAAATGTATTAATAAAGGCTCAAAAAGAATAAAAAAAGAAAGAAAGCCCTTTGAAACAGACACTCTTCTGTCTCCTTTTTAGGTGAGGGAACCAGGCTTAGACACGTAAAGTAGTTTGTGAATGCTACTCAGTTGGCCCAGTTGGCAGTGGCAAAGCCCGGATTCAGACCCAAACATTTTACTCTCGAGCCCTTGCTTTTCCTGGCACCATACTCCATAGCAGTTCATGAAGACGAGGGATTCGGGCGACCTTTACAGACTAGAGTGACAGCAAGAGAAAAAGACAGTGGCGCATAAAGGAAAGACTACTCTGTTAGCCAAGAGTAAGCGAGTCTGTTGGAACTACACACACACACACACAAAAAAACAATGAATTTTGAAGGTGAAGGAAACACATGTAGCAGGAAAATACTGTGAGATGTTCCTCAAGAAGTAAATAAAAAGAAAATCTCATGATTGCAATGGTCAAAGAAGTTTGAGAACATGGTAACTACTGTGATCACCCTCTTGGAAATTCAATCCTCAGTATGCATAAAGGCTTCAGAAAATCTTGTAACCGAGAAGCCAATTTAGCTTTGTTAAAACCGCTGTGTTTCAAACACATGGAACCATGAACCAACACTCATCAACTATTTTTTTTTCTTTTTATCTTCTGTTAACATCCTTGCAGATGCTCAAAAATCCTCTATCCATGAGACTGCTCTGTTGATAAAATGCTTATTCCCACAGTCACTTTGCTCCCTATCCTGCCCTTGAGAGGACCCACAAATGTCCTTGTGGGGATTTCTCTTTGTGATTAGAGAAAGGGATACATGACAGAGGTTATGCCTGTATTAGCAAAACCTGAGTTTTCAGGTGAGGAAAAGGAGCAGGATAAAACATAGCAAAAAAATTAATTAATTTTTGAGATTAAACTCTCACCTCCCATATCAAGATTGCCACACACTGGAAAGAACAGAAAAGAGGGGCGGGACCTCTTTGGCCATCCATAGCCATTATACAACAGGCAGGGGAACTGAAGAGTTCTGTTGGCTAGGATCGCTACAGAGACCTTTAAAGTAAGTGTCCTGCAATTCACATGTCTTCATCAAAGTCTAAATCTTTAGACGGCCCAGTAGACTCTAGCAAGCAAAAGACTTAAACAGGCATTTTACAAAAGAGGACCCAAAAGGCCAATTCAACATCATCAGGGAGAGGCAAATTAAGGCCACAGTGATATACTAAGGCACAACTCACCAGAATGTGGAAAGAAGTAAAGGAGGAAGGGAGGGAAGGAAGAAGGGAAAAGGA
The DNA here is from genome assembly GCF_004348235.1 of Phoca vitulina. NCBI lineage: Eukaryota > Metazoa > Chordata > Mammalia > Carnivora > Phocidae > Phoca > Phoca vitulina. Next base: position 6,818,450 of record NW_022589737.1, read on the forward strand.
AAGGGACAGGGTGGAGGAGGGAGGGAGAAGGCAAAGGACAGAAGGAGAGAGAGAAAGAGCAGAAAAGAAACCTGCCAATACCAAGTGTTGGTGAGACATGGAGTAATGTGTGCCTCGCACACAGCTTGCCAGAGTGTAAATTGGGGAAGTCGGTTTGGAAAATAGTTTGTCTTTCTACCAAAGTGTAAGATATGCGCATAGCATGTGACTTTATAAATTACATTCCTAGTTTAAGAAATGTGTTTGCATGTACATCAGGGGATGTGTGCAAGAATGTTCCTGACAATGTTGTTTAAAATTGCCTCAAGATGGAAACAATGAAAATGTCTATCATTGTAGAATGAGCACATACATTGTAGTATATTCATTCCAGGGGATGTCAAACAGCATTGAAAATTAGTCAATTCTACAGACACAGAACAAGGATGACTCATACAAAGCACACTGAGCTACAGTAGCCAGACTCAGAAGAACACAAGCTGTATGACATTTCAAAACAGACAAAATTAAACTCTTATGTTTGGGGATGCATATAACAAAACACAAACCCAGCAAAACAAACAAAACCCCAAAGGAGGTGGTTATGATAAAATTTAGGACGGGGTTCTGCTTAGTGCACAAGGGGAGTGATGTGATGGGGAGGGAGCCCGTGAGTTTTGGGGTACTGACGGTGTCCTTTGACTTGTCTGGGTGGTGGTGACAAAGGTGTTCCGTTTTCAAGAATTCATCAAGCTGCATGTCCATGTTTGATGTACTTTTTAGGTATTTGATATTCTACAATTTTTTGATAAGATTTTGAATACCTAAATGTGAATACAGACCATTTCCACTCCTCTGTCACCTGATGTCCAATAGATACCCCACCTCTAAGGATTTTAACCGAACTCATCACTCCGGCCTCCAAACCCAGTCCTTCTTTGAAAGTTTTCTAATTTTATGAATGGCCACATGTCCCATGCTAGCAAGCTGAGAATCATCCTGTCTCTTCCTCCCTATTGTTTATATCCAGTTAGTTCCTAAACCCAATTTATTGCCACCTCCTACACATTAAAAAAAAATTATCCAAGCCCTCATGTCCACTACCACAATCTTTGTTAGAACTGCATAATGTCTAACCTGTGTGATGGTTTTTTGTTTTAAAATCTTCCCCATCATCTGTAAAATCAAGTTTTGACCTCTTGCGGCACACACAGTGATTTAAAACCTGGCACCTACATACATTTTCACTCCCATTTCCAGTGAATTTGACCACTTGCTATTTCAAATTCTCTTAACCCGTGTACCTGTTATTCTCCCTTCTGCCAATAGCTTCATTCCATTCTTTCCCTGGCCAATCCCTCTCACTTATCAGTTGTTCAAGGCCCCAATCAAATGATACCTCCTTTATGAATGCTTCTCTCCCTGCTTTAGATGGTGTAAGAGTTCTTCTTCCGCACTTTTTACCGCTAAGTTTATTGTGTAATTTAACTTGTTCTTTGGTCATTATGTGTTGACATATCTGTCTGTCTTTCAGATCATGCAAACCTCTAAATGGCTTTGCCATATTTATATCTGCAGCCCCCAGAGTAATGCTTACCACAAAGTATGATCTCATTAAACGTTACTGAATGAATGTGTGAACAATAAATGATTTACGTGATGATCCCGTGATAGTTTGAGGCTTAGGGCATAACGTAAAGAAGGTAAGTCCCTCCAGTATTTGGTGACATATCAGTTGTTGATCAAACACATTTAGTTACTTATGACTTTGGCAGGGGAACTCAAGATGCTCAGGGATCTAACAACTTATAAACAAATGTTGCTACAAATACTCTTTATATACAAAGTTTACTTAGGTCACCTTCAAACACATACACACACACGCACACACACAAACACATATTTACAAAGGCGTAACTCATGAGTACAAAGGAAGATAGGATGCTACTTCTCATCCCTCCATTCTACTACTTTCACCTGGCTTTTTCATTTCTCTGGGCTGCTATCTTAAATAATTCTCAAGTGAGGAGCAAAAGAATCTCCAGGATTAAGTTATATATTAACACTACTTTGCTATATACCAAGAACAATTAGGTTTCAACAAAGTTTTTAGAAATCACTTGGACTCCCCCCAACACTCCCTGATTTCTTAGAGAAATGAATATCTACTTGGATGTGCTTTGCTTTGCCTTCTGAAGAGCATTGCCTCCCAGGTCTGCTCCTGACCGGGGAATGGAGGCAACTGATTATTGGGCATTTGTCCCAACTGCCCATTGTAATTAAACCACTCAGGGTGTCTCTGGGGGACTAGCTTCATAAGACACAAGAAACCTGTCTCTTTTAAAGAAGTCATACATTTTTCTAAGTCACGAATATGTATTAAATACAGTTAATGCCACATGTCATAAATATAAGAAACACAATCATTTTTCCTAACCTGTAGTCAAAGTCAATTTATACCTCATGCCATTTCTTTTCGTTCTTTTTTTTATTGTGTCTTTAGGGAGAGATGGGACAAACGGAGCAGAATTCCATTAGACAGGGTGGTCGTTTTGTCCTTAGGATTATATCTATTGGAGGAAGTTTCCTAAAGGTCACAGTTCTTGAAACCCATGAGTCATTCCCCAAGTCTTTTCTTGGTGTTGGAATGGATTATAGAACAGAGCCCCCCAGTACAGGACAATGAACTAATGATCCTGAATTGCCTACAGATCCCCCATGTGTCCAGCCTCTGCCATACCTGATTGCAGGTATATTAAGAATGAGTGTAGCCTAAAGTGGTCCAAGGAACATTGGGGGGAGTCTCTTGCCTCACTTTCCTCAGTTGATCCCAGCCCAATTATCAGCTCTGGTTTTCAGATGCTGTCTGGGGAGAGAAGTGTTTCCGGCTCTTGCCCAGGCAGGAAAGGTCCTTCTCTCTCCTTTATCAGTGCTGTCCGCCAGGAAGATGATAACCCCATCGGGCACAAAACACACTTTCTCTGATAGCATCTGTTTCCCCCAGAGCAGTCACTTACCTCAGGGAATGGACTTAATAGAACATTTTTAAATGCCAAGGAGTGACAATGCGCTGGAGCCCCCAGCCCCCAGGTCCTATGGGTAGCGAGTAAGGAAGGATTACAAATGGCAAAGGGGCAAAGACGCCCGCCACCTTTGTGGATGACTGGTAGCCTCTAGCTTTATGCACAGGCCTTGAGAGGAAGTTAACTAGCTTCCAAGGGAACAGTCAGAGGAAAGCCTCTTGCTTTTGCGAGGAAATGATGGCTTAGCACCTTGTGGATGAAAGTTAGTGTTCTGAGAACTGTCATGGAGAGAATATGTCCTTGGAGCTGAAGGCAGCAGGAAAACAGATGGAAGATTGGAAACAAATGTGAAAGCCAACACAACTGGCAAGATTAGAACCCCGGATGCCTCTGATATCAGCCTCATATTGATGTCCAATCTCTGCTCACCTTCCCACATCAAGGATCGAGCCATTAAAACCAAAAAGTCACTACCCCCTCCTTCCCTTACTCCCAAACAGGGTGAAGCAGGTAGACAAAATATTATCAATCACTGTAAATTTGGAAAACCAACAATCTGTATATGAATTACTTAAAGGCAGCATATGGTCATTTAATACTTCAGATTACACTCTTACTGGAAATGGTGTCTAATAATGGCTAAGTCAGGGTACCTGGTTTAAAGCCTGGTTCTGCCTCTTACCAGTTGTGAATCCTTGGGCAGAATCCTATACTTCTCTGTGCCTCAGCCTCCTCTTCTGTAAAAAAGGCTATAAAAATTGCCTATCTCATAGGGAATTTTGAGAATTAAGTGAAATCGTATGCAGATCTTAGAGGACCATGCTGTAGATGTTAGTTATTACCGTTACTTAAACCATTCTGGGGCAGAACACTAATGGTGGAATAACTCTGTCGCTGTGTGCATGTGTGTGCCTGGGAAGGGGTATTTCAGGTAATTTGTCTGCCATGACAGGCAGGGGCAGCTTATTCTAGTGTTTTAAAGCAGATTCTGTTTTTCTGGGCTTTCCCAGGATGGGAGGCAGGGCACAGTGGGGGCCCACAGGGTGTGTGTGTGTGGCAAGAAGTGCAGGTCCAGATGGAGGGGCAGGGCGGGGACGGGTTAGGATGCGCTGAGCATCGGGGGAGGCTTCAGGTGACTGCAGCATGAGGCTGGATGTGGCCGTGCAGGATCTGCAGGATCAGGCTGGAGACAACGCTGCCACTGTGACCACTGTTCCTGAAGCAAATATTGAGATGAATCGTATCTGTCCATCTGAGCCACTTTGGGAGGAAGAGGCCATGGTCAAGGTGGATAACTGCTCCGTCGCATGTCTTTGTGGCTGAGGCAGCCCTGCAGCTAGTGAGTCGTTCTGTGAATTGGGTAGCTTAGCTCAGAGGAATGAAAAGGAGAGCCAGATTCATGACCTTCGTCTTATCATTGACTCCTGACCCTATAAAATCCACTTCACCTTTCTATGCTTCAAGCTTCTCCTTTGAAAGTAGCATGAAGGAAAGAGTCCTTTTTTTTGCAAATGTGAAGGAGATTTGGCTCCTTCTGTCATCATAACTGAATCATAGTGTTAAAATTGCTCAAACTTCTGATGCCCATAAAACCATAAACCCTTTCATCAGGAAGCTTAGGCTCCCTGACTTAAAGCCAATAATAGATTTATCTTACTCCTACCTGGAAGACACACTTTGAAATTATTTTGATCATGTTTTATCAGCTCTATTATGTGGCACATAGAAGTGTGTGGGTCTTTGCTTTGGGCTGTCACCTTCCAGAATGTAGGGGATTCTGTTGTTGATCCAATTGTGCCCGATCATTTATTTATTTATTTATTTGAGAGAGAGAGAGAGAGAGAATGGGGGGAGGATCAGAGGGAGAGGGAGAGGAAAAGAATCTCAAGCAGACTACCCACTGAGTGCAGAGCCTGGCGCCAGGTCCGATCACATGACCCTGAGACCATGACCTGAGCTGAAATAAAGAGTTGGACGCCCAACCAACTGAGCCACCCAAGTGTCCTTGTGCCTGATCATTTAGATGTTTCTTGGAGATTTTGATGATGAGGTTAGGTGGGCTGGGGGGCAGGGCAGTGGGGATGAGGGCAGCCAGTGGTTCTCTATCAAGTCTGTATCATTGAGCAAATGTTAAATGTCATCTTAAGACTGAAATATCAAAAGAGCTAAGCCCTAGAGCCCAACACATAACTCACTTTGCAGCATACAGCTTGGCTTTTGGGGCTGCTACCATTGCTGCTCCCTAGAGATTCTGCCTCAAGACCACTGAAAAGGAAAAAAAAAAGAGAGAGAGAGAGCGAGAGAGACCATCTATGTAGAGGGATGGGACTAGACTGGAACCATAGTTTCCTTCTTTCTTTCGGTGAGTCTCTCTACCTGCTGCCGTGGGAGCAGCACAGAGTCCCTGGTGGCCCTTCCTGGTGCTAAGCCCTGACTCCACATAGCCACCTGCACATTCGACAGACTCATTCTACTGGGCTTCAAACGCAGGGATTGAAAATACTCGTAACTGTCCAGTAACCCGTGATTATTCTTATTGTCAGGGAATCAAAGGACAGAGAGGTCTGTTCCCTAATCCTCAAAGTTTTATATAAAAATGCTACTGATTTTATTATTCCAAAATCCTCAGCTGCCTCTTTTCTTTTGCCTAGAGCTACAAGTCTATTTTATTCTCAACTTGTCAAGATTTCTCCCTTTCTGTGTATATGCCCATCCTATTATTAAAATCATTCCAAGAAGATCCCTAGAGATTTTGAGGATATCAGTTGCTAATGAGGTTGGCAGTATCCTAATAAACCAAGCAGTTCCTTCCTTGGTCTGAAGTGTAGGATATTGTAAAGTCAGCCAAGTATCATTGGGACCACCGGACATCATTTTCACATCTTTAAGAGGATAATGGTCAACGTAAGGGGCAGAATGCTGCTCCCTCCCCTCCTTGGATTTCCAGGAGTGGCTGTGTAAATGCTCCTTAAGCCTATAGGAGAGAGAATTGGGGCTTCCGATGAACCATTCTCCTTGTATGTGACTCCTGCTAAAAGAGAGCACAATGACAGATAAGTAAATGTGTCAAAATCTTGATAATTGTTCAGTCCAACTGGTGGATGTATGGGGTTTATGCTATCATTTTATCTGTGAATGTTTGAATATTTTCTTAATAAGAAATAAATTCAAATGATAATTGAAGGGGTAGTTATGAAATGCAAATCAGAGTGAGTAAGAAAGAGAGCAAGAATGAAGACTGGTGTTGTTTGTTTGTTTTTGTTTATGTCACATGACCAGCATTTCTTCTGGCTGACTGGGATTTCTCTTGACAGACCAACTTCCATTTTTGTACATTTTCAACCACGTTCCCAAAAGCCTGATAGAAAACTTTTCTACTTATTCTCTTTAGTGAAACATGTGGCTATACCAAATAGTATTCTTCATGTTACACCAAAAAGGCCTATCAACTAATCCTAGTATTTCAATCTGGTGTTTCTTGATAGTTCTCTGGTAAAGCGATAAACTGGCTTTCTGTTTTACATTTAAGAAGACTGCTTTGCTTCCCCTGTACTTTTCTCTTCTCCTTCTCCTTAATATACATGGGAAGAGTATGGTATGTTCACTTTGCAGTCTCAAATTTATTACACATACACCTGACCCTTAAGAAGTAAGTATTTAAAAACAGAAGCAAAATGTGTAAAATGACATCTTAGTTTCAAAGGCCTTTATAACTGAGTTCTATATTAGGCAAGATATAGGCTGAGTTGCTTTAACAAGGCAACTCCAAATACAGTGGCTTAATCAAAGTGGAACTGTATTTCTCTTTCAAGAAGGTAGATGGCCTAGGACTGGTGAAGTTATCCTGACAGCCACAGGTTTACCTCTGGTTTCAAAGTGGCTGCTTCAGCACTTACCATCACATCTGCAACCCAAACAGCAGGGAGGAATAAGGGAGCAGGGAATCACACACCTATTCCTTCTAAACACAGGATCAGAAAGTGGAATACAGGGGTGCCTGGGTGGCTCAGTCATTAAGCGTCTGCCTTCAGCTTGGGTCATGATCCCAGGGTCCTGGGATCGAGCCCCACATCAGGCTCCCTGCTCTGCGGGAAGCCTGTTTCTCCCTCTCCCACTCCCCCCTGCTTGTGTTCCCTCTCTCACTGTGTCTCTCTCTGTCAAATAAATAAAATCTTAAAAAAAAAAAAAAAAGTGGAATACATCACTTCTGCTCTCATCCCATTGGTCAAAACAGTTTCACATGCAGACCTAACTGCAAAAGTGGATGGGAAATGCAGACTGGCTGTTAAAACAGGAAGAGAAGGGGCTCCTGGGTGGCTCAGTTGGTTAAGCAACTGCCTTCAACTCAGGTCATGATCCTGGAGTCCCTGGATCAAGTCCCGCATCGGGCTCCCTGCTCAGCAGGGAGTCTGCTTCGCCCTCTGACCCTCCCCCCCTCTCATGTGCTCTCTCGCTCTCATTCTCTCTCTCTCAAATAAATAAATAAAATCTTAAAAAAAAAAAAAAGGAAGAGAAGAAAATCTGGTAAAAACTAGAATTTTCTACCATCCCTAGCTTGTGGCCCACAGGATTCAAATTCAGGTGTTCTGACTCTGCATATGGTGCCATTTAAGACATGAAACAGCAAGTTTAAAAAGTGATTTACCTTTTAACATGAATGAGGAAAATTGCTACACCACACGTCTTTTAAGAGATCCTACAGGTAAGAGTCTCAGGCAAATCCTGTGATTCAGCTGGTCCTTGCAAATCCCAAACAGAAATAACTTTGCTATTCTGTCACACTTTCTGCTTGGTCTTATCTGTCATAGGATGCTAGAGAGTTTTCTAGTTTTCTACATGGAAAGCCCTAGTTTTTCCTCACTTAGAAATTACAAAGATAGCAGCAACTAACATATATCTCCATAGTTGCAAACACAGCTGCAGAGATTTTGATTCAAAAATCCATTACACAGGGTCAGGGTCAGAATATTTGTCCCACCATGCCATAAATTCTTCAGTAATTATATACCTAAAAAAAAAAGATCAATGTCGTAGAATCAGCCTGTGGTATAATGTCCCAGGAAGGGAACCTTCTGTGGAATTTGCTTTCCATTAAGTTCTAACCCGGCATGTGCCCTGTGTTCCAGAAGAAGTTATCAGCTCCCTACATTCTTCCTTCATTCCCATCTCCTCCCCTCCCCCTCTCCTCAAGTCTCATCTTTTGAATATGAAAAGCTATATTCGGTGCTTAATGTATTCTTCTGAAAAACCTTTAAGGCCATCTTCAGAAACACAACCATTTCTTATTTAATAAACAATCGCTGTCTCATTAAATGTAAATTAGTTCTTTATCCTTAGCCGTATTTGTTGAATCTATTACTTACTGTGTTTACCAATTTTGTTTCCTTTGGCTGCAAAGCTTTCTGTAAACTACTCATAAATATAAAGTTGAAATGAAGGCACTTTCTCTCTGTTGAAACACCTGCATTAGCAGCTTTGAACAGCCCTCTCCCGCAAGGCTGCTCTGTCTTCCCAGTACCCCTGACGCTGATGGTTCCCATCACCTGGAAATAGCTCCGGAGGCAAGATGCCCGGCTGCAGGCCGTGCGACCCGGGGCCTCTGTCCCGCAGGAATGGGACCGCTCCCTTCCTGGCCCAGTGTCGGAGAAGTCAGAGCACTCGGTGCAGGTGGGAAACGTGTGTTCTTTGAAAAGAACGAGCACAACCAGTCTTTTGCTGAGGAGAAAATGAGCTCTTTGTAGTAGCGGTAACATTTAGCACTTTGATTCATTCGGTTCTAACATGTCCAAGTTTCCTGGCTTATAGGGCACAGTGTAAGGCCCATCTGTTCCAGCAGGCTTTCCCTGATTAGATAGGATGCTTGGCAAACAGAGTCTCAGATAATGGATATTTGAATATTTTTGTAATTTCCATGCTTGGGCCTAACAGCTTAGCAGTTGGCCCTATGTTTAAAGAAAATGGATAATAATCATGACTAATGCGGTAATTTCCATTCAAAAATTTCAAATGGTGCTTAATTAAATCTTCCAGTAACATTTGGAAGCAAAGGTTCACCCTGCCCAGGCTATCCGTGAAGCAGAGAGTGATAAGGTAGTGGAAGGAATCTTCAGGAGCTCGCTGTGGGAGACCAAAGCAAGCACAAAAGCTCTGACCACTCACTTAACTGCAGCCCCTAGAGCATTCTCCCTAACCCGGCCCTTTGCACGGCAGCCGGCTGAGACACTCCCTCACAGCTGGCAGAGGCTCCGTAGCCTTCCTTGCTCATTTCCATGATGTCTATGAGAATGGAGGACGGACCACCCCGGACTGAGCTGCCTGAGGGTTTGCTGACACCTTTCTAGAAGGCTGTCCTCCTGACCCTGTCCTGGTAAAGAGAAGACTCGCTACTGTCTGGGTTATGGGGACGGCTGCTGGCCCACCAGCTGGGCTCATTCGGCGCTTGTCCTACATTACAGAGATGCCCTAGTCACAAATCTGCCCACAGTGGAGGCTTATTTTGATTTTTAAAACCTTCACTCTAACAGCTTTCCTAAACTCTACTTGGTAACTTTGTCTAGGACCCTCTTAAGAATCAAACCTGAAAATCGTAGTATTTGGAAAAGACTTCGAGGTTTTCCAGATGGACCCCCTCATTTTAGAGATGAGAACCTGAGCCCCCAGCCCCCTATCCACACAAAGGCTAAAGACTAGGTACGTTCATTTCAGTCATTTTCATCCTAGCTTGGCCTGGAACCTGGGTCTCCTGGCTTCCAGTCCCGCGACCTTTCGCTTCAGCATTACAAATGGATTTTTCCTCTGTTAAAATCTAAATCTATTTTTATTCCTTTCAGTTTCCGTTGGGAGACAGGCAGGAGGTGGAGTGATGGAATTATTTGTCGGTACCCTACTTATATTCGTTCCTCCCACCACACAGGGGCCATGGCTACGTTGCCTCTCTCTCCCCGAATTCCTCTGGCCTTGCGTTCTAACCTTGCCTCTTCGCTTCCTTTTGTCTCATCTCCCCAGCCTGCAAACTCAGGCAAACAGGATTTGCCCTTTACCCTCTAGGGATGTTTGAAGATTGATAACGCGTCGGGAAAAAGACGGATTTATTAGAATTTCACCATATCCTACTTAAACAGAATAGCCCACAGAGAAAAGAAATTTGGAAATCACTTTCTGTTATATTATTTTTTAAATTCATTTTTCCCTCTTATTATTATCATTATTATTATTTTTTATTCGGGGGTCTGGTTCTACTACCATTTAAAGTCTTTTGTAAAGGTCTTGACTATTCCCAAGCAAGCCGGCCACGCACTGAAGCAGGACAGAGAGAAGGATGATACAGTGAGCTGGGCCTGGGGAACGACAGCCCTGTCATGCTGACTTATGATGGATGAGGGAAAAGTCTATTTCTCATCCATAGTGGGGGAGGTGAAGTGTAAAGAAAGATGCACCAGGAGTCTCTGGGCGATTCATCTTGCAGCAGATAAACTCTCAGAAGCTGCAGAGTTTTGAGGGAAAGAGAGAAAGAATTGAAGAATCAAATTCATTATGTGAAGTATAATCTCACGAGGAAATATCAAAATATGTCAGCAGCACCCAAGATGGGAGGGTGGGGGAGAGGGTGGGGAATTCAGTGATGGTATTTGTCAGCTGCTAAACCAGGCGTGGAGGCAGAGAGGCGCTAGGTTCCACTGCTCTCCCCTGCAAACAGCCTTCCCACCCAATGCTGGAGGAGGCCAGGCAGATCCGGGGGCATTTCATGGTGAGTGGAAGCAGGAGATTCAGCAGGCACCCTGGAGACCTCCTGGAAGGCCTCTCCCCCGTCTCAAATTCACCCCCACCCTCTTTTCCTTGGTGTGCCTCACTTTCTAGCTCCGCAGAAGCCAAAGGTAGAGGTCAGGTATAAATAATCCCATGAAGAGTGTTCCATGGAGCTCTCCCTGGAGCATTTTATCGTCAGGTTTTCCCTGAGCTACCCCCTTCCCCCTGTTCGTTTCCAAATTTTAGCAGAGCCCTACCTAGTCACAAGCAGCCTGAGTCTTGCAAATGAAAATTGATAGCTGGGGGAGACTTTCTCTGCCACCTTAAAGGTGCTTAGTGGACTGAAATTCTCTCAGTCCTGCATATGCATTAAGGCGCCAGCCAGCTCCCCTGCTCCCACCTCCACAGACCCGGCCGCCCCCAGCACCCCTGAGGGAGAAGCGGCACAAAGCTCCCCCAAATCTGGGCATGGAGCAGCCTTTGCAATTTCCATCTCCGTCTCGCTTCTCATTCCCACAGTGACCTTGGGCAAATCACTTTCACCTCCCTGAGACTCAGTTTCCACATTTGGAAAGCTGAGATAATAGTAGGTAGCCTCCTGGGGGGAATTTGCAAGGCTTAATTAATTAATGTTTGGCAAAGCTTCCGAGACCTTTGCTTGAAAGAATCTGTGTGAGTGCAAATTATTATTATTATATCACTGGAGCCTTAACTCCAATTTTGTGGCTGAGGCTAATAATTATTTCTTTTCTGAAGAAAAAAATATTAATTTTAATTCCAAGTCATTTACCAGGTAGTGGGGGAAAAATGTACCGTCTGTCAAGGATGACGTTGTCTAGATGGAAGACTGCAAGAAAATCTTCCTGGGTTGCCATCTTTCCTGGGTATCCTCTGCTCTCCCCCTGCCCCTTCTCCCGTCTCTGTTCTTTGTACTCTCTCCCGGGGGTCAAGGCTTTAGCTGGGGTGGGCCGGGGCAACACCTCTGCTGATTGTGCTTTCGGTCTCCCTGTGCCGTGGGGTCCTCGCCCCTGCACTGGGTTCCACCGACTGCCCTTTACTGCAGCCAGCCGCCCAGCTCTGGGCACTTTCTGTGGCTCAGCATAGAAGCCAAATGCCAAGTATTTTTAAGAAACAAGACTTCATACAATATCCTTGAATTGATTTCAAATAACTGGGCGCCCTCTCTATTAAAAGCATCAAACGAATTTACTGTGTCAGATGAACCACCTCCCTCAAGACAATGGCTCCTGCGTTCCTCAGGGATAAAAATAGCGTCAGGCAAGCACTGACAGCCATTGCCCCCCCTTCTTTTCCTGTCCTTGAGGCTTCGTGGGCCGCCTGGGCCCCCCAGCTAAGGTTCTCATCAGCTCCTCCAGCAAACCCCCAGGATTTCTCCAAACAGCCTGCAATACATAGGTTGTTGCATTACTGAGGGGCGGAAATATTCCTGCTCCTCAGGCTTTGCCCTGACCCTATAACCTCGGGCTGCGCGGAAAGTCACATTAGTCTGCGCTCCTCTGGGGACCCTGTAATTGCGTATTAGCTTCAGAGCTGCGAGCAGCCATTCGTGCAAGGCTTTCCCTCGGTATTTTAGGCCCCTTGTGTCTGGGCGCGTTTTTTTGGATTTGGAAGGTTGGTGTTGATTCTGTTTCTGAGGAAGAAACTGACTAACAAAAAAAGAGCTTTTCACTTCCTCTTTCTTTCATCCTGTGCAGCTAGTCCGGATGTGACTGCCAACTCCCAACTTTTATACTCAGTTTCCTCTCTGAGTCTTTCGTCCCACATTCCTCTTTCAAGAATATTCTTACCACATGAGCATGAGCGCGCGCACACACACACACACACACATTCCTTCTGTCATTTAAATCCTTCACTTTCTTTAGGGCGACCGCATGTATATACTACGCAGGCCCCGAGACCTGTCCTTTGCTGGGTTGTTACTACCTGTAACTTGTACCCTCGCAGGGTGTGACACTCTGAGCCTTCTGGCGTCTCCAGTGACATGGACAGGGCGCGTGTGGTGAGAAGGACAATGAGTCTGAGTGATTAGCAGCCGTCTGACCACAGCACCGAGGCCGTTGTGACGATTTCCCGCAGATGGACTTCTCCACAGATTTCTCACCTCCTCTCAAAGTCTGCCTCCAGCCTCAACAAAGGGCTTCTCATTTCCCAACCGTGTCATGTTCCATTCTTCTGTGCCTTTCTTCGTGCTTGTCTTTCTGCCCGGAGTAGCATTAACTCCACTTTCTGTCTGGAAGAAGTCACCCCATATTCTTGGCTCAGGTCAAGCTTCTCCTCAGTGACGTTCCTGGGTCTGCTCCCTGCCCTCCACCCCCTCCTCAGGCGGTTGGAGCCTGTCACCTCCTCCCCTGTGCCACCACAGTGCCTTGGGGGTGACACCATCGTCAGCATTCTCCACGCTGGGTGGAGCAGTTTTGTTTTCATGGCTCCTTCCCCTTCTAGTCTAAAAGTACACTGAGGTCAGTGCCTGGCCCTTAGTTGGCATTCCATATATATTTAATGAATGAGCGTGTGAGCCAATAAGTACTTCTGTGTTCCACGTTTTTTAGAGCAAAAATTAATCATACATTTGATTTATTTTGCATACGTGCTAAAAAAAAAAAAAAATCTGAGAAATCTGTCCAAGACCCTGAATCCCATGGGAACTCTGCATATCAGTTCGGCTAAACGTGATCTAATGCATCTTGCTGAAGTCATCTCGAGTTACTCCGTTCCAGCAAAACCGTAGGCGTATTTCAGTGGCTGCTCTATCAGTCGATATTCTCACGGGAACATCTTGGTCCTTATGCCAAGCAAGCTACATACTCAGGAAGTCTCATCTCTGTTCTACCTTCAGTCCTATCAGCCCCCAGCTAGAAAACGCTGGGTTGTAGAAGGGCATGAGTAAGCTGTGTGTACACACAAAACTGAAGTGGTTAGGAATGAAAATGCGGTGTCGATAGAAGATGGTATTATTAGCAACCTGTTAAATGGGTTCCTGGTGTGTGCTTCTAATGTTTCTCCCTTCAAGAAAAGCGCTCCACACCGTGTCTCATTTTGTGCAGTCAATACAATCCTGATAAGACCTATCACAGCACTTGTGGTGCTGGAAGAAATTAAACATTTAGGGGACTCCTCCAGCGCCACACTGATTGAGCTCAAACGATGCCGCTAAATTGACAGATGCATTTGTCTGTTCCTGCGAGCTAGCGAGTCTTCCCTGCAGAATGTATTACAAATGCCTTAACAGCAAGGAGATAAAAACAAATCAGAAACTCCTTTATTCTACCTCTGTGCTCCTTTCTCCAGGAGGCAGTCTTGGTGTGCCTGCTCGCGGTGTGTGCACACGTGCATGCATGTGTGTGCTCGTGTGCATGTGTGTGTGTCTTGGGTGCAAGGGGGATGCACCTGGAGAACCAAACTGCTGCTCAGCTCGTCATACACACAGTGTGAGTCTTGAGCTTTGCAAGGTTGACCCTCTTTTCCTGGCCATTCTGTTAATTGAGGCAACCGTGCCAACTCCTGGAATGCGTAGACAGTCCTGGCGGCGGGGGAAGGCACATCGCACCTCTCAGCCAGATGCGGTACAACTTTAAACCGATTAATAAAACTCTTAAAAGGATAATATTGTTGGGCAATGTGCTAAGGTTTCCTGCTCTTGCCTGGGTTTTATTTTTATTAAGCTGTAAGCTGTGTTTTTTAAAAAAGATAGAGGGAGAAGAGGAAGCGAGAAAGAGACTTTGATAGCCTGCAGCCTCTTGTTTGCAGATTATTTTCCAAAGATGCTCAGTAGAATATCAATTGCCTGTGATTAGAAGTCCTGCCAGGTACTACCTTGAATGGAGGAGCCTTTAGAAGTGAGAGCAGTTCCTCAGAGAAGCCACACATTTTAGATTTGGAAAAATGGCTCAGCTGAAGTTCTGCCTTCACAGTGGGCAGAGCAAGGCAGGGGGTTGGGGAGGATAGGGCCAAGCTGGCGAGAAGGGTAGGGCTCGAAAGAAAGGCTTCATGCTCTGCTCCCATCTGTCTCAGGAAGGAGCAGGCCATGTCCTCATTACCAGAGGCGTGGTCTGGGGTGGGGGCAGGAAAGGGACCGGCTGGGGTAGGGGTCTTAGGAAAAACCTGGAATCTGGTCACAGGCATTTCAAAGAACTCCGGCTCCGAAATCCTTAAAAAACTCTCATTGGAAGTGCTGCTAGGACCTGACCTGTAGTCCTTTCATTTCACAAGTAATAAAATTTACCTTAAACAGTTTTTTTAAAAGTTCTGTTTGGTTTTATTTTTTTATTATTTCTTTTTAAAGATTTTATTTATTTATTTGACAGAAAGAGACAGCGAGAGGGAACACAAGCAGGGGGAGTGGGAGAGGGAGAAGCAGGCTTCCCGCTGAGCAGGGAGCCCGATGCGGGGCTCGACCCCAGGACCCTGAGATCATGACCTGAGCCGAAGGCAGACGCTTAACGACTGAGCCACCCAGGCGCCCTCTATTCGGTTTTAGAAATGATAATCATTCTAAAAGCAAATGTGATCCTACATTAGCTGGATTGGGTGAATGCTGAAGTGATGTGTGTTTCTGTCCCCAAACAACTTCGCAAAGATGTTTCCTGGATCCGTCCCATTCATCCACCAAAATGAGAATGCTGGCATGGGCCGTGGCTGGTGGGGCGCGGAGAGATAGAACGTCACCAAGGTCCCAGGGACCCAAATTCTTACAAATATGTGTAGCATAGCACTTGGTCTGTGCTCAGTAACTACTGGTTGAATGAATCCACTACAAGGCAATAATAATGCCTATTCTAGACATTTCAGATTTGTGGAATCAGACAACATGTGGTCCTCTGTGTCTGGCTCCTCGGACTGAGCACCACATTTGCAGGATTTGTCCATGTTGCGGCATGAGTCAGTACATTATGCGTCTTTCTCAGGTGCCCCCTGTTTTCCTACTGTCATTTACTAAAATTTCTCCTCACCTGTACCTAGGGATCAGATTTTTCTCTCTTTCACTTTTCCAGCTCCAAGAAACCTAGGTCTTCATGGCTCAGGCCCCATGTTCACACTCCCAGCCTCAGAGCCGTTCTCCTGAGAACAAACTGAACTTCTCATGGGCCCGTGGTCCCTGCGCAGGGCAGCCGCAAGCGAGCTCACCTTGCCGCTTGGGCTTTTCCCTCCATTAACTCTTGCATTCTTCGCAGAAGTCATTTGGTCTGTCTATCTCACTTTTCCTTTCTCTCTGATCTTTTCTCTCAAGTCTTCTAACCCAGAGCTCCTCCCACTGCAAAGTGCAAAGAATCTCCTGAAATTTCTTGGATCTAAACCTCCGAGGCTGTATTCATCTGAATCAGCATTTTCCCCAAGTTCTCCAGGAAATTATGAAGTGGGTGGAATTCTTTGACTCTCTCTTCATCCCCTCCTTACCTGGGTTCCAGAAACCCTCTTTGTTATTTGGTTCTATCCCTGGGTCACCAACAGGTTTCTGGGGACAGGTCTGACCATTTTCCACCCAGCTCATCATTGCCCTGCCTTCCACCTTTGCTGTCCAAATCTCAAAGTTTTAGTTATTCGTTCACTCCTCTCTTGAAGCATTTCTTGCCCTTGAGGCATGCGAGGTACGAGGCCAGCAAAGATGAGTCGCCAATGGTCCCAGATCTCCAGGGGCTCACCCTGCTGGGATAGATCCAGGTGTGTGACTAGCCGTGCCTTGAATTCCTGCATCATGTATTGCGTGACTGTTCAACGCCACACATCCTTTGAGCAGAAAGCCACAGCAATGAGCAGGACAGATATAAATAAACACACAAACAGAAATAAGTAATATAGCCTCAGAGCGCTAAGGGCAGCAGACAAAATCAAGAAGGGTAAGACATGGAGAGGGACTGGGAAGGAGATCGGAAGGGATGTGGTGGGAGCAGAACCTGAAAGAAATAAGACCCAGTTCTGTGAAGACCTGCAGGCAGGACATCTATGGGAGAGGGACAGGTTAGTGCAAGGCCCACAGCGAGGTGCCAAGGACCCTGTGGGTGCCAGGGCCCAGGCGGGAAGACCCTCAATCTGCCTGACCTCGTTTCTGAGCTGGTGCCCCTGATTTGTTTGAAGAAGAGTCTGTTTGCCTTCGATCCCAGTAGAATTCTTCTTTCCCATCAAGCTGAGCCCCCAGCCTCACCGACCTTGACTGAGCACACCCCACTGAAAACAATGTTGGCCTGAAGCAGGCCAAGGAAAAGCAACTGAAACAATTGATTGAGCGGACCAGGGTGCTGACTAAAGATAATTCAGACCCTTTGGGGTAGAAAATGGGCACAGAGCAGGCAGGTGACAGACACCAATAATGCCTGAAGAGGAGAGTGAACTGGACTTCTTCAAATTCTGGAAAAATTCTAAAGCCCAGAAGCTCTACATGAACCTTGAAAGAAATGCGTTTAAAACACATTTAAAGGAATGCCTTAGTAGGTCATGACTTTGTGGTGCCCTTTACCCCCAGGATAAATGCTGGCTAAAATAATAATTTAAAAATGATAACTGTTCAGTCAATACATGGGGTTGCTTATTATGTCGCATAGCAGACTCAGAAACGAACAGGAGCAATGCAGTTTTTGCCTCCCCCAGAACGCACAGGGCAACAGAGGAGATGGGTCCCGAATAAGTCAGTAAGGTCCCGTAGCAGTACATGCGGTGGGCGGCAGCCATGGCCTTCCCACTGGCGAACTCCCGGTCCTGCTGTGCAGCCTTGGGCAAGTGACCTAGCTGCTCTGTGTCTCCAATTATTGATGTTTAAAATAGACATCCCAGTAGTGCCTCATCAGGCTGTTGTAAGAAGTGCCTCAGATGATGCCCAGCACACATCAGGCGCTCAGTAAGTATTGACTATCGGGGAACAAATTAGCCATAGTTTTGGGAAGTGTTAGGAATCAATGGTGTAACTGGAGTCCTTCCTTGGTCTTCGAGAGCGTCCTGATGAAATGACATTTCAGTGGCTCCAAGCATTGTACCTGATGATTTACATATATTGATATGAACCCAAAAAGTCCTGCAGAGTCGAGATTATGCCTGTTTTCATTTACCCAGGAAAAAACTGACACTTTTCAGGAAGTTTGAGCATCGTGCCCAAGGTTATCTAGCTGGAAACGGAACCAAATCCCTCACAAAGCCAGACACGTTCTTCGCATTCACTTTGGCAAAGAAGCAACTGTGGGAGGGAAGCTCCATAATTAGTTTCTGAGGAGAACGGAGATATTCGAGCTAACCGTGCCCTCCCACACCATGTCTCTCGGTACCATGGTCAGCGGAGAGGGCTGGGCAGGAGAAACCATGCTGTGCCCCAGGGGGCCAATTCTGTTCTGTTCATGTTCTTGCTTTAAAAAAGGCAGGGTGGAGAGACAATACATACATCTGAATGCACACAGGCCAACACAAAGAGCCATCCCCAGTGCCTGGCTTGCAGGTGAGCGTATGAATGTGTGCCCACTGACGGGCAGACAGCGCGGGGCCATATGCAGAGCAGCCTCCCTCTTAGGGAGGACAGCCTGACCCAATCAGAGGTACCCTAACATATGGGACAGCCTCCTCCCGGGCTCACAGTGGGTACATCCCAGAACCAACAATCCCTCCGACCCCCAGAGCAATAGGACACGTTTGCCCCAAAAGAAAGCTTGTGCTCGTGGTTCTTCTCCAGAGGGATAAATACCAGACCTGAACTGTGTCCACTTCCCTTCCAACCCACCCATCCAGTCTGGGTGTTCCCATTTCCCCCATCCCTGCTTCCGTCCCTTTGTCTTCCTTTACCTGGCTGTGCTTTTTGATCTTCCATGTGACAAATTTCAGCTGCCACGAATGTTCATGTACAGCATGTTTCTCTTTCCCTTTGGAGGACTGTGTGCTCAATGAAAGACTTCCCTGAGACAGCTCCCTGAATAGAAATACATAGGAGACAAACAAAGCAAGCAGCTCAGACATCCTCACCGAGGCTCAGGGAGTTTAAAAAGCCCCCGTCGCCCCAGAAATGAGGCTATTAAGGTGTGACACGATTCTCCCTTTCAGGCAAAGGCTTTTTAAATGGCTGTAGAGCCCAATCAAGAGAAGATGAAAACTTCAGTGTCTCAAGACATCCAACTCTTTTCTGCTGATGAAGGAGAACATGCCCGGACGCACATGGAATGAGAAGCAGGCTCCTGGCACCCAGTCAGCAACCTGGGTGGGAGCTCAGAGCCCTGGGCAGCCCGGGCTGCTCCCTCATGTCTGCCCACTTTTCATGCCCCCACAACCTCCCGGGCCAGCATGAGGGGTTGCACAGCCCGGGACCTGCTAAAGATCTCAGTTAGAGCTGGTCAGGGGAACACCACCCCACCTTGGCACCCTCTTCATCCCCGGGCGCTCGGGGATCCTAAGAAGAGGAGGGAGCAGCAACCAGCTTGGTGATTTGCTGGAAAAGGGCTTCAGCACCACTGGTAAATCCCAACCTTCTGGCTAGCGCCCAGATGCTTTCTTAACATTACTAGAAATAAAATTGGACCCATGAGTGTCACCTCGGAAGCAGGAAACGCAGGGTTTCAGTCCTGTCTCTGCTAATTTCTCATTGCATCCCTGAGCTCCAGTTTGCTCATTTGCAAAATTCCTGCCTTTCAAGACTGTGGAAAGGAACAGACGAAATGTTTTACACAAAGTGCCTCACGCTGGAAAGCCAATATAAATTAGCTTGTGTGGTGTGTTCAGATGGCAAGAAAACGAAGGCAGGGACTCCCAGCCAGCAGGTTAGGGCTCAATTCAATTGAAAGTAGTCACTTCAGTTTCCTCCAATCTTTTGGTTTGTAAAAGAATTTCTGCCTTTCTCAAAGTCTTGCTTGGTAGATTCATACTCTCCCAGGCTGGCCCAGCTCCGCCAGGGCCCCTTCTTTCAAATCAGCTCCCTCTCCTAAGATTGCCAGGCAGAAACCGGAAGGAAAATAGAGATTATTTTAGCCAACAAAAGTACCCTCCGTCTCATCAGCATCATTCTGTCCCTAAATCTCTCCTGATTAAAGTAATACCCAATAGCATTTTTTTTTCAAGAAAATATTGGGGACTTTTTCTTCAAGAATCAGAATCTGAAGACAGGCTACTCAATCATCTCTGGATTTTGGTGGTGAGAATGAGCTTACCCCTTTCTCTAGACTTTTTCTAAAGTGTCAGAAGTATTTTCTGCCTGGGAACATTCAAATTACCAGAGGTCTCTTTAAGCCACCAGACATGGTAGGGTCATAGGAGACCACAGCAGATTCCTACCAGCTTCATGATGAAAGCGTGTGGGTTCTCTTCTTTCTTCTTCTTCTTCTTTCATGAAATTTTGTGTCTTGCCCCTCATGGCTCCAGCATATGGGTGCTAGGGCTGAATTCAGATTTGGGGGTGCGGGAAGCTAGATGGCCAATATCTGGATTATACAAATGTTGTAAAAAGTGCTTGGGAGACAGGTCTAGTTCCACCTCTTGAAAACCAGGTGATGGTGAAATGCTGACTTTATTCTGGTTGGTTTATAGGTACGCCACTGCAGCGGGGACTGCGATTTAGGAAACGATTTTACTGCATTGTCTCTTTCACGAAACATGAGCAAAAGCAATCCCCAAGTGTCCACGCACTGTATTTTTTTAAAGCCTCCTCGTGTCCACCACTGCCTTTCTTTCAACATCCTAGGGAGAAAGGATCATTCATAGTCTTTCTATGTTGCATAAACTGAGACCTGAATAGTTGGTGATATGTTTTGTTCAAGGCTATACATTGTGAGTGAGGGAACTTCAGAATCCATGCCTGCGGTATACCCACTGGGCCACGTGGATAGACCCAAGCAATGCAACCGAGTGTGTGTGTGTGTGTGTGTGTGTGTGTGTGTGTGACAGTAGGTGTGTGTGTGTCTGTGTGTATGCACACACGTGCATATTTACATTCACGTACCAACTGCTAGGATCCCTTCCTGTGATAGATAGTGAGTGTCTTGGATGAGAGAGAAAAAAAGGCAAAAGGAGAACATCAGGGTAGAAGGAAGAGGACTAGACTTTGTAAAGGAAACAATCATATCCCTCCTAGAAAGTCCTTTTTCCTCCCCCAAATTTGCCTTGGGAGCAGCCTCCTGGTCACTCAGCATTGGTCTCACAGCAGAGAAGAAGGGAGGAAGGGAAGTCTCTCTCCACTCCCTAGGGCCACTGGGCTATTTTAATAGCAGCAAGCCTGTACTGGTCACCTGCCCCTCTCCAAAGAGATCCCTGCCTGCCCAGTAGCCTGAGTTCTCTCCGACTCGGAAGAGACCTCAGGCAGCATCAACATCAATCTGTGCTTGGTGCAAGAACATGTTCTTCAGCAGGGTTTCCCAGAATGGTTCCCCAGACCATCAGTTCCTTGGGATGGTCCTTTAAATAAAAGGGGGAAGAGGGCTCTATACTTCACTAGTTTGTGAAACCTACCTTCCTCTGATAGATTCACAATGAACTTTGCAAAAAAAAAAAAAAAAAAAAGGCTCTGAGAAGGGGGCGCCTGGGTGGCTCAGATGGTTAAGCATCTGCCTTCAGCTCAGGTCATGATCCCAGGGTTCTGGGATCTAGCCCCACATCAGGCTCCCTGCTCCGCGGGGAGCCTGCTTCTCCCTCTCACTCTGCCTGTTGCTCCCCCTGCTTGTATAAAAAATAAGATAAATAATAAATAAAGACTCTGGGAAGGACTGCAGCAAGGAAAACATGGTTAAATTAGGGTAAGACTAGAAGGTTTTTATACAGACGTGGTTTAAACAGCTTCAGAGAAAGGAATCCCACTATTACATTAAAACTTTTTTTTTCCTGAAGTGTTCTTACAGTATATGTCTTTGGATATATGGGCATATTTTCTTTTCTTTTCCAGTTGAGATGTTTCTGGAACTCAAGAACAATATATGGTATGATTTATATCACAGTACACAACATATAAAGATGCTTAGTACTGCTCTTTTCAATCAGGTGCATAAAAAATTGAAAGAATATAAAGTACTACATTCTAACTTAGTAACATATTTAATGAAATAACCTTGTTTCATTATCAAATCACTATAACTTTAGGAGTTCCAACAATTTAATCGGGACCTACCTTTCTGTAACCCCCAGCCTGTTCCTCCTACTTTCACCCTATTTCCCTAATTCATTATAATATAATGAATTTATATAATAACAATAATGATGATGATGATGATAATGATGATATAATGATCATGATGATGATGGCTTAATTTTTCCCTATTCTGAAAGAGTCCAAAATATAGGAAATTAGGGTTAGGCCATCCCTTAGATCACATCTCTCTCTTAATAACTCATATCCTCTCTCTGGTACCTTTACATTCTTGCTGTCTGTCTCTTGGCTTACTGGGTACTCTGTGGATTCCAGCCGAATTATCTTAAGTGGCAAATATACTCTAAAAGGAGGAGAAGTGCAATGCATCTTACATTACCAGGGTTAAGACTTCCTTTCATTCCTTGTCTGATGCTATTCAGGACTGTTATCTTCCCTTATGTTCAATAGGCAATAGAAATATATATGTCGGCAGAAAGCCAGCCTTCGACATGATATCAAGAAGATGGGCTGGAAAGGGGGAGCCATTATGATTTGTGCTCCCTTCCCTCCACTCTGTTCCTGCCAATTAGGGGAGGGGGGAGCCAGCCCTTGGACCATAAATAACAGCTACCCCACCGAAATCCCCCTGCTTCAGAGCACGGTTCTATTCACATTGGCTACATATTCTACAGGCTTGCATCCCTTTCAACTATTCTCCAGCACAGTTGGAAAAAGACGAGAGAAAACAGCAGGATGTGGATATTTAAGGGGTCATTTTTCAAAAGAACCAGGATTAGTCTGTAACTAGACGTGCTGACGGTAAAGCCTGCCTAGTACCTTCTCCCCTCCTATTACAGTGCCCGGTTCCATAGTTCTTGGGGCTTGTGGCCCAGACCTGCCTCCACCCATCGTCTGAGCTTTTGCCCTATTCTTCACCCCTAAGATTATCAAAGCTTACCTGTCTTTCTGCCCCGATCTTCAATGTTCTCCTCTCAACTAGACACTTTGGAGAGGCTCTGCTTCAGAGCAAATCTGTACTGACTGACAAAGACTGCTTCCATTTAAATGTAAGACAATGCCTCACTCAAAAGAAAAAAAAGATCATCTCTAACAGTATATTCACGTAGGAGAGCTCAGGGGAGCAGCTACAGCTTCCAAGGCCCCTCAAAGAATGGCCAGTGGGCACCTGCTAGTGTCAGGTTTGATAATAAGATGAGCCCTGATATAAATAATAGCATGATTCTTCACAGCAGAGTCTCTGGAGTTAGGTTATGTGGATTTGAATCTTAGCTCTGCCAATTTCTGTCTGTGTTACCCTTTACCCTTCTTCATCTTCGTCTACAAAATTAGGCATAGTAATATCACCAACAGTATGGCTATTGTGAGATTAAAGGTGATAATCTTTATAAACACTCAGCGCAGTGGCTAGCTCATTGTCAACACTCAAAAATATTAGATCTCAATGCACTGATAATAATACTCCATGAGACCTAAAGGCAAATTTTGAGGACTTTTGGATCAATCAAACCTGAGCTTGAATCTTGGCTCTTTTGATTACTGGCTGGGTGATTGTAAGCAACTCACTTAACTTCTTTTTAGTATCAGCTTCCTCATTGATAAACAGGAAAAATCGTATCTCCCTCATTAGGATTGTTGTAAAGGTTGAAGAAATTTATGTGTTCGAAAATACCTTGTAGCTAGGAGGCATTCAATAAATGTTTGGGGATGGGAGAAACATCTGCTAAGCAGATCGCTCGGGAAAAAATGACAAGGATTCTTTTGGGCATTTAGATGTGTGCATTTCAATAATGGACTTGCTTAGTTGTTCTGTCCTAAGGCTATCTATCGACTCTGATAGCACTTCTGTGAGGCACAGGGCGAATGTGGATAATGGGGTCCTGATTTTATTAGCAAAGCGAGTGTCCTGAGCACCAGTCAATATAGCATAATCAAGTACAACTCTAGACAGACAGATTGCTTTCCTCCTTTAAAGCAATAGTTTTCAAATTACAGTTTGCATCTCACTTTTTCCAAGAAGGATCTAAAATAGAACACTGTTATAATATCAAAATGGTGGAGCTGCTCGGAAGGAAGGGTCTGGGTGCCTGCTCTGTTTCTCCTTCAGCCCCTGCAGTCGCCTCTCGAGCACCTCGAGGAAAATCTAGGACTCTATAAAAGACAGCTTAGAAACCAATGCAGTGAAGGTGGGGGGTGTTCTTTAGACTCCTACAATGCACAGTGTGGATTAATAGTGATTTTCTACGGTCTTAGATTTATTAATATTAGGGCATGTCAAACAAACCTCATTTCCGACTTTGACAGTGTCTTCCAGGGAAATGTAGTAGACAGAGTGAATTGGTATTTCAGGAATACATTTTATAGGCCTTTTGGAATAGCTTTGTTGGAATGATGAAGAAATTTATGCTGAATACTAGCAAAATTGGGTATATTAGTAAGTGGATGAACACTATAGCCAACAGGTGCTGAACAACTAATTGATCAATGTCAGGCAGTGGGTTGCCAGGATACACAGGACATTGGCTCTGTCCTGTATCATTTAACGTTTCCATCAGCAACTTGGATGGAGACATAAAGATGACACTAATCAAATTTGCGGATGACATGATTGGGAGGAAAAGCAAATTTATCAGGTGATCGAATCCAGAAAGATCTTGTCAGGCTGCAGGAATGCGCCAAATCTAAGATGATGGAATTTAGTGGGGAAAATGCAATATCTTATAATTAGGTTCAAAAAGTAAATTATTCAAATATAGGTTTATGTTATATCTCACGTTAGATTCAGGCATGGCCTAGCCAACCGCAGGAGGTAAGGGTTTTTTAAGAGGGTCCTTCGGGTAGATCTGAGTACTGGAAAATGGAATTAGGGGAAAGGCTAATATGTCAGGACAACATATTTTCATATTCCATGGCGTATGGCTGTAGGAAAGGGTGGTGGGTCAGAACTGGCAACAATTCCAGACTGAGAACAGTAACAGAGAATCAGGTACATGAAATAACTCTTTTACTCATTCTCTGAAAATATTCGTCATGAGGTCACAGTGTATGGTCTTTAAGGGGCCAGGCTCTAGGCTCAGACCAGATGGGATTAAATACTGGCTCTGCTATTTACCAGCTGTGTGCTAAAGGCTTCTTAACTTCTCTGTGCCCCAATTCCTGCATCTATAAAATAGAGGTATATTTCCAGCTTCCTACCTCATAGGGTTCCGGTGCAGATGCAGTCTAGTAATGCACACGGGGTATTTATTGTTTTGACTATCCTTTGCTAGGTGCACAGCTTGATTGAAGGAGGAGGGATGAGGAACATTATTTCTTTGGAGGGAAGTTTGGTAGCATCAAGCAGAACACCCCGGGCTGCAGATCTCAAGGCCCCAAAGCTTAGTAAGATAGTCACAGGAAGAAAGACAGGATGCTAGTAGCCAGATTTGCATAACAAGGAGCAAACTGGATTTGGGGACTAAAATGGAATTTAAGCAATCAAAAGAAATGCAAAGTCCAAATCAAGGTAACATTTGATGGAGAGGTCCAGGTGTTGGGCTAATGTACTTTAAATCTCACCTGCTTGAGATCAGGATTGATTATAGAGACAGAGGCAGGGTGGAAACTTTTGTGGACAGTGTCTGGTCTGAATCCTGCTCTGAGGAACAATGCAGCATGGAGGCTGGAAATTAGGAAGAGGCTAATGGATTGAAGAATTTCATTTTAGTAGAGTGAAAAAAGAAGAGGAAAAGCATGTACTGGTTTTACTAATTGTCAGTCTCTTACAAGTTACAAGAGTGGTATTCCTTCCGCCTTTCATATTACATAGAACAAAAACATTTACCAGCGATGCGTTACTATGAATCAACCAGACAATATGCGGAGTGCCATGTTAACGACTGCACCACACTTAGAGGTTTGAAGTGGCTAGGATTGTAGAACAGAATGCATGTACGTTGTGTGAACAAAGGATGTTAGAGTCTGCAGTGGTCCTTTGAGGGAACCAAAGCCATGTCCACACACAGACATAAGACCTCTTCAAATATTTGCAGGGCTGTCTTGTGAAGGGCTGTCTTGGCTACTCCTTGCTCAATATGCTACTAAGGACCAGAGGATGGAAGCTCTAGGGTAAGATCTTTAACTCTTGAATCCAGAGTCAATAAAATGACAAAGGGGAAAACTTCCACCTTGGAAAAGGGCATACTTCCCATGGGCTGGGCAAAGACAGAGAGGGCATGTCTGCACCGCTTGGAGAGTTGGCCTAGATGCGGTCTTTACAGTCTTTTTCCCGACATAGTGTTCAGTGTTTTTATGAAAAATACTATGAGTCAGTTGAGTAAATCCCAGGGTTTTGGCTGTAGTTCCAGCACGTCAATGCCATCTTTGGAATGGCTGTGCTGGACCACATCTTGGCCCTCTGTCCTTTGCAGAAGAAGCCATTAAGAAGCTAGCTGTAGTTCTACACCGAGCCAGGAGGTGGAGCCGGTCCCTAACGTACCTGGAGGGCCCCGCTAGGAGGGGGGTGCGATGAAGTTGAGCACTGGAGCTCTCTCTGTGGATTGGCAGCCATAAAGGAATGTAAGAGCTAATCGGCCGCCATCTGTCTCCATTTTGCTAACCCCCTCTATTGGATGGCACAAGCAGCTCACTTCCTATATTTATAAACATCCCCAATCAGTCATTTCTCTGCCCGCTGTCACATATTTGTGGCATTAATGCTGGCTGCTTTATCACAGATTGGACTTCATTTCAGGCATAACTCTCATATACTGTGGTTCTGAGGTCTTTATGGCCACATTACGGTGTATGGCTGAGTTCTGATTACACATCAGCACTGTAAGGCCGCAAACCGTGATCTGGCCCTCACCCACCCACCTGCCACCCCTGCCCTCTGCGGGCCGCTATAGATCACGCTATAGGCACAGGAAAATCGGGATCTATGATGGAGAGAGAGACAGAGAGAAAGAGAACAAAGGGCCAGGCGCACTTCCACCAGGGCTCAGGGTAGACCAGGGCTCTTCCATTAAGGCTGAGAGCTCACAGGACGGTGGCCTTTTGACAGAGTCACTTGACAGATGGAAAGAGTTAATGGAAGGAAAAGAGAGGGGAGAGTGAGAAGTCTGTAATTGAACTGACCTTTCTCCGGAGCCCCGAGATCTCGGCGCTGACAATGGGGCCATAGATTTTCCTCATCTTATGTCTGCAGTCAGGAATATAAGTTAGCATTTCTTCTGACTGTCTGCATCACGCTTGCCACATTCATCAGATTACTTTTCTTATAGAAATTAAAGAATCTTATTTTTTTGTTTTATCGCATTTGGCCTCTTGTGCATCCTGTGAATGGACGCTTGAAACCTCTGTCACAAGGGAAGCAGCAAAAATTCCCTCTTTTGTAAGTCATGGCGGCCATTAAGAGGCTAGCAATAGAGTTACACTTGGTCAGGAGAGAAACAGAAAATCCAGGGAGGCAGTTAAATTTTAGAAAATAGTAGGGCCCGGGGTTATTGTTAGAGGAGTGTGCCATATTGGGAATGCCACATGTGTCTTCAAAGAAAATGCTTTTTCTTTCTGGAAAAATTCCAATTTTCAGTCTTTGGGCCATGCTTTCCTCTTCCTATTCACAGAACCACAGGAGGGTCTCTCATCCCTTTGGTGGGTGGAGCCTGCTCATCTTCCCTGTGTTTCTGAAACTCTTCACAGACCTCCACGGGTCTGCCCTAACTGCCTGCTCAGGCTTCCATCCCCTCTGGCAGCCTTGACACCTCTTTATGATGTCTTTCCCCAAATGTCGATACTGTTCTTTCTCTTTTTCCCCAAAGAGGCTGGTCACATGGTGGTAGGAGAGGGGAGTTACTTCAGAGCTGTCAGACATCACACTTCTAAAACCATCACTTACGGGCTCTCCCTGGACCCTCGCTCTCCTGGTGGCCTGTCCCTTCCTCTCTCTGCCTCTTCTCCAGGGAGACAAATTAGCTGACTTAGCCATCCTAGCTCAGCAGAGATGTTGCTCTGCCCATAAAGAACACAGGCTTTGGCATTATTGTGTAGAGACTTTCCATCCTGATGATCTCAAAATCCCCTTCTAGACTGGGCTCCAATTCTTTTTTGGGGAGGGGGAGGGACTCCAATTCTTAACTCCGCAAATCAAAAAGCCTACTAAAGCTTTTCCCACCCCCCAATCCCACCCTCCACATGCCCCCAAAGAGCCAGTTTTACTCAGCCCCTAAAATGCAGAAAGTGCTACTGCTGGAAAGTTCTACCTTTGAGGAGTTTCCTATGCTGGCAAAGTCTGTTCTAAATGAACATCAAGAATAGCCTTTAGGGGGAAATATGGACTGAATCTGTACCAACTGGCACCAACCAGCTTATGAGAAACATGGAGAAAGAGTCCAGCTCTCCCGCCCGCCCGTCAGCCATGAGCCCTAACTGTATGTAAATGAATCCCCTAGGCTTTTTTTAGAACCCTAGCAGTAGCTGCACTTCTAAATTTAAGTAAGATACTGCTAAAGTTAACTTAGCAGCTAAGCCATGCTTTGCAGTTAGACTGCCCGCATTTTAAAACTGAGCTCCACCACTTACTTGTTTTGCTTTGTTTTTACTCTGGACAGGCCTTCATTTTATCATCTGAACACGAGAGTAATGTTTACCTCGGAGGTGGTGGGAGGAACGCTCAAATAAGGCCTTCAAAGCACTTAGGACAGTTCTTGGTACAGAGTTAATACTCAGTAATTTACACATTGATAATATTCCTAGTAATCAAGGTCACATTCTCCACCACCCCCCTCCCCCCAACCCAGCCACTACTTTTCTGTTGTGCAAACACCTCAAAAATCAAAAAGCCGTCCCTTCTCAGACTTGCTGAGCTTTGTGGTGACACTTCTGCCTCAGACCTGGGTCGCTGTGAGCCTCACTGTGTCCAGTTCCCTGTCTGCTGATCCTTCACTCTCCAGTCTGTGAGCCAAGGCCCATGCTTCCTGCTAACGAGGTTCTAAGCGGTTCTAGCGGGAGGGACTTCCTCTCGGACAATGGCTTTGAAGGCAACTAGGCTGTCACAAATGTCGCTCTCTGCAGTGTGGGCAGCCATCTCTCCGGCTCCCTTTGATTAGCCCAAAGGCATGACTAGCCTATTTCCATAGTGCTTGGGAAGCTGTGAGGAAAGCCGCTCTCAGACTCCTCAGTTCCAAGAGAACGGATTATGTTCCGTGGTTTTCCAATTGGATTCAGACCCCTAAGCTGAACACCATCCCACTGGCCCTGGAGAATAGAGACGACAGTCTCTCTGCACTTTGAATTAATTTAACTCATTTCAGAGAAATTTGAAGCCTCATAACGGTACCCCTCCCACCCAACCATCCCCCCCACCACACACACAATACCTAGTTCTCCTGATCTAATTCTTTAGCCCTCGTGGCAAATGGATATTAAAATATTAAATCTGTCTTTGAGATCTTCTTCATAAAATATTAAGGGAAAATGTCTGTGTTAACAATGTTTTAACATGAAATAATAAACAAACTGCAGTAATTGGATATTTTTCTTCTGAAGGTCATATGCCTCCACAAAAATCACCCTTGCAAATGTGCAATTCAGAAGACTGATCGCACCTTACATTCAGACACTGTGCTTTTCTGTGTTCAAAGAGCATTCTTTAAACATTAATTAGTTACTCCACCAAATATCCTAGGAGGGGTGGATTAATATCTGATTAATGCAGATATAGATGCAAAGAGAGAGCAAGGAGAGTCCTGCTTCTCGCATCACGCAACAATTCTGAGGCAGAAATTTTTAGCTAAAGCTTCGTGAATGGACAGAAATAAGTCCCAAGTGAGGCTAAGAAATCAAGGGTTCTTGATCCTAAATTTCTTAGGCATCTCTTCTATTCTTTGATTTGCATGAACCCCGTAGATGAGCCCCTGAGAAATGATTTCATTTCCCCCCTTAAATCAGATATTCACTTGCTCCAAGAGTGTCTGGCTAGATATGGTAAGGAGGATCTCCTCCCGCTAATGAGATGGGGACTACTTGCTTTTGAGGACCCGTTTCAGTCACAAGTGATTTTTTTCCTAAATGCCCCAAAAAGTAGGAGGAGGAGGAGGCGAGGAGGACTGCTCTAGCAGAACACAAGACACAGAGGTCCATGACATCTTGCTGGATTCTGCTAGACGCTGACTCGTGCAGGCAAGAGCTCAGAGATTAACTGGCTGCAAACTCTCTTCCCTGACACCCTTCCCTGAGTCACAAGTGTACGTCCCTAGGTCCCTGCTCCGTGCTTTTCTTAAGGACTTAAGATGTGCCCAACGCATAAAACCACTTGCAAACCATTCCCAATAATTGCAGCATGAAAAGTGAGCTGATCAGCATCTGACTTTTATGGCCGGCTACTAACCCAGCCAGCATTTCCTAATAATACTTTGCCTTTATATCCCAGGATCGCAGAGCAATTTACAAAGATTGATTAGAAGCTCCTCAGAACTCTCATCCTTGGTGGAGGCAGGGGTGGAGGCCATGAGAGGGGACTTAAATTAGCCTCCCGCGAGAGTGGGGAGTGAGGATTCTAAGGAAGGGCTTGTCTGGTTCAAGCCCATGCTGTATCTGAGAACAAACCCCCCCCTCCCCCCGCCGTGTCCCCATTAGTAGGCAACAGAGAAACAATGTATCATCTGATGTTTGGAAAGGATTCAATTAGGAGGAAGTAAGGAGACTGTGTGTGTTTATTTTTTATTTCAAAAATGATGTAAATACCCAAATTTGTTACCACCCCCAGGGTCCTGGCAAAATGCCTAAGATATCTGTAATTTTGCAAGTTTGCATTTGTATCACCCCCCCTCTTGGGCCATTTCACATTTTGCTCTTTCCTACCCCAAAGCCTGCCGCCCCTGGCTCCCAGAGAGGTCCAGGGTAATGCTGGTGTGCATATGACCCTTTGATGTATAGCAGTAAGGTGGTGAAGGCTGCCTTCTCGGGGCTCCCCCCTCCCAGTGCCACTGGGCCCGGCTCCTGGAGGATCAGCTTGGCAAAGAATAGGGAATGATGGCGGAGAAAGGGCTCTATCAGGCCATTGAGGAAGCGCAGCTGTTGAGGGGCCAAGGGGAGGGGCGGGGGGAAAGCTGCAGTGACGTTCTGTTTTGTTCTTGCAACCGAGGCACAAATTAAGGCAAAATTAGAGACTTTCTTTGGACGATTGGACGGATGGGAGGAGGAGGAAGATGGGGAAGCAGAGCTTTTAAGGACAGCAATTTGAGAACATCTGAGACAAATCTGTGGTTGATTCTTTTTTTTTTTTTTTTTTTTGGTGGGTTAGTTAGTGACTTTCTTTTTGGATTCCGGAGAGGTTTCCCCCCCTTCCTTTCCCTTTCTGCACCATGCACATGTAAATGTGATTGAGAATTCTTTCGTCAGATCTGCTGTCTTGGCAGCTTTCCCGCCAGCTGGCCTGGCTGGGGGAACCCACGCTGGTGGTTGATTGCGACTGACAAGTTCTCCCAGGCTTTGTGGGAAGAAGTTCTGGAGACACTCCCAGGCCCTTGTTTGGGCTTTAGTGCCTGGAGGGAAGGAGGGCAGAGGGGAGCGCCATGCAGGACTGAACCACTCTGCCCACGGAGGGGGCCATGCCACCACCGCCATCTTGGTCCTTCTCCACAGGGCCCAGACAGTGGCTGGTGCAGAATGTTTCTCACTGTCATCAGTGCAACCTTTGGTGCAGAATCCCTGATGCTCGAAGTCCGAGTCTGTCTTGAAAGGCCGCGTAGTCCACACCCCCTTTCTCTGTCTCCAACTAAGGCATTTCAAATAAGAAGTATAAAAACCTTGCTTCCCAAAATGACTGTAGTTAATGGCCAGTCCTATCTTTTGCTTCTCTGTTTCAATTCATTCTCCTTCTTTTCTCTCCCTTTCCCTACCAGGGCTGCAGGCCAGATTCCTTAGGTAGTTTTGTGCTGTTTTTACTCTCTTCCTTTCTTCTCCCTGGCCAGGCAAATTCTCACCGATTACCAGCACCTAACTCAAGGCTCATATCCTCTACAAAGTTCTCTTTGGTAACTACTAATAGTTTATAAACTATTGAGCACAGAGTAACTTCTGTCTAAAAGGGGGACCCTGGGTGGCTGAGTCAGTTGAGCGTCTGCCTTTGGCTCGGATCATGATCTCAGGGTCCTGGGATCAAACCCCGCATTGGGCTCCCTGCTTGGCGAGGAGTCTGTTTCTCCCTCTCCCTCTTCCCTTTCCCACCATTCATGCTCTCTTTCTCTCTCTTAAATAAATAAATAAAATATTAAAAAAAAAATAAAATAAAAAATCAAAGAGGGGCTCCTGGGTGCTCAGTCAGTTGAGCATTGAACTCTTGATTTCAGCTCAGGTCAAGATATTGGGGTCATGAGATCTTGTCCTGCATGGGGCTCAGCGCTCAGCAAAGAGTCTGCTTGTCCCTCTCCCTCTGCTCCTCTACCCACTTCTGTTCTCTCTCTAGAACTAAAATAAATAAATAAATAAATAAATCTTATAAAAAATTAAAAAAACAAAAGGTTGATGAGATGATATTTTATCATAGGTAATTGTGTGTGTGTTAGCTTAGTTTTTTAAACAATATTTTTAGTTCTTCCTTCTTTATCTCAGGTTCATAAAGCTGCATGTGCACAAAGTCTCTCCAGAGCTCACCTTTTGTGTAAGTGGTTGCGGCTGTCAGCCACCAGGATGGCCCCCAAGATCCTTGCCCCCCATTATTCAGGACGTTTGTGTAATCCTTTCCTCTTGAACGTGAGCTATACTTACTGACTCAATTCTAACAAATAGAATATGGCTGAAGTGATAGGATGTCACTTCCAAGATTAAGTTATAAAAAGATTGAAAAGATTGAAGCTCTTTCATCTTGAGAAAGTTCTCTCAACTCTCTCCAGGACTGCTCACCAATCCCCTGCCATGTTGTAAGGGGAAGCCAGCTGCCATGTTGTGAGGCAGCCCCGTGGAAAGGCTTATTTAGCCAAGGACTAAAATCTGCCAACAATCATGTGAGTGACCTTAAGCAGATTTCCTCCTTTCCAATTAAGCCTTCAGTTGAGACCACAGCCCTGGCCAACAGCTTGACTGTAACCTTATTAAAGACCTTGAATCAGATTTCTGGCCCTAGAAACTGTGAGATTAAGAAATGTTTATTATTTTCAGCTAATTAGTTTATTACATAGGAATAGATAACCAGTATGGTGGCTTCCTAGGCCACTGTAATAAAATAT
Source organism: Phoca vitulina (assembly GCF_004348235.1). Taxonomy (NCBI): domain Eukaryota; kingdom Metazoa; phylum Chordata; class Mammalia; order Carnivora; family Phocidae; genus Phoca; species Phoca vitulina. The sequence goes on from NW_022589737.1 coordinate 6,851,458, forward strand.
TCCATCCTTCTCTTAAGATTCTTTAAAGAAAAAGACTGTAGGTTCTCCAGAAGAAAATATGAAACCAGCTTCAGCACAAAGGGACTATTTCTTAAGTGTTTTTAACTTGTATGGAAGAATGTATATCACTAATTCCACATGAGCTGTATCTAAAACTAGAGCAACTTCCAATTACTGAAAGAGATATCAGACAATGTTGTATACCAAATTGATGTCAGTGACTTAAAAATATAAGTAAATGGGGGCACCTGGGTGGTTCAGTCATTAAGCGTCTGCCTTCAGCTCAGGTCATGATCCCAGGGTCCTGGGATCGAGTCCCACGTCGGGCTCCCTGCTCCACGGGAAGCCTGCTTCTCCCTCTCCCACTCCCCCTGCTTGTGTTCCCTCTCTTGCTGTGTCTCTCTCTGTCAAATAAATAAATAAAATCTTAAAAAATATATATATATAAGTAAATGCTCACTCAGGAGCCTACAGAACTAGTGGAAGTTCTCAGAAAAGAGAGAGATACTAAATAGTGCTAACTATGTGTGGGAGTTTTCCCACATGGTTTACATTGTATTCCATTTGATCCTCACTTTTATCTTATGGAGTAGGTCCTATCATTAGCTCCATTTTACAGATGAGACAGCTAAGACACGGTGAATTAAATACATTTCTCAATGTTATAGCTAATAATAACAGAAGTCTGACTTCAGAGCCCATCCTCTTTTTTTTTTTTTAATTTTTTTATTGTTATGTTAATCCCCATACATTACATCATTAGTTTTAGATATAGTGTTCCATGATTCATTGTTTGTGCATAACACCCAGTGCATGGAGCACTGGGTGTTATGCACAAACAATGAATCATGGAACACTATATCTAAAACTAATGATGT